>NW_027256887.1:8805513-9185513 GCF_029215685.1 Pituophis catenifer annectens
TTCAAAAGATTTTGTATCATCACAGAATAACAGAGTTGGAAGGGACTTTGGAGGTCTTCTAGTCCAACCTCCTGCTCAGGCAGGAAACCCTACACCACTTCAGACAAATGGTCATCCAACATCTTCTTCAAAACTTCCAGTGTTGGAGCATTCACAACTTCTGGAGGCAAGTTGTTCCACTGGTTAATTGTTCTAACTGTCAGGAAATTTCTCCTTAGTTCTAAGTTGCTTCTCTCCTGGATTAGTTTCCACCCATTGCTTCTTGTCCTGCCCTCAGATGCTTTGGAGAATAGCTTGACTCCCTCTTCTTTGTGGCAGCCCCTGAGATATTGGAACATTGCTATCATGTCACCCCAGTCCTTCTTTTCGTTGAACTAGACATACCCAGTTCCTGCAACCGTTCTTCATATGTTTTATCCTCCAGTCCCCTAATCATCTTTGTTGCTCTTCTCTGCACTCTTTCTAGAGTCTCCACATCTTTGTTACATTGTGGTAACCAAAACTGGATGTAATGGGAAACTAATGTAGGAGAGAAGCAACCTAGAACTAAGGAGAAATTTCCTGACCGTTAGAATGATTAATTAGCTTATGACCGCATGACTGGAACTTTGTTGCTTGTATCCTTACAACTTATATTGATATTGTTCCTGATTGCTTATTTGTATCCTATGACTATCATTAAGTGTTGTACTTTATGATTCTTGATGAACGTATCTTTTCTTTTATGTACACTGAGAACATATGCACCAAGACAAATTCCTTGTGTATCCAATCACACTTGGCCAATAGAATTCTATTCTATTCTATTCTATTCTATTCTATTCTATTCTATTCTATTCTATTCTATTCTATTCTATTCTATTCTATTCTATTCTACTCTACTCTACTCTACTCTACTCTACTCTATTCCTACTCTACTCTACTCTACTCTACTCTACTCTACTCTACTCTACTCTACTCCTATTCTATTCTATTCTATTCTATTCTATTCTACTCTACTCTACTCTACTCTACTCTACTCTACTCTACTCTACTCTACTCTACTCTACACTATTCCTATTCTATTCTATTCTATTCTATTCTATTCTATTCTATTCTATTCTGTTCTGTTCTGTTCTGTTCTGTTCTGTTCTCTTCTCTTCTCTTCTCTTCTCTTCTCTTCTCTTCTGTTCCTATTCTATTCTCTTCTACTCTACTCTACTCCACTCCACTCCACTCCACTCCACTCCACTCCACTCCACTCCACTCCATTCCATTCCATTCCATTCCATTCCATTCTACTCTACTCTACTCTACTCTACTCTACTCTACTCTACTCTACTCTATTCCTATTCTATTCTATTCTATTCTATTCTATTCTATTCTATTCTATTCTATTCTATTCTATTCTATTCTATTCTGTTCTGTTCTGTTCTGTTCTGTTCTCTTCTGTTCCTATTCTATTCTATTCTATTCTCTTCTACTCTACTCTACTCCACTCCACTCCACTCCACTCCACCCCACCCCACCCCACCCCACCCCACCCCACCCCACCCCACCCCACTCCACTCCACTCCACTCCACTCCACTCCATTCCATTCCATTCCATTCCATTCCATTCCATTCTATTCTATTCCATTCTATTCTATTCTATTCTATTCTATTCTAATCAGTGGAACAGCTTGCCTCCAGAAGTCATAAACGCTCTAACACTGGAAGTTTTTAAGAAAAGATTAGACAACCATTTGTCTGAAATGCTATAGGGTTTCCTGCCTAAGCATGGGGTTGGACTAAAAGACCTCCAAGGTCCCTTCCAATTCTCTTATTTTATGTTCTCAGTCAAGGACTACCTACACAATTTTAGCAGCACACCCTTTAATGGTGAAGGAACATGGAGAGAAAGAGATTTAATCTACTCCATTACATTTTTTTTCCCAATTCCATGTGCCACCGTTCGACCGATTCCCTGCTGGCACCGGCGCATCCTGAAAAGGATGGGCACATCCCCCGCACCCCAAAAAAATACCTGAAGAAGAGTAAACATGGCTCCTCCCTGTAAGCCAATCGACGGCCTCTTTTCGGCCCGGCTTCGTCACGGCTCGCTCACGGCTGACCTCCCTGCCTCGAGACCCACCTCGGAGAACTTCTATTTACATTGGCGGCTCTTTCCACCCTGGGCAACGCAGCCTGATGGTTGAGCCATGCCCTGGCCTTTTACAGAAACAAGAACACATGTTTTTCTGTTCCAGAGACATTGCTTAAAATAACCCTGTTTCTAGAAAGTTGGAGCTGAAACTGTATCTCCCCCCCCCCACTCTTTCAGCCTTGCTTGTTTGCTCTCCTGCTATTTCATCGTTCGTGTGTACAAAAAAAAAAACCTAACCCTTCACACCAGGGGTGAAATCCAGCAGGTTCTGACAGGTTCTGGAGAACCGGCAGCGGAAACTTTGAGCAGTTCAGAGAACCGGCAAATACCACCTCTGGCTGGCCTCAGAGTGGGGTGGGAATGGAGATTTTGCAATAGCCTTCCCCCTGGAGTGGGGAGGGAATGGGGCTTTTGCAGTATCCTTCCCCCAGGCGTGGGGAGGGAATGGGGATTTTTCAGTATCCTTCCCCCAGGAGTGGGGTGGGAATGGAGATTTTGCAGTATCCTTCCCCCAGGCGTGGGGAGGGAATGGGGCTTTTGCAGTATCCTTCCCCTAGAGTGGGGAGGGAATGGACATTTTGCAGTATCCTTCCCCTGGAGTGGGGAGTGAATGGAGATTTTGCAATATTCTTCCCCCAGGAGTGGGGGGTGAATGGAGATTTTGCAGTATCCTTCCCTCAGGCATGGGGAGGAAATGGGACTTTTGCAGTATCCTTCCCCTGGAGTGGGGAGGGAATGGAGATTTTGCAGTATCCTTCCCCTGGAGTGGGGATGGAATGGACATTTTGCAGTATCCTTCCCCTGGAGTGGGGAGTGAATGGAGATTTTGCAATATTCTTCCCCTGGAATGGGGAGGGAATGGGGATTTTGTAGTATCTTTCCCCTGGAGTGGGGAGTGAATGGGGATTTTGCAATATCCTTCCCCAGGAGGGGGGGGGCGAATGAGGATTTTGCAATATTCTTCCCCCAGAAGTGGGGAGGGAATGGGGCTTTTGCAGTATCCTTCCCCTGGAGTGGGGTGGGAATGGAGATTTTGCAGTATCCTTCCCCCAGGAGTGGGGAGGGAATGTGGCTTTTGCAGTATCCTTCCTCCTGGAGTGTGGAGGGAATGGAGATTTTGCAGTATCCTTCCCCTGGTGTGCGGAGGGAATGGGGCTTTTGCAGTATCCTTCCCCTGGAGCAGGGTGGGAATGGAGATTTTGCAGTATCCTTCCCCTGCCATGCCCACCAAGCCACACCACGCCCAACAGAACCGGTACTAAAATAATTTGCATTTCACCACTGCTTCACACGCAGGGGAATTGGATGGTTATTCAACTTCTACGCCATCCATCTTAACCAGTTCTAAGGCTGGACTCATTGTAGCTGCCATCTTGACTTTTCTGACCCCATCTTATAACCTCTATTCTCTGTCTCTCTCTCTCCAGGTTTAGGACTGGCTCCCTAGGGGTTCCCACCAGGCATTTCCCTTGCTTCAATCTGTCACTTTTTTTTTTTTTTCCAGTCAGGTTAAGATTTTTGTTGAAAAGCCGATGACAGCTTTAAGAAACAAATCCCTTCAGCTTTTTCAGCTTTTCTTTTCATTTGCTTCTAAGACTGAAGCAAATCTTAATATGGTCGGCAAAAAAAAAAGTGACTGGCTTCTAAAAAGATATTTTAAAAGCTTTTCTTTTTTGCATTTTTCTTTGTGTATATTTATTTATTTATTTATTAAATTTATATTGCTGCTTACTCGCCCATGGCAACTCAAGGCAGCTTACAGAATATAAAAGCCACATTTGAAAACAGTAAAACTTATTAAAAAATCAAATAAATTAATGTAATAAGATCCTACCAGAAGTTGGCAAACGGGCCGTTTCTGGCCTCTGGAGGACCTCCAGGGGGGGAAGGTAAGGAAGGCCATTTTCGCCCTCCCCTGACTCCTAGAAAGGCTCTGGAGTCATCTACTGGGCCATCACGTGCCAAGAGCAGGGGGAGTGGGAGGGAGGGTTGCGTGCACATGCGTGGGGGCGGGGTGCATAGAATTATGGGTGTGGGCACGCACGCGCACGACCCCCCCCCACCACCACCCCTGGCACGCGATGGCAAAAAGGTTAGCCATCACTTCCCTATACCTGTGATGGCGAATCTATGGCACGTGTGCCACAGGTGGCACACAGAGTCATATCGGTGAGCACGTGAGCATTGCCCTAGCTAAGCCGGGCCCACCAGAAGTCGGGAAATGGGCCATTTCTGGTTGGAGGGCCTCCGGGGGTGGGGGTGGAGAAGGCCATTTTTGCCCTCCCCAGGCTCCTAGAAAGGCTCTGGAGACTGAGGAGAGTGAAAAATGGGCCTTCCGGTCCCACTGTAAGTTGGCAAACGGGCCGTTTCCAGTCTTCAGAGGGCCTTCGGGATGGGGGGGGAGGCCGTTTTTGCCCTCTGGAGCTGGGGGAGAGTGAAAAACGGGCCCACCGTGCGATCGCCAAAAGCAGGGGGAGTGCAGGGGGTCGCACGTGCATTCGCGGGGGCGGGACACATTGAAGCATGGGTGTGGGCACGTGCTGGTGTGACCCCTCTGCACTCCCCCTGCTTTTGGCACACGATGGCAAAAAAGATTAGCCATCACTACCCTATACCATTTCAGACAAACGGTTGTCCAATCACTTCTTAAAAACTTCCAGTGTTGGAGCATCAAGAACTTCTGGAGGAAAGTCATCCCACTGATTCATTGTTCTAACTGTCAGGAAATTTCTCCTTAGTTCTAGATTGGGTCTCTCCTAGATGAGTTTCCATTGATTCCTTCCATTCCTGCCTTCTGGTGCTTTGGAGACCATACCTGGAGTATCGTGTCCAGTTCTGTTCATCACCTACAAGAAGAACACCGCAGATCTACAAAGTATGTAGAGAAGAGCACAAAATTGGTAGGAAGCTTGGAGCCCAAATTCTCCCAGGAATGGTTGAAATCTCTGAGAAGGTTCTGCCTAAAGAAGAGAAGGCCAAGGGATGACATGATCACAGACTTCCAGTACTTGGAAAGGCTGTCACAGGGAATGGGGTATGGATTTATTCTCCTTAATATCCGAAGGTAAGACTAGAACCAGTGGTAAAAGCTCTACAGAGAGAAATCGAAATAAGGAGGAATTTTCTGGGGCTGAAGCAGTGGAACAAATTGTAGGGAGTTGTGGGGCTTCAACCCTGGAGGTTTTGAAGCAAAGCTTGGACGGCTGATCTGAGAAGACCTCCCCAGGGCTGGGGGTTGGATCAAAAGAGCTCCAAGATCCCTTCCCACCTTATGTTTCCATAATTGATTCAGTCACATTTCTGGAAGTATTGGATGTTGATCTCTTTATTACAATCCACAATCCATGTGTTTCCTCCTTATTTTTTGGCAGTCTGTGTTCTGAACTATTGTGGTCTGAGATTTAGCCAATAATTAAGGTTCAAGTAGCATCTGTTAGACTTGGCTTGCTGCAAATAAAATGATTCCTGCCCCCACCAAAAAACTGCTTCACCTCTGAGTTCAATTCTGCTTAAGTGATTGATTATGGAAATTTGTCCTTATGCAGACGAAACTCTTTGACGGCCGTCCCTTCACATAAATTCTGTCAAATCCAGGTGTCTTGGCAAGCAATATTAAGATATTCTTTCCTTTACCCCAATACACTTCACATTTCACATTCCACTGATTAATTATTCTAACTCTCAGGAAATGACTCCTTATTTCTAGGTTGGTTAATTGCCTAAGACAGAGGTCTTCAAACATGGCAGCTTTAAGACTTGTGGACTTCAACTCCCAGAATTCTCCAGCATAGCTGGCTGGAGAATTCTGGGAGTTGAAGTCCACAAGTCTTAAAGCTGCCAAGTTTGAAGACCTCTGGTTTAAGATGTTAGTAGAAAAAGAAAATACTAGGCCCAAAACACACATATGGCCTTGTGAAGCTGCAGAGGATAGTCAAAAAGGCATCTTCTTGAATTTTGACCCCCCCACTCCCCAAAGATGTCCATATTTGGGGTCCAGCGATATTGTTTTCCATGGATTTAAGACTTAAATTTATGGGACATGATAATCCAGTGACAAAACTGCTGATTTGTCAAAAAAGATTATTTTGAGTTGTACCCGGATGTACGTCTTTTGAGTCACAATGCAGAAGGAAGGATTAAACGATCGGTTTCTCACAGAAAAGATGACATCTGATTTTAGTATATCTGTTAAAATATGTATTGTCTATTATCAGTATATCTATTAACATATAAAATTTATATTCTTAGAAGAAGAAAGGCTGAGCGCCAAAGAATTGAGGCCTTTGAACTCTGGTGCTGGAGAAGACTCCTGTGAGTCCGTTGGACTGCAAGGCGATCCAACCGGTCAGTCCTAGAGGAGATCAACCCTGACCGCTCTTTAGAAGGCCAGATCCTGAAGAGGAAACTGTTGTGTACTGAGCAGGTTCCCCAGTTTGGGCCCCCTGTTGGAGTGTACAGAAGGGGGAAACATTCTGATTGGTTAGCCATGCTGACAGCGAGTATATAAGAGCTGTCAGCGGTTGTTCTCTGTTCTGTTCTGAGGAGAACGTGTTCTGGGTCTCCTGTTTGAGTTAATAAAGAAGTTACCTCAGATGTTAATTACTTGTCGTGGAGTCGTCTCTGACAATCAGCTGATATATATTAGAAACTCAAATACTTTGACCACCTAATGAGAAGGAAGAACTCACTGGAGAAGAGCTGGGAAAGATTGAGGGCAAAAAGAAGAAGGGGATGGCAGAGAACGAGGTGGCTGGATGGAGTCACTGAAGCAGTCGGCGTGAGCCTAAATGGACTCCAGAGGATGGTAGAGGATAGGAAGGCCTGGAGGAACGTTGTCCATGGGGGTCAGACACGACTTCGCAATTAACAACAACAATTAAAAAATGTGGGACCTTCTAGTGTTCTCTCCCAGTCCTTTTTTTCTTCTGAGGGATTAGGGTTACGGTTAGTCTAGCACTGATGATGTTACCTAGTTGGGTAATAAAACATCTGTAAGAAAACAACCAAGCTCAGAGAGCACCAAGGACCCCCTCATTTCAACCCTGAGCTACAAATATTCTCATTTTTTTTTCTTCTGTTCTAAAATATCCTGCGACTTTCTCCTTAAATAACATCATCGTGCTCTGATCAGCATCTTCCAATGAGATATTTCTATCATAAATAGCTGGGGGGAAAAAATAGGTGAATGTGCCTCTAAAAATCACATACAAAGCCATGAAGCTTGCCATGTTTGGCAACATTCATTTTCATGAGTGAAGGATTCTCTGAACTTTGGCTAAGAAAATTGTCTCACCTCGTTGCATTTCAGAAAGCAGGATTCTGTTTTGTTTTGCTTGTTCTCCAACTGGAGAATAATAATAATAATAATAATAATAATAATAATAATAATAATAATAATAATAATAATAATAATAATAATAGAAGAAATAATCATAGATTTCTATCCAAACTGAGTTTGGAGGTGAACCCTCAACAGCCCTCTGTCACTGAAGACATCATGGGTTATTTTATTCTACCCCAAAAACGACTTTCTTCTCCAGCCCCTCCTTTTCAGGAAAACCCACGGGTCTCACCCTGACAGACAAACAGACCGACTGACTGTCTAG
Organism: Pituophis catenifer annectens; assembly: GCF_029215685.1. Taxonomy (NCBI): domain Eukaryota; kingdom Metazoa; phylum Chordata; class Lepidosauria; order Squamata; family Colubridae; genus Pituophis; species Pituophis catenifer. The sequence continues at coordinate 8,813,245 of NW_027256887.1, forward strand.
GAGATGCTTATTTGAGGAATCCTTGCAACATCTGCCAAAGTTGAAGGCATCTAAGAACCCGTTGACATGTTCTATTTGTGTGGCTCCGTAGCCCGTTTTGACTCACAACAGAGACTTTGTCTCAATCCCGCAGAGCGAATTGAACCAAAGAATTTCAGAACTAATGAAACTTTCAACAAGACTTCTGAAGTCACTGAGTCACTGAGCCCTTTGCAGGAGAATGCTTAGATTTACTGTGACAGCAAAACAGGTCCAATAATGACATCCAGGTAGAGAAGATTTGAAGAAGTGGGGGAAATTAAAAGGGTGGAAAGAGTGAAATCAGAACAAAACTGTCAGGGAACACTTCCAGGAATGCTCTTCTGCTTCCAGGAATGCTCTTGGCGCAGTTCCTAGTAATGAGTTGTGTTCCTGTTGAGACTTTGATCGGATTTAGTGAAGGAGATAAGCCATGTAATAGCAATAGCAATAGCACTTAGACTTATATACTGCTTCATAGTGCTTTACAGTCCTCTCTAAGCGGTTTACAGAGTCAACATATTTGCCCCCAACAATCTGGGCCCTCATTTTACCCACCTCGGAAGGATGGAAGGCTGAGTCAACCTTGAGCCTGGTGAGATTCGAACTGCCAAACTGCTGGCAGCCGGTGATCAGCAGAAGTAGCCTGCAGTACTGCACTCATTCATTCATTTTTGCATTCAGTTTTTGTTGCCATGATGTAAAAAATGAATGTAAAAATGTAAAAAAATAAAAAAATGAGCCCTGGTGGCGCAGCAGACTAAAGCACCATTATTAACATCAGCTGCCTGCAATTACTGCAAGTTCAAATCTCCCCAGGCTCAAGGTTGACTCAGCCTTCCATCCTTTCTAAGGTAGGTAAAATGAGGACCCAGATTGTGGGGGCAATAAGATGACTTTGTATAAAATATACAAAAGTATGAAGGCTATTGCTTAACACATTGTAAGCCGCCCTGAGTCTCCGGGGAAGGGCGGCATATAAATCAAATAATAAAAAAAAAAAGATGTGGAGACTCTAGGAAGAGTGCAGAGAAGAGCAACAAAGAGGATTAGGGGACTGGAGGCTAAAACATTTGAAGAACAGTTGTAGGAACTGGGTATGTCTAGTTTAATGAAGAGAAGGACTAGGGGAGACGTGATAGCAGTGTTCCAATATCTCAGGGGCTGCCCCAAAGAAGAGGGAGTCAAGCTATTGTCCAAGGCACCAGAGGGCAGGACAAGAAGCAATGGGTAGAAACTAATCAAGGAGAGAAGCAACTTAGAACTAAGGAGAAATTTCCTGAAAATTAGAACAATTAATCACTGGAACAACTTGCCTGCAAAATTTGCTAATGCTCCAACACTGGAAGTTTTTAAGAAGATGTTGGATAACCATTTGTCTGAAGTGATGTAGGGTTTCCTGCCTAAGCAGGGGGTTGGACTAGAAGACCTCCAGTGTCCCTTCCAACTCTGTTATTCTATTCTATTCTACTCTGACCACTGCACCATGGTGGCTCATCAAGGAAGGAAGCGGCTCATGTAAGGAAGAAGCTGGCCAAAATATTTATGGAGATTCTCAGTTATCCAGATCATGGTTGCCCAAAGGTGCTTTTTCAAAAGGCAACTGGATTTTCTTTGTTTTTCTTTGAAGAAAATAACTGCTTCTTCTTGGATGAGAAAGGAAATGTCTTCCAGGAAAAATAAAGTCCAGTTTGTCAACTTGCAAAGCTTTCAAGTTGCCATGAGCAGGAGGGAGGGAGAACTGAAGTGATTTCCATACATTCTTTCTGACTACAATCAGAAGGAGGGTGTTAGCTTTCACAGCAGCCAAAATGGTTAATTGGAAAATGTGATTTATGACATGGCCAGAGAGGAGGGGAGAGACAGGGTCACAGGGGAACGTAAATTTAGGTAGGATCAGTCCTAACTACATCCGAGTATTGCCGGAATGGTGCTCCTAATAAATGAATATATTTCCTTTGAAGTTTGGATCATGGCTCATGAATTAATTAGGGCATCTTTCGGAAACTTGACACAGTTGCCTTTTTAAAAAGCACCTTTGGCACAAGCTTCACTCTATGAAAAATCAGCTACAGGTAGTCCTCGATTTACGACCACAATTGAGGCCAAAAATTTCTGTTGCTAAGCGAGACACCTGTTAAGTGAGTTTGCCCCATTTTACGGCCTTTCTTGCCATAGTTGTTAAACAGAATTACTACAGTTGTTAAATTACTAACACAGTTGTGAAGTGAATCCAGGTTCCCCATCAACTTTGCTTGTCAGAAGGTCGCAAAAGAGGATGACGTGACCCCCGGACACTGTAACCGTCATAAATATGAACCAGTTGCTGAGTATCCAAATTTTGATCAGCGTCCCATAATCAGGTGAGCATGGTTTACAACATTTGTCTCAGAGGTGGGTTTTAGCAGGTTCTGACCAGTTCTGGAGAACCGATAGCGGAAATTTTGAGTAGTTCGGAGAACCGGTAAATACCACCTCTGACCGGCCCCTCCCCCATCTATTCTCTGCCTCCCAAGTCCCAGCTGATCGGGAGGAAACCGGGTCCTCATTTTACCTACCTCGGAAGGATGGAAGGCTGAGTCAACCTTGAGCCTGGTGAGATTTGAACTCGCAGTAATTGCAGGCAGCTGGCAGCTAAGTGCTACTTAACAGCACTTTAGTCCACTGCACCACCAAGGAATGGAGATTTTACAGTATCGTTTCCCTGCCACGTCCACCAAGCCACAACCACCAATCCATGCCACACCCATCAAGCCACACGCACAGAACCGGTAGTAAAAAAATTTTGAAACCCACCACTGATTTGTGTGTGTGTGTGTGTGTGTGTGTGTGTGTGTGTGTGTGTGTGTGTGTGAAAATTGGCATTTACTTCCGATTTCTGGCAAAAAGAAAAAAACATTCCACAGCAAAAGCGTGAGTTTGCTTAACAACACAATGTTGTAAAATTACTTTTACAATCACTATGTTCACTTAACAACTGCCAGAAGGAAGTTCATAAAATCAGGTGCGGTCAATTACACTCATAAGTCAATGACGCTCTATTCTTTTCTTGAGTGTCAAACGATAAAACCTGACAAGGTTCCAATAATTTTGTGCAAGGGCAAAAATTGCACTGAGACGAGTTTTGAGTAGGTGAATATTTTCCTGCAGAATTTCAGCAAGATCCTTATGGTGTCAGGTCTGGAAGCCATCTTTTTCGTTGGGCCTTCAGGCCTGCCACATTTACTACTACTGTGGGGAAACAGGGATGGGGGATTGTATGGAGCCCGGGTGATATATAGTCATAATAACATTCCTTTCTCAGAGAGTCAAGGACATCTTGCCCTGCACCTGGAGGGCCGGAACTGGGAGGCATCTCCAGTTGGGATGGTGCTTGGATCAGTGTTTCTGTGGGTGTGGCTTGGTGGGCATGGCATGGCTTGGTGGACGTGGCTTGGTGGGCTTGACAGGGGAAGGATACTGTAAAATCTCCATTCCCTCCCCACTCCAGGGGAAGGTTACTGCAAAATCCCCATTTCCTCCCAATCAGCTGGGATTGGGAGGCAGAGAATAGATGGAGGCGGGGCCAGTCAGAATTTTTACTACCGGTTTTCCGAACTACTCAAAATTTCCGCTACCAGTTCTCCAGAACTGGTCAGAACCTGCTGAAACCCACCTCCGGCTTGGATTGGACCAGTGGTGGGATTCAAATAATTTAACAACCGGTTCTCTGCCCTAAAGACCAGCTGCGTAGGCGTGGCTTGGTGGTCATGTGACCGTGTGGGCATGGCCAACTCAACATCACTCATGTGGATGGGTGCTTCACCTTAGCTGTTAAAATGTACTAAGGGTTAACCAGAGAGGCAGTTTCCGTAAGCAGGGTAATAAAGATTAGGCTAGAAACACCACCAGAATGTTTCCTTCCTGCCTTCCTTACAGGATTAGCCCTGTAAAGTGGAAAAAAACAAAATAAGATTTCTTCCAACAACTGGTTCTCCGAACTGCTTAGAAAGTTAACAACCGGTTCTCCAGAATAGGTGCGAACTGGCTGAATCCCACCACTGGATTGGACCATGTGATGGACATGTGTGTGCTGGGCAGGGACTTGGACTTTCTTTTGGGTGGGGAAAACCTGGAAGCTTTCAGGTTCGGGTTTTACCAGATGTGCCAATATGACATCGCTAATAAAATGGAACTTTGAGGAAACTCAAGCCTCGGTGTTTTATTTTCGTTGGGGGTGTTACTTGAAACCCTGACATTAAGCTGAATCTTGACATACGGTCCTTCTTGCATATAATGGGAGATTTCAAATTGGGAGGAGAAAGCGAACTCTTTCCCCCTTTCTTCACGATAATCATTTTGGCAGATTGTAGGACATTAGCATAAATCCTGGATAGGTATCTATTTGTAGGCATTTTTATTTATTTATTTATTTTTTTGCAGAAAATGGGCCAGTGGCAAAACAAACAACCAAAATAAAATACATCAGAAAAACTAGCACAAGGTTAAAGGAGCCATGGTGGAAAATAACTTCGAGGATCTCTATGTGTCTTGACTGGTTTGGCATCCGAGCACAGAAAACGCCATGTAATCTGGGCAGACACAAACAAACATACAAGTCTAGCATTTTCCAAGCAAGCTTCCAGCGCTCTACTGTAGTCTCCGCTCCCAGGAACTCCACAAAATGCTTTTTTGGCTCTTCTTATTTATGTTGGTTATGAGTATGGCGATGGAGATGGAGATGAGGGTCAAGAGATGAACCATAGTGAGGATCGGGGGGGGGGAATTTAAGGTCTACTTAAACCCCATGTTTTGGTATGGTCTAAGCAGGGGTGAAATGCTCCCGGTTCGGACCGGATTGCCCAATCCGGTAGCGAGGGCGGCGGGTGGTTTGGAGAACCGGTAGCAAAAATCCCTGCCCCCCCCCACCCAGCTGAGCTGCGCGATCATCAGAGGCTGTTTTTTTCTACTTTTAAAAGCATTTTTTCTACAACCTCTTCGGCTGAAAAAATGCTTTTAAAAGTAAAAAAAAAAGTGTCTGATGATCACACAGCTCAGCTGGGATCATCAGAGGCTTTTAAAAGCATTTTTTTCTACAACCTCTTCAGCAGAAGAGGTTGTAGAAAAAATGTTTTTAAAAGAAAAAAAGCCTCTGACAATCAGGCAACTCAGTTGGGATCGTCAGAGGCTTCTAAAAGTATTATTTTTACAACCTCTTCGGCCGAAGAGGTTGTAGAAAAAATGGTTTTAAAAGTTAAAAAACAAAGAAAGTTGGCCACACCCACTCAGTCACATTACTCCCACCACCAAGCCACGCCCACAGAACCGGTAGTAACAAATTTTACATTTCACCACTGGGTCTAAGTACCGATGAATACAAAGAAGAGGGGGTCAACCTATTCTCCAAAGCACCCGAAGGCAGGACAAGAAGCAGTGGATGGAAACTAATCAAGAAGAAAAACAACCTAGAACTAAGGAAAGATTTCTCGACAGAACAATTAATCAATGAAATGGCTTGCCTTCAGAAGTTGTGGGTGCTTCAATACTTGAGATTTATTTTAGAAGAAATTTGTCAGCCATTTGTCCAGAATAGTATAGGGCAATGTTTCTCAACCTTGGCAACTTTAAAATAAGGTAAAGGTAAAGGTTCCCCTCGCACATATGTGCTAGTTATTCCCAACTCTAGGGGGCGGTGCTCATCTCCGTTTCAAAGCCGAAGAGCCAGCGCTGTCCGAAGACATCTCGGTGGTCATGTGGCCGGCATGACTCAACGCCAAAGGCGCACGGAACGCTGTTACCTTCCCACCAAAGGTGGTCCCTATTTTTCTACTTGCATTTTTTACATGCTTTCAAACTGCTAGGTTGGCAGAAGCTAGGACAAGTAACGGGAGCTCATCCCCTTTCGCAGCACTAGGGACTCGAACCGCTGAACTGCTGACCTTTTGATTGACAAGCTCTTAGCCACTGAGCCACCGCATCCCAACTTTAAAATATGCGGATTAAATCTCTCAGAATTCCTCAGCCAACATGGCTGGCTGGGGAGTTCTGGGAATTGAAGTCCACATATATTAAAGCTGCCAAGTTTGGGAAACAGTGGTATAGGGTCTCCTGCTTGAGCAAAGGGTTGACTAGAAGACCTTCAAGGTCCCTTCCAACTCTGTTGTTCTATTATCCAATTTTGGGGCTTGGCCCATTGGCTTATTTCATCTTCTGCTTCTCCCTTTCCATTCCTTCTTTGGCTTTCACAACTGGTCTCTAGTGAGCTGAATGGATCTCACTGTATACTTCATGCAAATATGTGAAAGAAGATAGGAAAATGGATAATTGAGTTTCCCCCATTCCTTCATGTAATCAATCATCTGTTGCGCAAGACCTGGCTTTCTTCTAAGGCCACATCTTATACTGGAAGCACCATCCTCCGAGTTAGAAGTTTGGTCCATGAAGGTTCTCTACTCCAAAGAGCAGCAATTTTTCAGCTCGCGTGTCAGAGAGTTCCTCATCCTCTTTTGGAGGAACCATAAGAGGAACTGAATATGGGTCTCGCATATGTCCTCTCTTGCCCCGGAGTTTGATGATGCCAATATAACTGGAAGGTTGGACTTGAAGTGCTAGACGTTTACAAGCAGTGGTGGGATTCAACCAGTGTAACAACCGGTTTGCTGAGCGCGCACTTTGCGCGCACACAGTGTGTTTCAAAACAGCTCTAAAACTTACCTTCTACTGCAGCCCCGGTGAGTAAAACAGTTGAGGCGCAGCAATCCGCTCTGCCACGCCTATCAGCTGGGCTTCAACCAAAGGAAATATAGGTTGGTATAGCGCAAGGGCTCAGCTGATCGTCGGGCCCAGCTGATTGTCGGAGCGAACCGGTTCACTCTCGGCTGATTGTTGTAGTATCTGTAGTATTCAGCCAGTATTGAACCAGTCCGAACTGGCTGAATCCCAACCCTGGTTACAAGTAAAGAGCAGACAAACTTTGCTTTGGGACACAATTGGAAGTTGAAGCACATGTCCATTCTTCCTGTCTTCGGACAGGTTCCCATTCAAATATATTCAGTAATATGCTTATGTATTGTTGTTCAGTCACTAGGTCATGTCTGACTCTCTGAGACCCCAAGGACCACAGCACACCAGGTCCCCCTGTCCTCCTCTGCCTGCCCAAATTCATGTTCACTGCATCAATGATGCTATCTAACCATCTCATCCTTTATCATCTCCTTTTGCCTTCAATCTCTCTCAACATCAGGATCTTTCCCAATAAGTCTTCTCCTCTCATTTGGTGGCCAAAGGCTTTGAGCTTCAGTATCTGTATATCAGAACTAACTTTGTTTGCTGTTGGAAAAAAAAAATTCCTTGATTGCTGTAGAAATTAGGTACTCAAAGGCCTACAACACTACCTTGATTGCTATAGGAAGTACCCGTGTTTTCCCAAGAATAAGACCCTGTCTTATATTGTTTTGCCGCCAAAAAAGGCACCAGGTCTTATTTTTTTTGGGGGGGGGATATCATCCACTGACTCACCTCACTTGCATGTATCGCCCCCGGCCTCTTTTTCACTATGAGAAGACTTCAGGAACTTATTCGTCTGGCAAGGCCAACAAAGCTTCCTGAAAACCTCTGCAGCCGATAACAGAGCTCCGGATTGATCCAGAACTCTGTTATCAGCTACAGAGGTCTTGAGGAAAGCCTTGCCAGCTGCAAAAAAAATGGGCTGAGGTGTGTGAGGCCTGGCTGCAACTATCTGAAGGCAAGTGGTAGGGCAGCTCCACCACCCCCATCTCCACACTAGCTTAAATTTTACCCATGCACCCTGGAGTGGGTGAGGTCTTAATTAGGACTTATTTTTGGGGTAGGGCTTATATTGGGTGCATCTGTAAAAAAAATCAAGCTAGGACCTACTTTCTGAGTAGGTTGTATTTTTGGGGAAACACGGGTAGGTACTCAAAGGCCTAAAAAACTTCCCTGATTACTATAGAAAGTAGGTACTCAAAGGCATGTTGTTATGAGAGTAAACATGATGGACCATCAGCTTAAAGGAGGAAAAGGTGAAGCCTCCTTATATTCTTACTGCCCAGACCACACAACTGTGCCCTGATGTGACAAATGTCAACTTATAAAGCATCCCTGGCCTGCTCTCGAGTTGCCACAGGCCAGGGTAGATGGGAAACTGGCGAAATGACACAACAGCCAAAGACAGATGCACATTCCATGCTTATCTCTCTCAAGGCTGTATCCCAGGGTTACTTACAGCAGCTGAGGGGAGTGACCTCTACAACCCACGAAATTGCTCCGTTGGTGAATGTGATTGATGACACACCCTGAGGGGACCAGGGGGGGGAAGAGGGTCATAATTGGAGCGTAAATTACTTGGGGTCAGAGCTGGCTGCACTTGGGAATGTGCCAACATGAAGCTCCTAATAAATAACTGGATTTCTTTTGAAGCTTGGCTCGAGATTCATGATTTAATTAGGGCATCCATTGAAACCCTGACAACAAGCAGAGTTTGAAGTAATTAAAATGGCTTCTTTGACTGCCTTCGACTAAATCTCGGGAGAAATAGAAAAGGCGTTTCATCCCTCCAACTATGTCAAACAAACAAACAAAAAAATCAGAATGAAGTAGTTGAAGTTTCGTAACATGTGAGCTGGAGGTGGTCCATGCATGTTGGGACACACTTTTTGAAATTATTTTTCCAGATATATTTCCTGTTGTCCTTTTTCCGAATTCGGCTCATAAAATGGAACGTCGAGTACAGATCCCAGGCAGTCCAGCGTGCCCATTTTTCAGCAGGACTATTTGAGGCTCCTTGGATCTGGGCACCTTCTCCTTGATGTCTCCACCAGCCTAGAGTGGACATATTGGGTAGATATTTGGAGACCGTCCCGATGTTCTCTCCGTCCAAGATTCTCTGTAGATTTTAAAGAAGAAAGGGCAGCTTTTCCTACAGAATCTATTCAGAATGAAGGTCCCTATCTGTTCCACAGAGGAGAAGGAGGTGGGTGGTAGCCATGGCAATGGACCAGCTATGAGACAGCAAATGTTTGGCTGCAAAAGGTGCTGTATTTATTTACACAGTTTTTACTGGTACATACACCCAAACACACATGCTTTCATGGAAATTCTGGGTATATGGCTGTATTAACTTTGGCTGAAGCTTGGAAACTATTTTCAGAAGCCTTCATACATTTGCAGGAAGTACCTTTCCTTTCTTTTCCTTTCTTTTTTTAAAAATTTCTATTCGGTGTTATTGTTAATTTTTATGGATTAAACGAACAGAGAGCACTTCTAGCTTTGCTTCCTCTAACCTTTGTGCCAAGCCAAGCCAAACCAAAAAAAGAAAAAAGAAAAGCTGAGGGTGGCAGGGGGGGAAGACGAGGAGGGGAGTACGATTATGATTTGAAAAGAATCCCCCAAAGAAGTACCTTGTCTTGTCTCGAGAAACTTTCAATGTATCTTCAGCAAAATCTTCTGGCTGGCTGGCTGGCCGGCGTGGCCAAAAGAAAAGCAAACAAACGGAGCAGAGTTTAGACAGCAAGTGTCCACTGAGAGATTCAGATCTCACTGTCTTTGTGAGTAATGAAGTAGTGGCTGACCACACAGACTTGGAAAACATGTAACGCTCACATAATCCATGGCTTTCCAAGCAGGCCAAGCACAGGGCTATAGAGATGCATTTGGCAGAGTTGGGGAATCAATTAGAGAGGCCTTCAAGGGAGACCAGTCATTTCAGGAACCCACCCACTAATTCCCTCCCCCCCCACCCCCAAATAAAAATCCACACAGAGAAATAGCCAACAAATCATCTTTACTTGTAACCAGAAGTATATGTGGGCAGGAACTTTAGTATACAAACTGATTCATAGCATATGTCTGGGAAGAAATGGTCCTTGCCCGTTCCCCATCTTGAGTTTTCAAATCATGGAACACCTTAATGAGTCTAAATTTAATTTCCAGCAGCAGGCAGGAGGTGGTTGGTAAATCTGAAGTCAGCAGATTGAAATAAATTGCCCTAATCTGAGTAGTCTGTGGTCTTCGAGTACAGGAGCCATTTTATTGAGAAATAATCAAAGTATAAAACAAAATGAATTTGGGTTTTTTTTTTTCTCTTTCCTCCTCCTTTCTCCTCCTCCTTTCTCCTCTTCTTCCTCTTCTTCCTCCTCCTCCTTTACTGTCATTGTTTCCACCGTCTTCATGGCGAATTTGAAAACGTTCCTAATCATTTGCATAAACAAATTTTCCTTTGATTATAATATGCATTATTTTTTCTTCATTGTTGTTGTTATTAGTTGCGAAGTCATGTCTGACCCATCACGACTTCATGGACAACGTTCCTCCAGGCCTTCCTGTCCTCTACCATCCTCTGGAGTCCATTTAAACTCACGCCGACTGCTTCAGTGACTCCATCCAGCCACCTCGTTGTCTGCCGTCCCCTTCTTCTTTTGCCCTCAATCGTTCCCAGCATTAGGCTCTTCTCCAGTGAGTCCTTCCTTCTCATTAGGTGGCCAAAGTATTTGATATTTCTTCAGACAAGAATGCAAAGTTGGCTTCTAGTATTGGAAGTATTAATGGAGAGAAGATTTTTTGAAAGGTATGCCTGAAGAGCAATAGATTTGGAATCATCCTAAAACTAAATTGTAACAAAATTCTGTCCGGGTCAGATAGCTTTGAGGAACTTATTTTGATTGATATTTTTGAATCAATACTGACAACTATGTTGTACCTTCTTGGATACAGTCTATTTGTAGAAGAGGACATTATACAAAAAAAACAAAGTCTTAGCCAAGATCAACATGAATGACGATTTCAATAAGAATTTGTCATGAGATATAACAAAAAAATGAACGAGACTCTAAAAATTAAGAAGGAAATAAAAATAATAATTCCAGAGAGCAAGTGGAAGTTTTTGGGTGGTGATGGGACTTAGAAAAGAGCCTGCTTAAAGCACTGAAGAAATTTGAAAGGAGGATCCACAATCATCTGAATGGATTAAAGACAAGACTGTTTTACGCAAAAAGGGAACACAAAGTTGGTTTATTTGACCAAAGTTAAAATGAGATATATTGCAATTTTGAGTAGGATGGGTTTTTTTTTTTTTTTTGGTTTGTTTGTTTGTTTTGGATTTGCTCTTATCTGAACTGGAAAAAAAGGTTATGCATCAAATTTGCTTATCAACATGGTGTTTACACAGCTACTTTATGTATCCTAACACGATGGGAGTATTTAAACTGTATTTTTCCTTAAAGTAAGGCATTTTTGTGATCTTGTTCTATTTAAAGAAGAAATTATATCCCTATCAAATTCTAGTCTTTTATTTATGCTAGGATACTGGGATTATTTTATGCCTCCTAAATGTGAATTTGCTTATAGTTGAGATATGGAATATTTATTGGAATGGAACATGAAGTTTTTGGGATTCTTTTTGGATTTTCTAGCATCTGGAATGGAAAAATGTTGTGTATTGGGTCTGCTTAGAGTGAAAATGGTGTTTAAAACGTTTCCCCCTATAGTTACTATATGTATTCTAATCTGATAGGATTTAAAGAAGCTTTTTTAAAAATCTATCTTTCTATTTCCCCAGAATCAGACATGATTGAATAAATGAAAGAAAATCAATCTCTCTATCATCCATCTTCCATCCATCCATCCATCCTTCTCTCTTCTTCCTTCCTTCCTTCCTTCCTTCCTTCCTTCCTTCCTTCCTTCCTTCTTTCTTTCTTTCTTTCTTTCTTTCTTTCTTTCTTTCTTTCTTTCTTTCTTTCTTTCTTTCTTTCTTCCTCTCATCTCTCATCTACCTTTATCATCTATCTTTTATCATTTATCATCAATTATGTAAAATATACCGCTTTATAAAACCTTAGTAAGACCACAACTGGAATACTGCATCCAGTTTTGGTCACCACATTAAGAAAATAATTGTTGAGTTTGGAAAAAAGTATAGAAAAGAGCAACTAAGATGATTAAAGGCCTGGAGACTAAAACATATGAAGAATGGTTGCAGGAACTAGCTACTGCTAGTCTAGAGAAAAGAAGGACTAGAGTGTGACATGATGGCACTATTCCAGTATTTGAGGGGCTACTACAAAGAAAACGGGGTCAATTTAGCACCAGAAGGCAAGACAAGAAACAATGGTTGGAACGAAGCGAGCGCGCGCACCCAGCCCCATTGTGAACCAGTAGTAAAGGTAAGTAGAACCCACCCCTGCCCCACACGTCTGTTCTGTCCCTGTACCCCACACGCACCCCCACAGACGGCCCGGAGTTAATAAGCCACACAACAAAACTCTTTGATGATAAAGCTGGCAGCAACCCAGTGGCTAGCTGCCAATTCAGACTTTACTCACACAAAACAAAGATTAGACTGCCAGCATTCCGATAAAACAGGCAGAGTGTCAACAATACAAGGATTAATCCAAATGCAGTCTGATAAAGCAGGCAAAGTCCACTAACACAGAGATCATGAAGTATTTCCAGTTTTTGCTCGTCACAAACTGAACCGGCCACCACACCCACATTTATACCCTGTGGGGTGTGGTCCAGTGACTCAGCTAATCTCTGGCACGCCTTCCCTTCTGCTGTGCACGCTTCTCCCTGTGCCTCTGTTGTGGGTCCAGCCAGCACTTATCTTCTTCATCGCTGTCCACCTGTGGCTGCGGGGACGTGCTTGGCTCTGAGCCTATCGTTTGGCCTTCGGTGTCCTCCGGAGGCATTGCCAGAGAGGAGGGTCCTGAAGAGGGAGGCCTTGCCAACTCCTCTCCCTCACTCTCAGAGTCTGCATCTGTCGATAGCCCAGGCTCAGGCAACAGAGCCACAACAACGTCGTGTTTTGCCCTCCCCAGCCCCCAAGAGCACTCTGCAGGCCTCCCAAACCCTCTGCACGTCCCATTTTTCACAATGTTTGTTTTTGGCGAAATGGGACGCGCGGGGCGGGGTTTTGGGAGTCCAGAAATGGCTGTATTCAGTGTATAAGATGCACCAACATTTCCACCCAATTTTAGAGGGGAAAAAAGTGCATCTTATGCTCCAAAAAGTATGGTAATTTCTCTGTAAAAGTGTATCAACAAGAATATGACAAGGGTAAAAGAATACAAAGGTGACCAGATCATGTCTGTGGAAGTATTAATGCAAACGTATAAAAGTGAAAGAGTAACTTTAATTATGAATTAAGAGGTTAAAATGCACACCAGGAATATAGGAGCCTTGGTAGTACAGTGGTTTAAAGCACCCTGTTATTAACACAGCTGCCTGCAATTTCTGCAGGTTCGAATCTTACCAGGCTCAAGGTTGACTCAGCCTTCCATCCTTTCTAAGGTAGGTTAAATGAGGACTTTGTATAAATATACAAAAGTATGAAGGCTATTGCTTAATGCATTGTAAGCCGCCCTGAGTCTCCGGAGAAGGGCGGCATATAAATCAAATTAAAATAAAATAAATAAAAAATAAAATATACCGTACATGAATATACCGCCTTCTAGATAACTAGGAATGTAGGAATCCGTAGTAATGAAGAATCTAGAGATGAGTTTGAGAAAAATTGTGATCTTCAGATGCTGAATGAATGTAATTCATGATTTATAATAGATGAAATAGATGAGTGAAAAACAGTTGAAAGGGAACAGAATGGGGCGGTTCAGATAACCAAGAATGAATAATTGTGCGGTTAAAAAAATTGTTTTGAAAATGTGGTTAAATTAAAAACATTACTCTATTCATGTATTTATTATTGTTTCTTACTATTTCTTATTCCATTACATTCTTTATGTAATGCTGCTTAGCCTGAAAAGTACACACCATATGAGTATGTATTATCTATTAATTTTAACAAACAGATAATTAAGGGATGAGAGTGGGAAAAAAGGTCATTTCCAACTTTTCTTGATTTTAGAGATGAATTTTTACATACGCATTTATGATAGCAGATTTTTTCCCCCCTTAGTTTTAGAAAGAAATGTCTTCGTGGATGGAAAATCTCATCTTAATTTAGTTTTACCCCTTGAACCTCATTTGAATTCCTAATGTGAATATTTTAACTGAAAACAAAACTCAGTATGATCCTTGCTACCATATTGAAATCCAGATAATTAGGATTTAGTCAGTAATTTTCTCAGGGATGTTATCCTCCAATGTGCCTTTTTCGTCAAGTTACCATCCCATCCCATCTCATAAGTAGAGACAGTAGAGAAAGAGAGAATAGATAAATAGATGGTGGATTAATGATAGACAGAGAGACAGGCAGACATAGATAGATAGATAGATAGATAGATAGATAGATAGATAGATAGATAGATAGATAGATAGATAGATAGATCAATCAAAATAGAGTTGGAAGGGACCTTGGAGGTCTTCTAGTCCAACCCCCTGCTTAGGCAGGAAACCCTACACCACTTCAGACAAATGGTTATCCAACATCTTAAAAACTTCCAGTGTTGGAGCATTCACAACTTCTGGAGGCAAGTTGTTCCACTGATTAATTGTTCTCACTGATAGGAAATTTTTCCTTAGTTCTAGGTTGCTTCTCTCCTTGATTAATTTCCACCCATTACTTCTTGTCCTGCCCTCAGGGGCTTTGGAGAATAGCTTGACTCCCTCTTCTTTGTGGCAGCCCCTGAGATATTGGAACATTGCTGTCATGTCTCCCCTAGTCCTTCTTTTCATTAAACTAGACATACCCAGTTCCTGCAACCGTTCTTCATATGTTTTATCCTCCAGTCCCCTAATCATCTTTGTTGCTCTTCTCTGCACTCTTTCTAGACGTGGCCACCATATTAATCATGTTGACTCCTTTCTTCAGACACCTATGGGAATTCGAAGGATCAAAAGCCCTCACAGCCTGTGTAGCAAATCAGCTGTTTCCTTCTGGCTTCCGCCTTGCTCACAGTTAGCAGATAACAGCCTAAATTCAACAGGGCTTCTGAGCTGCCTCTCAGACTTAAGTTTGGCCTCTGCTCCAGCTGACGACGAAGGAGCCAAGTGAAAGACTGCAAATGAGCTAAGAAGAGCAGTTGGATGAAGCAAGATACAAAATATTTCTTTTGAAGTTCATTCAACGTTTGCTCATAGCGAAAGAAACATATTTTGGAGACTAAATTCCATGTTCTAAACTGGATACCCCAAAACCACATTAGGTTTCTCCTGTATCCTCTGACATGTTTAACAGATTAACAGAGTTGGAAGGGACTTTGTAGATCATCTAGTCCAACCTCCCCTCCCCCCACCCATGCAGGAGACCGTACACCCGTGATGGCAAACCTATGGCATATTGGTGGGCACATGAGCTCAGTTCTGGCGCGCATGCATGTGCCAGCCAGCTGATTTTCGGGCCTTCTGGACCCACCAGAAGTAGGGAAACAGGCTGTTTTCTGTCTCCGGCCTCAGGGAGTGGTGGGGAAGGCCCGTTTTTCTCTCTCCTCAGCCTCAAGAGCCTTTCTAGGAGTCTGGGGAGGGCAAATGGGCCATTTCTGGCCTCCTGAGGGCCTCCAGGGGGTGGGAAGGCCATTTTTGAGGCCATTTTTGAGGGCCTCCCCAGACTCCTAGAAAGGCTCTGGAAGCTGGGGACAGCAAAAAATGGGCCTACCGGGCCATCGTCTGCCAGGAGTGGAGGGAATTTGCGGGGGTCACGTGCACATGCGCAGGAGTGGGGCGCATAGAATTATGGATGTGGGCATGTGCACGTGTGACACACACATCCCACTCCTGGCACGTGATGGCAAAAAGGTTAGCCATCACTGCCCTTCAAACTTGACAGCTTTAATACTTGTGGACTTTAAGTCCCAGAATTCCTGAGCTAACCTGACTGGAGGAGGAATTCTGGGAGTTGAAGTCCACAAGTCTTCAAGCTGTCAAGTTTGAAGACCCCTGCCCTACACCATTTCTGACAAATGGCAGTTGTTATGTATTGAATACATATAGTTGTGTTAAGCCCTGCTGAAAGGTGAAATTAACCTTTAGATGACTGTTAACTTCAACTGTATCGGAGGGAAACTTAGAAAATTCATATTTTCACGGGCTTTTTCAAGTATTATGATTGGTTTAAGGCCCTGTGGGGCCAGAGTATAAATTACAGGAATTTGCCTGTTGTTGCTGAGTTCCAGTTGAGTCAATCAATGCCGTTGTATCTATGTTGTCTGTTCTTGCCTACCGCATCCCACAACATACTAGCAGTCCAGTCTCTTCTTGAAAGCCTCCAGTGATGAAGCTCCCACAACTTCTGAAGGGCAACTTCTGTTCCATGGGTTGATTGTTCTCACTGTCAGAAAACTTCTCCTCAAGTTTAGTATCAACCCTCAGAGCTATGCTTTGCTATCTACTGTTGACCGCGTCTCTGCTACTGGCAGAGATGGTGAAATGGCAACCTTATAGTGGCAGGGTCCAAGAAGAGCCACTAAGGTCTCAATCATCTTCACCCTCTATGTTTACCTCCTTCTCCTAGTCTCAAGGCTGATTTGATTTCCTTCTTGTAGACACCTTAAGCAGACATTGGTCCAAATGTCCCTTCTCCTCCTTTCCTATCCTTCCTTCTCTTCCAACCATGAAGGACAAAAGGCAGGGGTTGGGCTGCTGGAGGTTCGCAGGGGTTCGGGAGAACCTCTAGCTAAGATTCTGTGCAGTTCAGAGAACCCCCAAATCCCATTCCTGGCTGGCCCCACCCACCCTGTCCCTCCCCTCCCAGGAGTCCCCACATGGTCTGTTTTGAATGCAGGTAAGTGCAGGGTGCACACGGAGGCTCGGGGAGGGTGAAAAACAGGCCTACCGGAAGCTTGGGAAGGCCAGAAACAGGCCCGTTTCCAGCCTCCAGAGGGCCTCCGGAGCCTGGGGAGGCCGTTTTTGCCCTCCCGGAGGCTCGAAAGAAGCCTCCAGAGACCAGGGAGGGCAAAAACACTCCCCCCCTCCCGCCATGGTGCAGGAGCCCAACTAGGCCACGTCCACCCAGCAACTGGGCAGAGAACCCCTTGCTAAAATTTTTGAAGCCCACCCCTGACAAAAGGTGTTTGTCGCAAAGCACGGAGAACAGCATTCTGATTTTTTTTTTTCATAATGTTATGCGCAGCTGGATGTAGCGAAAAGTTGGATAGGAACCCAGCAACCAGTCCAAGTTCTGATGTGCTGCACCGGTTAGGCAGTTTGAGTGCCTTTGGCATGTTAGAATTTTCCACCCCAAATTGCCAAACTGTAAACCTAGCAGGAAAAGAGTAATCATTTCATCTTATTTGAGGGGAAAAAAAAGAAAGAAAAGAAAAAGGGGAAGAAGCACAACATCAGCGCAACATGATGCCTCAAGTGAGAGATAATCTGTAATTATAAGCAAGATCCTTGAATATTTCCTGCATTAACTCTTTCATAGATTAATCCTCTTAATTCTAGCCTTAGGGGAAGGAGATTCATAACTGTTTTTCAGGGGAAGGAAGGTAAAATCAATAGCAATAATCCCCAAATACACACACACACACACACACACACAAACATATTGTATCAAATTTATATTTGCTGATAAAGAAATAAAGGGAGACTAGTATAGATCTATTTCAAGCTATTTAGCTCTCATCAGCTAGCCATACCCCTACTCGCTATACCCTTATTCTTATTCGGATTCGTACTTGGTATGGCTAACTGATGATGATGATTATTATTTTTTTACTTTTAAAAGCATTTTTTTCTACAACCTTAAGAGGTTGCAGAAGAAAATGCTTTTAAAAGCCTCTGACGATCCCAGCTGAGCCGCGCAATCATCAGAGGCTTTTTTTTTTACTTTTAAAAGCATTTTTTCTGCCAAAGAGGTTGTAGAAAAAATGTTTTTAAATTTTTTTAAAAAAGCCTCTGATGATTGCGCGGCTCAGCTGGGCATGGGGGGGCACAGGGATTTTTGCTACCGGTTCTCTGAACCGCCCGCCGCCATCACTACCGGATCGGGTGATCCGGTCTGAACCGGAAGCATTTCACCCCTGATTACCGTGTCTTACAAAAAGGGCTCTGTAGTTTTCCAATGGTATGTCCAACACTGAAATTATTTTCTTACAATTCTCTACATAATGAAAAAAATATTCTTATGTACAGTGACTTTGGTATATTGTACCAAATCTGACAAGCAAAATTCCACAATCCCACAGGATGGCAGCAATGACATACATTAACTTCTCAAAATTTTGCTGCTACCTAGTTGTTACCTATATTTAGCAGCTTAAATATAGTTTTCCTCTTTGAACAGAGAGATTCCCCCTGTAGACTAATAGTTTAGCAAATAGCAAAGGTTTTTTGATATAATAGTTAAATGTTAAATGTATTTGCTCCTTCCTATCTCATCATAGGGCTAGTAGTATTAATACTACTACTTGTAATAATAGTAAAGGATAAAGAGTCCTTGCAGATTTTACTCAGGGGTGAAATCCAGCAGGTTCTAACAGGTTCTGGAGAACCGGCAGCAGAAATTTTGAATAGTTCGGAGAACCAGCAAATACCACCTCTGGCTAGCCCCAAAGTGAGATGGAAATGAGATTTTGCAATATCCTTCCCCCAGGAGTGGGGAGGGAATGGGGATTTTAAAATATCCTTCACCTGGAGTGGGGTGGGAATGGAGATTTTGCAGTATCCTTCACCTGGAGTGGGGTGGGAATGGAGATTTTGCAGCTCACCATGCCTGTTACCACGGAACTGGTAGTAAAAAAATTTGGATTTCACCACTGATTTTACTCCATTAGCCGTTCCTGATTCTGAAGGGTTGGGTTCATCTCTGTTTCAAAGCCACTGAGCTAGCGCTGTCTGAAGACATTTCCACAGTCATGTGGCCAGCATGACATCACGGACAGCTGTTACTTTTCCACCGAAGTGGTACTTATTTATCTACTCACATTTGCATGTTTTTGAACTGTTAGGTTGGCAGGAGCTGAGGATGGGAGCTCACCCTATCGCACTGCATTTTGGGTCTCGAACCTGGGCTGCTGGCTTTCCAGCCAATAAACCCAGCTTCTGAGCCACCACCAAGCCCCAGTACTTATAGTACAAGTTCTAATATACAACATGGTACCTTAAATACATCTCAACATTTTATCATATCTGGTGGATGTGTCTAGAAGTGAAGAATTACTGGATTAAAATTAGAACATGGCTAGAGGAAATGATAAAACAATGTATTGATTTAAAACCTGAATTGTTCCTATTGGGCATCTTACCAGAGAAATATAATAAAGAGAATACTTATTCGATTATACATATTGTAACTGCAGCAAGAATTGTATTTGCACAAAATTGGAAAGCAGAGAAAATCCCTTTAGAGGGAGAAGTAATTAAGAAAATATTGGAATGTGCAGAAATGAATAGATTAACATTGGTAATTAGAGAGAAGGAAGAATCGGAGTATTTTGCAGTATCCTTCCCTTGGAGTGGGGTGGGAATGGGGATTTTGCAGTGTCCTTCCCCTACCATGCCCACCAAGCCACGCCTGCCAAGCCACACCATGCCCACCAAGCCACACCCATAGAACCGATAGTAAAAAAAAATGGATTTCACCACTGCTTAAACGTCAATATAAAATATGAACGTGTTGCAACATTTTCTAAGTCAGAGATTCTAGAATGAAGATCCTCTAACCCTGGTCTCCAACCTTGGCAACTTTAAGCCTGGAGGACTTCAACTCCCAGAATTCCCCAGCCAGCAAAGCTGGGAGTTGAAGTCCACCAGGCTTAAAGTTGCCAAGGTTGGAGAGCCCTCCTCTAAAATACAAATCCAGTGGAGATGGCAGATTCCTCAAATCAGTTTTCTTCTGCATTAACTCCAACACCATTGGCAAACTTGTCTCCGTTTTCCCAGCCAAAACAATTCATTCCCACAATTGATCTGAGGCAGGAACTAATTTCTTTAATTCCTGGATGTGAACCGGATCCATTTTCTCCATCTGAATCTGTTTGAGCCCTAATAGATGACTGTATCTCTGCATCAGCCAGTGTGTATTTATTTCCTGACTGATAATGAACTTCAAAATCATATGTTTGCAATCGAAAGAAGAAATTTTGTTATTAGAAGTGTATCTGCGCCAAGTTTTTTTTTAAAATACTGAACAAAACCTTGCAAATCGTTTTCTGCTGCTAAATGGTAACCATCTTAGCAAGGGGCTGCCCTTGAAAAGTGTTCGGAGACTGCAGCTGGTCCAGAACGCAGCTGTGAGAGCTGTCGTGGGTGCACCTAGGTACACCCACATTACACCAATTCTCCGCGAGCTGCACTGGCTCCCTATTGGTCTCCAGGCACAATTCAAGGTGTTGGTTATTACCTTTAAAGCCCTACATGGCTAAGGGCCAGGTTATCTTCGAGATGCCTTCTACCACATAGCTCCCAGTGACCGGTAAGATCCCACAGAGTTGGTCTCCTCTGGGTCCCATCAGCTAAACAATGCCGGCTGGTGGGCCAGTGGGGGAGGGCCTTCTCTGTGGCTGCCCCAGCTCTCTGGAACCAGTTACCTCCTGAGGTCCGGACCATCCCCACCCTATTGACCTTCCGAAAAGCTGTGAAGACCTGGCTTTTCCGACACGCCTGGGGCCGTTGATCTCGCTACGGCGATCTGGCGAGATCCGGCCTTGAATGGTGTGTGAATGCGTTCTAAGATTTTTAATGTTTTTTAATCTTTTAAATGTTTTTAGAATGGGTTTTTTTTTAATGTATTGTGAGCCGCCCTGAGTCTCTGGAGATGGGTGGCATATAAATTTTATTATTATTATTATTATTATTATTATTATTATTATTATTATTATTATTATTATTATTATTATTATTATTATTATTATTATTGTGGGACTTTAGGATTCAGACTGACAGGCATTTGGTCCACAACACACCTGACATAACAATAGTTGAAAAGGAAAAAGTATGGTTCATTGACATTGCAATACCTGGTGATGCACGGATTGAAGATAAGCAGCAAGAAAAAATCACAAAGTACCGAGATTTGCAAATTGAAGTTGAGCGACTGTGGAAAAAGAAATCGTGTGTTGTCCTGATTGTAATTGGAGCCCTTGGAGCAATACCCAAAGGGCTACCCCGCTATTTAGAAATTCTCAATTTACCAGACTTGAACATTTTGACTCTACAAAAAACCACCTTACTCGGAACAGCTTACATCCTCCGACGATACCTTAACAGTTCCTAGGTCCTTGGTTAGGACTCAAGCTGCTGAGCTATTAACCAGCCTCAAAGGCTGTGAATCTCACTAAAGATTAACCAATAATAATAATAATAATAATAATAATAATAATAATAATAATAACAACAACAACAACAACAACAACAACAACAACAACAACAACAGCAACAACAAATGTCAGCAGCAATACTTGTACTAACAATAATCAAAGGTAAAAATAGAAACAGCATTGTAATTCAACCAAGCAAGGGATGATTCAAGTGAAGGATTTTTCAGGAATGGTCTTATCATTTTGTTTTTATTAGTTGCAAAGTCGTGTCCAACCCATTGCGACCCCATGGACAACGTTCTTCCAGGCCTTCCTGTCCTCTACCATCCCTCAGAGACCATTTAAGCTCATGCCGACTGCTTCAGTGACTCCATGAGAAAGTTGGACCCACTCCTGGCATGCGATGGCAAAAAGGTTAGCTCTCGCTGGCCTAGGAACTCAAGGAAGTAAGCAGAAAATGGCACTCTCACTGAAAGGGCAAGTCACTGTATATAAACAGAGAACAAACCCTACTCCCTTCTGGCCCTGAAGATGTTACCTAGTTGGGTATTGAATACCCTAGTTACAGTGGTGGGTTCCTCCCGGTTCGGTCCGGTTCGGCCGAGCCGGTAGCGGTGACGATATGACGTCACCGAATCGGTTCTCCCCCCCCCGCCCTCCCCCCCCCACCCCCCCACATTATTCTTACCTTTTATTTGGTCCTACCCCCAATCTATTGCTGCCTCCTGAGTCCCAGCTGATGACTAGAGGGAAAAAAGCTGTTTAAACTCTTGCCGCGGGGCTTCCAAGGGCCGCCCTACAGCTGATCAGTGTTAAAAGCAAACAAATGAGTCGGGTCGTAAGTGCGAGGACTGGTCGTAAGTGCGAGGACCTTCCAGAAATATCTCTGACCAGCTAGCCATGCCCACCTAGTCACATGACCTCCAAGCCACACCCACAAAATAAGCTATGCCCACAGAACCGGTAGTAAAAAAATTTAGAACCCACCCCTGCCTAGTTACCCTAGTTGGGTATTGAAACATCTGCAAGAAAACAATCAAGCTGAGAGTTCAGGAAAGACCCCACAATGCTTGAGTATCTGTGCCATTATTTGTGCCATTATTTTTGTGCAGTTATTGTGCCATTTTTAGCCATTTATAAAATTATTTACCATATTTGTTGTCTTCTGAGCTGATCTTTTTATAACTACTTAATTATTAACCCAATAGATATTCAATTGTCATATAAATCCACCTTTTGAAGACTCCCTTTAAATGGAGTAGAGTTATAGGAAGCATAAGTGATAGCATTGCACATGTCCTAGAAATAATTAAACCCACTTATTCAACTGGTTTGCTAACTCTTGTATCTCAATTTCTTGTGGAGCGAGAATATTTTTTTTTCCTCTGCAAATATTTGTCATTTTAGGTTTAGAACTTCCTTTCTGAAAGTCTTAGAGTGGTTTTTCTATCTTCCTTTGACTAATTCTGCTTAGATCTCTTTCATTTTTGTTATTAAGCAATCCTACCTTAATAATAGAAATATCAACAATCTCAGCTATACGGATGAATACTAATATAGCCATCAGCTATACTAATGGCAGAAAGTGAAGAGGAACTAAAGAGCCTTTTGATGCAGGTGAAGGAGGAGAATGCAAAAGTTGGCTTGAAACTCAACATTAAGAAAACTAAGATCATGGCCCTCTCAATTCCTGACAAACAGATGGGGAAGAAATGGAGGTAGTGACGGATTTTATTTTCCTGGGCTCCAAGATCACCATACATGGGGACTGCAGCAAAGAAATTAAAAGACACTTGCTCCTGGGGAGGAAAGCTATGGCAAAATTAGACAGCATATTAAAAAGCAGAGACCTCACCCTGCCAACAAAAGTGCGTATAGTCAAGATTATGGTTTTCCCAGTTGCAATGAATGGTTGTGAAAGTTGGACCATAAGGAAGGCTGAGCATCAAAGAACTGAGGCCTTTGAACTCTGGTGCTGGAGAAGACTCCTGCCGAGTCCCTTGGACTGCAAAGCGATCAAACTGGTCAGTTCTAGAGGAGATCAACCCTGACTGCTCTTTAGAAGGCCAGATCCTGAAGATGAAACTCAGATACTTTGGCCACCTAATGAGAAGGAAGGATTCCCTGGAGAAGAGCCTAATGCTGGGAAAGATGGAGGGCAAAAGAAGAAAGGGACGACAGAGAATGAGGTGGCTGGATGGAGTCACTGAAGCAGTCGACGTGAGTTTAAATGGTCTCCGGGGGATGGTAGAGGACAGGAAGGCCTGGAGGAAAGTTGTCCATGGGGTTACGACTTCTCAACTAACAACAACACCTTAATTATAAAATGTTAAAATGTTCGGTGATTTCTCTAATCTTAATAACTCTCATTCACTGTTTCCTGTTCTTTTCTGTCTGTTGATGTTCTTGACTGAGGTATCTCTCCTTGGTCCAAGGTCTTGCTTCCTTGCGTTCAGCCATCCTATATCCTTCTTATTCTCCAAAGTTTCCATGCTCTACTTCTCTGGTTATTAAGATAGCTTGTTCACAAAATTTCCTCTACCAACTTTAAGGGTACCGAATATGTCCCTGATGTTAAATTTATGTTCTGATTGTATGTCCTTCAGGTTAATCCCATTGGCAGATCTACTTTCTTTATCTGATACAATCACTCACAATCTGTTCCAAATCAGAACTGGCTTGCTTTGCTAGACTTTGCTTCTCCATATTTTGTTTCTTATTATGTGGTTAATTTGATTTCCATGTTACCCAGCCAGCAATGTCCATGGTCTGGAAACTATGTTCCTTGAAGCAAATTTGTTCCTTGAAGCAACTTAATCGCTGCCCCTCACAAATGGCTTCCTATCTTGCAACAAGAAAAGCCTTCTCACTGTATGGAAAAGAGAAAGAAGTTGTATGAAGTGAAAGTCCCAGCAATCTGACTCTCTATATATTTATTTTTTATTTATTTGATTTGATTTTTATACCGCCCTTCTCCAGCAGGACTCAGGGCGGTGAACAGCCAAGGTAAAACATAGCATACAAAATTTAAAACAATTTAAAAAGATATTAAATAATTTCGGCCCACAATTTAAAAACACCCCAATAAAATCAATTACAAATTAAAACCGAAAGATGGGATCAAGCCAGACCGGCTAGATGAAATAAGTGGGTTTTAAGGGCCCGACGAAAAGTCCGGAGGTCCGGGATCATAAGTATCTCTGGGGGTAGGTCATTCCAGAGGGTGGGTGCCGCCACAGAGAAGGCTCTCCCCCTGGGGGTCACCAGCCGACATTGTCTGGCTGACGGCACCCTGAGGAGCCCCTCTCTGTGCGAGCGTACTGGCCGGTGGGAGGCTATTGGCAACAGAAGGCGATCTCATGATGTATGTTCCTCTTCTGTCCAAGAAAAAAAGAAACATGCCTTGGTTACTAAGGGGGAGATGAGTAGCTGCAAAGCCAGCATGTCACTTGCAGGACCCAAAACTCAGACCTGGGAACCGAGATGAAGTAAGGCAAGAACTTGTCCTGAAGACAATGTGGCCCACTGAGTATCATTGTTTCCAGATGAATCTTGGCTTCGGATGGAAAATCTGCTTAGCAATAAAGGAGAATGGCAATATTTGAAGGGACCCCAAGGGTACAGAGCAAAATCAGGGATTGGGGTGTCTGTAGGGGGGATCAAAGAAAGGAAAGAGGTCATTCACAACCATGCTATTGAAGCCTACCTCCCACTCTATTTTTTAAGTAGAAATCATATGAGCAGGGCATATAGAAAAAAAAATAGTACTTCAATGTGGTGGCTCAGTAGCTCCGGCAGTTCGAGTCCTAGCACTGCGTGGCGGGGTGAGCCCCAGTTACTCACCTCATCTTCTGTCCATCTAACAGTCCAAAAGCATGTTCTATGCAAGTAGATAGATAGGTACCACTTCGGTGGAGAGATGAGCTGGTGCTCTGTGCAGGCAGGCAAATTCCTGATTGTTCTGAACCTACCTGGTTGTGGAACCTGCTTGTAAGGCAGCTGCAGGAAGGGAGAGGGTTTTGGGTGATGGTGCAGAGTTTCTTTCTCTCTGGTGTGACGCCAGCTCATCCTCCTGTGGTGCATCTTGGAAAGTATACAAATGTGTCCCAATACACAGCTGGTAACTTGGCAAGCCCAACTACTACTCTGCAACAGGATTGTGGTCTCCTGGCTACTGTAACAATGGCATACAACAACAACAACAACAACAACAACAACAACAACAACAACGATGATGATGGAGTTGCTATATTAGTCCACTGGTCACTATGTAAAAAATATGACATACCTGTGTCAGAAAAAGAAATGGGAACACAAAGTGGAAAAAGTTTCCGAAAATGAGACGGTGAAGATTTTGTGGGACTTTTGAATACAGACGGATCATCATTTGGAACATAACACGCCAGATATCACGGTTGTTGAGGGCCGAAGCATACAGTTTATTGATATCACTGTACCAGGAGATGCCAGAGTCGAAGAAAAAGAACTGGAAAAAATCATGAAATATCGCGACCTGGCCATCGAAACTACACGGCTATGGATGAAACATGTAACAGTGATACCCATTGTCATCAGGGCACTTGGTACCATGTCCAAGAATTTTATGATACATCAACAAATTGCAGCTTCCTGCAATAACACCAGCGGAACTGCAAAAAACTGTGCTACTCGGAACATTATATATATTTTAAGAAGATACTTGGTTGATACCTAGGACGCTGGCAGCAACCCGTATTAGTTTAGTGTAGTTAGTTTATTTGATTTGTATACCGCCCTACTCCCGAAGGACTCAGGGCGGTGAACAGCCAAGCAATAAAATACATAAATACACAAAATTTAAAACCAGATAAAATCAAATTAAATCATTTTGGCCCCGACAGATTAAAACACCCCAATAATTTAAAAACAGATTAAAATTTACATATTAAAAGAGGGAGGAGATTAGGCCAAGCCCGCTTGATGGAATAAAAAAGTCTTCACAGTGCGGCGGAAGGTGCGCAGATCCGGAATCCTCCATATCTCTGGGGGGAGCTCATTCCAGACGGTAGGTGCCCCCACAGAGAAGGCTCTCCCCCTAGGGGTCGCCAGCCGACACTGTTTGGCTGACGGCACCCGGAGGAGTCCCTCTCTATGAGAGCATACTGGCCGGTGGGAGGCTATTGGTGGTAGTAGGCGGTCCCGTAGATAACCAGGTCCTAAGCCATGGTATCAACCATTAGCACCAATCAATGGTATTTGTGACACATTTTTAAATGTTCAGTTGACTGAGTTTCATGTTTAATGAATAAAAGAAATAATAATAATAATAATAATAATAACAATAACAACAATTATAATAGCAATAGCACTTCTATAACGCTTCACAGTGCTTTTATAGCCCTCTCTAAGTGGTTTACAGAGTCATCATATTGTCCCCAACAATCTGGGTCCTCATTTTACTGACCTTGAAAGGATGGAAGGCTGAGTCAACCTTCAGCCGGTGAGACTCGATGTCAGCATTCTGATGCTGCCATAAAAAGGAGGAGACGAGACTTGACTTTTCACCTACTCATTTTCCCTGTAGATAATATCCCCTAGGAGATGGGATGGGGGGGGGGGACATTCCTGTGGGGTGAGGTCAGAAGCTGGGGAGACTGACTTGGAAGATGGCCAATGAGGAGATGAGAATTGGGGAACGGAAAGGGAAGGGTTTGGGGGTCAGAGGGTTAGTATCGGCTACGACGAAGTCGGGGCCAGATCTGTCGTACTCAATAAATGGAATATTTCTGCAAAGATTAATTGTTTGGGAGTGCAATTTATTTGAGATGACATCGAAACCTGACACTCGAACTGCGAATTACTGGCAGTCGGCAGTCAGCAAAATTAGCCTGCAATACTGCATTCTAACCACTGCGCCACCATGATAATTACATGATCTTGGACAACCGAGTCCTCTTGCAGATATCATAAGAATACAGAAGCACTTTTGTGATTTAGGGAGTCGCATTTATTCTAATGTTGTGTACCACACTTTTTAAAGAAAAGCATTTCATTATTCTCTTCTAAATGTTTCTATTAGAAGACTATCACAGGGGGTCTGCAACCTTAAACACTCAAAGAGCCATTTGGACCCGTTTCCCACAGAAAAGAAAACACCGGGAGCCACAAAACCCTTCCCGTGCCTGACTATTTTTTAAGCGGCCACAAAACTAGCATATGTAGTTGAATTAAACGTTCTGTTCTCTTCTGAATTTTTTTTCTTTTCTTGGATTTATCCATGGTTGGCCTACCAGGGGTTTAAAAATTCAATAAATCGCATGCCGGCAGGTGTTGCACATTGGCAGTTGTGAAGCATATTTTGAGTGACAGGGAGCCGCAGCAGAGGAGTGAAAGAGCCACATGCGGCTCCAGAGCCCCAGGTTGCCGACCCCTGGACTATCGCTTTTCCTCATCTTTTCAAAACCTTTAAGTGGCTTTTACCTGTGGATTTGCTTCTGACCCCAAATCAAGCAATTCTCTCCTTTGCTTTTTGGCACCTCTTGGTAAAGTTATTGTTGTTATTATCTTTGACAACCTTAATTAAAATGATTGCCTGTCAGTCTGTCAAGTGCTATCAAGGAATCAAAGAATGGCATGTTAATAAGTGAGTTATGTTCGGTATGTAAATATCCTCTCTGGTTTCTGGTTTCAGTGTGGGGGAAGCAAGCTTCAGACAAGGAGACTTAGAATGAATGTGTCTGGCGAGTCAATTCAAACTTGACTGAAACAGTAACGGTAAAGGCAATTGCTGAAAAGAAATTTCAATGAAATTGGCCAATTAACGTGTGGATTGATGGATAGCATCATCTGATTTATTTCTATCCAACTCTGACATTGATAAAGTGCCCACCACCCACATCATGAACTTCAGCTCAGTCTCCTGCCTTGGGCAAGGGGTTGAATTAGAAGACCCTCCAAGCTGCCTTCCAGTCCTGTGATTCTATGATTCAGACAATAAATCAGAAGCTTCCAAGATTCAGTATTTTGGCTCAGGGGTGGGTTCTAATTTTTTTACTACCGGTTCTGTGGGCGTGGCTTATTTTGTGGGTGTGGCTTGATAGTCATGTGACAATTCTTTAGGATTTAGCAGAGGTACTGGTCTAACAGGCTTTTAACTGCTTGCAGAGCTGTACCAGTCTACTCATTTGTTTTTGGAGGCACCAGTCTACTCATTTGTTTTTGGAGGCACCGGTCTACCCATTTGTTTTTGCAGGCACCGGTCTACTCATTTGTTTTTGGAGGCACCGGTCTACCCATTTGTTTTTGGAGGCACCGGTCTACCACCACACTGCCTTTTAACACTGATCAGCTGTAGGGCGGCCCTTTGAAGCCCCACGGCAAGAGTTTAAACAGTTTTTTTCCTTCTAGCCAATCAGCTGGGACTCAGGAGGCAGCAATAGATTGGAGGCGGGGCCAAATAAAAGGTAAAAGTAAAGGGGGCCATGGGGGCGGGAGGGCCTAGCTCCTGAACAAAGAGAACCGGTTGGGCGACGTCATATTGTCACCGCTACTGGCTCGGCCGAACTGGACTGAACCGGGAGGAACCCACCACTGCTTTGGCTCCAATAGAAGAGAATATTTGTAGCTCACCACTGAACTGTGGAGTCCTTGGTGCTTTCTGAGCTTGGTTGTTTTCTTGCAGACATTTCAAAGTGCATATCTGGTCCCACCACGTGGTTTCCCATAGCTGGGAGATCCAGATCAGGGGTGAAATGCTCCCGGATCGGACCGGATCGCCCGATCCGGTAGCAATCTTGGCCGGTGGTTCGGCGATCCGATAGCGACGGCGGAGCATAACTCCGCCCATCTGGCTGGGTGTCATTATTTCCTAGTTGTAACCAGAAAGTAATGTATTTTTTACTTTTTGTGCATGCACAGAAAGTTTTGTGCATCCGCGCGCTTCCAAATCGGTAAGGAAATTAAGTTGATTTCACCCCTGATCCAGATGCACAGAATATTGGAACACTATTATCCTGTGAAGTGTTAATGCCACTTTATAATGCCTTGGTAAGGCCACACTTGGAATACTCCATCCAGTTTTGGTTGCCACGATGTAAAAAAAGATGTTGAGACTCTAGAACAAGAGTGTCAAACTCACGTCGTCACGGCGGTGTCACGTGACGTATCGGGACTTATCTCGCCTTCGCTAATCTGGGCATGGGCGTGGCCAGTGCATGACGCATCCGGCTCATGGTCCAGGAGTTTGATAGCTGTGCTCTAGAAAGATTGCAGAGAAGAGCAACAAAAATGATTAGGAGACTGGAATCTAAAATATATAAAGAATGGTTGCTGGAACTGGGTATCAGTAGTGGGTTGCTCCCGGTTCGGTCCGGTTCTATAGAACTGGTAGTAAAACCAGCAGGAGGCTCCGCCCACCCGCCACAACGTCATCATGGGTGATCTGCGAATGTGCAGAAGCTTCTGTGCATGTGCAGAAGCTCTCTCTTACGCGCGCTTCCGCTGTGAACCAGTAGTAAAGATAAGTGGAACCAGGGTGGATAAAAATCAATGATTTTTTTAAAAAAAATCAAAAAAATCAGATTTTTTTGATTTAAATTGGATTTTTTTTTATTTTTATCGAATTTATTTTAATAAAAAAACTTTTGGGGTAAAAATCTATCGTAAGATAGTTTTCTATTGAAGATACATAAATAATTTAGTTTATTCAGCATGAAATGGAGCTTAGTTCTGTAGCATGAGGCTGTATATTCTGCAACACTGGGACCATCGGTGAGTCAACAGTGGGTCAAAGGAGTAGCAGAGATGACGGTTGCTCTTTAAAAATTATGATTTAAATCGAGTTGATTTAAATCAAGCCTTTTTACTAGTGATTTAAATTATGATTTAAATCAACTCGATTTAAATCAAATCCACCCTGAGTGGAACCCATTCCTGCTGGGTATGTCTAGTTTGATGAAAAGAAGGACTAGGGGAGACATGATAGCAGTGTTCCAATATCTCAGGGGCTGCCACAAAGAAAGAGGGAGTCCAGCTATTCTCCAAAGCCCCTGAGGGCAGGACAAGAAGCAATGGGTGGAAACTAATCAAGGAGAGAAGCAACTTAGAACTAAGGAGAAATTTCCTCACAGTGAGAACAATTAATCAATGGAACAACTTGCCTCCAGAAGTTGTGAATGCTTCAACACTGGAAGTTTTGAAGAAGATGTTGGATAACCATTTGTCTGAAGTGGTGTAGGGTTTCCTGCCTAGGCAGGGGGTTGGACTAGAAGACCTCCAAGGTCCCTTCCAACTCTGTTATTCTATTCTGTTCTATTCTGTCGCCCCCTACTCCTCCTTTTCATTAGACTAGGAAACCCAATTCCTGCAGCCATTCTTCATATATTTTAGCCTCCAACACTCTAATCACCTTCGTTGCTCTTCTCTTCACTCTTTCCAGAGCCTCAACATCTTTTTTTAAAAAAAAAAAATAACATGGTGTCCAAAACTAGATGCTGTATTCCAAGTGTGCTCTTACTAAGGCTGTATAAAGCGGTACTAATGCTTCACACGATCTTGATTCTGTCTGCCAGTTAATGCAACCTAGCATTGCATTAACATTGTTAAGAAAGCGACAAAGATTGTCAACATCTTCGAAGCCATAGAAAACCCATCAAATCTGCAAAGGTCCTGATTTGACTCCCTGCTCCAGGGTGAGTTTGCAAATCCAAGATTGATGGGATTGAAGCTGTCAAAACACCTCTCTCAGGCAAAACTTTGCACAACTTGGTTTGATTCCAGAAAGGAGCCTGCGGGCATTTCTTAAGATCTGCTCCTGCAGCTTGGAGCTCTAACAATTTTCGCCTTCACGTATACATCCACAGCATGTGGCTATTGTCTGTCCGCTATGCCGGTCTAATTGTTACTGTTTTTATTTTTTAATAAATAAAGCTAAGGCTTCCACCATTTTCAGGAACAAGGTTTTACTCTTGTTTATCTCCTGGAAATATATATCCCTCTTACGTCTGAAGAAAGACAATTAGCATCTTGATTTTCACCCAGACTCTCTATTGTGGTCAGAAGAAACTGCAAACACAAACTTTTCAACCATAACTTGTATAATGGAGCCAAAAGTAAGGAGAGTTGAGGAAAGAAGAGGTAGGGAGGGAAAACTCAGAGGAATTTTCGTTTCTGGGATGTTTTACCTCCAGTTTTCTGGGAATGTCTCTATCCAAGCAAAGGTATTTCAGAGAAAACCCTAACCAAGGCACCACATAAGCAAAACAAAAATTTCACCAAGCGCCACTTTCTCCCGATGTTTAAATAAAGCATTGTGTTTCATTCTCGTTTTTGCCCTTTTGGCTTCAGAAAATATCTCTCCAGCGATCACATTAACAAACTGCTTGGCTTTGAGCCATCGTGTCCTGGTCTTCAGAGCTGCTTCATCCCTTGGTATCATTGACTCATTAATAAGGTCTAAAGCACCCTGTTATTAAGACCAGCTGCCTGCAATTACTGCAGGTTCGAATCTCGCCAAGGCTCAAGGTTGACTCAGCCTTCCATCCTTTCTAAGGTAGATTAAATGAGGACCCAGTTTGTGGGGGCAATAAGCTGACTTTGTATAAATATACAAAAGAATGAAGGCTATTGCTTAGCGCATTGTAAGCCGCCCTGAGTCTCCGGAGAAGGGCGGCATATAAATCAAAATTAAAAAAATAAATAAATAACATTGTCCGGTTAACTGGAATCCAAAATTTCAGCCTGGTTTTATCTATTCAGTGCTCATACGTAGGACAGTTTCTGGAAGTCCCAACATGTACTGTATTTCCCTCAAAATAAGATCATGTCTTATATTTTTTGAACCCCAAAATAAGCACTTGACCTTATTTTTGGAGAGGTCTTATTATTTTGGGGTGCATGGAGCAAGACGGGGCTCCTCTTGCCGTCTTACCTGATTTCCAGCTCTGTCTCCCTAACCCTAACCAGAGGAAATGGCGGGGACCGGCTGTGCAGGCATTTAAATATTTTCACGGAGGGCTTATTTTTGGGGTGGGGCTTATTTTAGCGCATACCCTCAAAAGTGCAATTGGGCTTATTATCAGGGGATGTCTTGTTTTCCGGAAAACACGGTTTATGCACAAAAACGGAAGGACACTTCGATTCCTACTAGGGACGAATGGATGCAGAAATTGATGGGAGTTGGCTGAAAAGGCAAAATTGACCCATTTGATTAAAGAAAAGAACATAAGTACTTTTGTTTCCACATGGAGACAGCTTCCGAACTTCGTGCTTGATGTGGAGAAAAATGAAACTCTAACTTTGGGTTTTATAGAAATCTTTATAGAAATCTTTATAGAAATGGCTTGTTCATATTATGAAAAAGCAAAAAGTTGTGATTTGATGTTAATGCCTTATTTTACTGCAACAGAGAGAGTCGGAAGTCAATACTTTTTCTCTTGTTTTTCCCTATTTGCCCTCACTTTTCTTTCCCCTACTGCTTTTCTATTTACTTTGTATTTTGTATTTTATAATACTTCATAATAAAAATGTTAATGGATAAAAAGAAAGCATGAGTAATGCTTTGTCCAAAAAAATATGCGACAAATATACATACATGGTTAGAAAAAACCATATAGACATAAAACCAAAAGCAACATATAGACTTAAAACCAGAAATATTTTTGTTGGGTATCTTACCAGAAAAGTACAATAAAGAGAATACATATCTAATTTTACATGTGTTAACAGCGGCGAGAAAAACAAAGAGATCCCTACAGAAGAAAGTGTAATAAAAAAATACTAGAATGTGCAGAAATAGATAGATTAACACTTAAAATTAAAGAGAAATGAGAAACAGAATATTTATTTAACATGGGACTTGTTTTATCAATGGCTAACTAACAGAAATAGAAGTTAGAATTTTAAAAACTTAAGAGAACAATCAATTTTACAAGGAAAATATATTGAAATGGCTAAGCAAAAATTACTATTATTATGTGATTATTATTAATACTATGAATATTATCAATTCAAAGGTTCTCCTTTGTATGTGGGTGTATAGCTGCAAGATGTATCTGTGAATGTGATACGCAATACATGATTCTGTTATCTTTGAGGAATGTTTTCCTTTTCCGGGAATGAATTCCCGGTATTGTGGATACTCAAATAAAACAATCTTTTTTCTTCCTGTCAAAAAACACCAAAATGTTTCATTAGAAAGACTGCACATTTGAACATTTCTAGACCAGGCTGGAGATGGCTCAGTGGCTAAGATGCTGAGCCTGTCGATCGAAAAGTCGGCAGTTCAGCGGTTTGAATCTGTCACAAGTAAATGCCTTATTCTTCATTATGTAAATAGTATATGACCAGGGTATCAGGGGTTAACTTATTCTTCACTACTTAATATATTCATATTTAACCACTCCTATATCTAGCTCCACCCCATGTATATATAAGGAGCTGTATGTATTCCTTCTGTGCTTCTATCTGTGATTATTCAGTGAATATAGAATGCCTTCTGTAAATAAACAGTGCTTTATTTGAATATCTAATTCTTAATCCATTTATTGAGTCTGATCCTGAAAATATCGTAACAATCTGGTAGCAGAGGATGGTTAAATTGACTCAATAAAACTTTAAATATGTCTGAGAGAGAAAACTTCAGAAACAAAAGAGAAAGGCCCAATACCAGGGCATATAGCAAAGAAATGGAAGCAGATCAAGAAATAATCGATGAGTCCATGAATGCAATATCGAGAGAATCTGAAGACTGCACTACTGACAACGAAGAAATAATGGATGAAACTGATGACCAAGAAGAAAACGAAATAGAAAACAACGAACTCAGGTCAGAGATACTAAAACTCTTAAAAAGCCAAAAGAACGATGAAAATCTCATCGCGAACCTCCAAGAAATATTAAAAAACAACGGAGCAGCGAGAGAGAAGCACATCGTTACGGATAAATCTAAAGACTCAAAAACGGTGAGCGATCTGCCTGCAGATAAAAATACAGCGAAAAAGAAAACTAACAGTCCCGCGCAAAAATTCGAATGGCAGCCATCTTGGTTTCAACAGACCCCTAAGATGAGCGAAGCAGAGCCAATCAGAAAGCTGGATTCAAAATATCTGGCGCGAAAAGCCTTACTCGATGCAAGAAATGAAAGAGAGAAAATTTACACCTCTGAAGAATCAGACACAGAAATCGAAGAAGATTCAATAGATATGCGGATAGAATCAGCAATAAAAACGCTCTTTGCTGCTTTTGGACCAAAATTGAAAATCACTAAAGAATCAACGAAAAGACAAGCAAGCAAGCAAACGTCCCAGAATCTACCCGCTTCTATCCAAACGACGAGAGCACCGACGCCTGAACCCAGAGAGCCCTGCAGATACCACCCCACACCACAGACGATCCCAGGGATCAGAGTCATCAACGAAAGAAAGCGAGCGCCTGCTATCACCAGGACTCCCAAGATCGAGCCGGAGACCGATTCCTCGGAGGAAGAGCAATGCGAGGGAGCTGCAGCAGCGAGAACCTCTCACGACGGCTTCAGGAGCAAAATGAACATCGCGCATGTGCAAGACTATGCAGACAGCTTCGGGGGACATGAGGAATGGAGAGAACCATTCAGACTCGTTGCAAGCATACCTACGCCATTTTGTAACTTTCAACACTTACAAGATCACGGACTACCCCCAGTTGTAAGTAACGGATCCAACAATATTGGGAATTTACCCAATGACTTCCCAAAACTGAGGATAGATGGTATTAATTTGCAAGAATGGTGTCAGCAGCTCCAGGTTGTCTTTCTAAAAGAAAACTTATTATTTTTTATTACTAACCCCCCGAAAAGACCTTGGACTCTAAAATTGGACTGCCTACACCATAGAGCATTTTTCTTATTAATTTCCAGTATATCTCCTGCCATGTATCACAGTATTAAGCAAAATCTAACTGTTTCAGAAATTATTCAATGCATGTTTAAATTGTTTCACAGTGAAAGTGTAGCCACTACAACAAGAATGTCTAAAGATTTCTTCTCAGCTAGGATAAAGCCAGGGGTTACCATAAGTGAACATTTAATATCTTTAAACAAAATTAGAGCAGAACTGCATTTAAGGGGGGAAATAATTTCAGATCAAACAATGAAGAGTGTTATCATTAACTCACTAGACCCATCGTGGGATAACTATATATCTCATTTAGACACAATCAATTTAGGATATTTATCCATAGAAAATCTATCTAATAAGCTAATAGCTGAAGATAATTTAAGAAGGAGTCGTTCTAACAATCACATGGAACATAAACAATATAAGAGGGTAGCATTTCAAGAAAGACATCATGAACCAATTGGATGCCACAACTGTGGATTCAAGGAACATAATAGGAGAGATTGTCCTAAACTCCTCAGAAATAGACAAAATTCAGACCATAGATATAGATACCACAACAGACAGTCATCAATTGATAGACATAGATATAGAAGTCCACCCAACTATAGAGAACATAGAGGGGGCAGGGATAATTCAAAAGATAGAAGGTCTGGTTCACTGAATGGGTTAAACAAACATGACAACACTAACATACAGCAGACAGAGGACAACGATTGGCTTATCGATTCTGGAGCAACCAATCACACTACAAATAATAAAAATATATTATCTTCATTTGTAGAAGATAAATTTGTAATTAAAGTAGCTAATCAAGAAAAGGTCCAAGTCATAGGTAAAGGGAATATAACCTTACCTGGCCTAGGAAAAATAGAGGGGGTACTGTTAATACCTGAAATACCTCATAACATACTTAGTGCAATAAAACTAAGCAGAGATTTTGACATAAATATTGTGTTCTCAAAAGGAAAAGCAACATTAGAGAAAAACAGAATAAGTATAGGTACTGTGGTTATTAAAGGAGGTCTACCTTATCTAATGACAAAAGAGAGATGGTTACACAACATTGATTCCAATATGGAAGATAACAATGACATAGATAATGGAGACAATAGTAATAGTGACAATGAGGAACATGAGATTATTCATAATCACAAAGACACACCCAATGACAAAAAACCTAAAATTGGTAAACCAATTCATGATGAGTGTGCTCATGTTTTACATAGGAAATTAGGACATGCCAGTTTTCCTGTAGTACAAAAGATGACTGAACATGCTGAAGGTGTTAAAATAAAAAACTGTAAAAACTATTTGGAATGCTCAGTATGTAAATCTACAAAACTCAAAACTAGTCCCAAACCCAAAAAGTCAACTAGATCAACCAACAAAATTTTTGATTTAGTACACATGGATCTAGTTGGTCCATTAACACCATCAATCACATATAGAAAACGTTATTTTCTAACCATTGTGGATGACTATAGTCGTTATGGTTTTGTCTATACACTAAAGCACAAAGATGAAACTTTTCAGAAATTTAAGGAGTTTTACAAACGTGTAGAAATGCAACATAATATTAGAATAAAACAAATTATGACAGATAGGGGATGTGAATTCATGTCAAAAGAATTCTCCCAATGGCTAAAAGACAAAGGGATGTTACATTACACATCTAGCCCTTTCTCTGCATTCCAAAATGGAGTGGTAGAGAGAAAGAACTCAACATTACAAACCATGATTAGATGCACATTAGAAGATGCTGGCTTAGGAAAACAATTCTGGTCAGAAGCTTTACAATATTCCAATTATACGCAAAATAGAACTTGGTCCAGCATTGTTAACAAGACACCATATGAAGTAATGTATAGTAGGAAACCCAAAATAGCACACATGCACATATTTGGAGTCACTGCAGACGTACACATACCTAAACAATTGAGACGTAAAGGTGAGAACGTATGCAGAAGACTCAGGTTCATGGGATACGAAACAGGCACAAAAGGGTACAGATTTATCGATAATAATAACAAATTTATAGTTTCCAGAACGGCTGTATTCCATGAACTGGCCAACTGGTCTAAAATACATCTTAATGAAATATTCCCAAACACTAATACAGACACTAAACATCAAGAAAAAAGAACTGGAGAAGAATACAATCACAACTCATATAAAAACAAAACCAAAACATGGACAAACAGTCAACACAAAATAAAGACAGATTCATTAACAAAAAAGGAAGCTAGGTACTTACATGACAATGATAGTAAACCAGAAAGAACGATCAGAAGTAACAGAAACCAAGTACCTAACAAATACAAAGATTATGTAATGTATATGGATGGAGAAACATCAACACCAAACACATACGAGGAAGTGTTAAAACTTCCCCCCGAAGAAAAGAAAAAGTGGGAATCAGCCATGACTAAAGAGATGGATAGTTTACGAGAATTAAATGTATTCACACCTACACCTGCACCTAAAGATAAAACTGTTATTGGCACCAGGTGGATATATAAAATCAAAAACTTAGAGGGAGGCAACACTCTATACAAAGCTAGATTAGTTGCACAAGGTTATGCACAAAAATATCCCGAGGATTACACAGACACATACTCTCCCACAGTAAGAACTGAGAGTGTTAAAATGGCTCTGGTCATAGCATCAGCACTTAATCTTGATGTATTCCAATACGACATACAGACTGCATATCTACATGCAAAATTAGATAAAGAAATATATGTAAGAGCGCCCCATAGTCAATACACAAACAAAAATGAAACGTGGTTGCTAAACAAAAGTTTATACGGGTTGAAACAATCTGGCAAACGATGGTATGAATGTTTAGTCAAAGTGCTCAAAACTATGAATTTCAATGCTACTACTGCTGATAACTGTTTCTTTGTCAAAAAAGAGGATGATTCTATAGAATTTGTGTTAATTTATGTGGATGATATTTTGTATATAGGTAAACATAAGGAAAAGAGAGAGACATTTGTAACAAAACTAAATGAACATTTCTCTTTGAAATCATTAGGTAAGGTAAATAAGTATCTTGGTGTTCAAATCAGTAAAACAAAAAGGGGATTCAAACTTTCTCAAAGAGATAAGATTATAGAACTTCTGAACAAATGTAACTTAAATAATGCTAAGCCCTGTGACACTCCCATGCAAACTGATTTCTTGAGGAACACGGATGAGTCATCCCCTGAATTTAAAGATAATACACTTTACAGGTCAGTCATCGGTTCCCTTCTATATATCTCCAATTGGACCAGACCTGATATTGCTTTGCCTCTCAACTTGTTGTCTAGACACGTCAGCAAACCATTATTTTATCATTGGGAAGCTGTCAAAAGAATATTAAGATATTTAAAGAATAGTTTAGATTTCTGTTTATTATTGGAGCCCAATAATGTCAAAGAACCCATCCTCACATGTTATGCCGATGCAGATTGGGCTGGCGATACCACATGTAGAAAAAGCACATCTGGCTATATATTTTTCCTTAACGATTGTCCAGTTTACTGGTATACTGGTAAACAAGATCTAGTAGCCACATCAACGACTGAGGCAGAATATATTTGTCTGTCTAAAGCATCAAATAACCTCATATGGTTTAATGATTTATTGTCAAACATTTGGAAGAAACCTCTATTACCATTTATCATGCATGAAGATAATAAGGCTGCTATTGAAATATCTAGATCTGATGCTATTGGACAAAGGTCCAGACATATAGATATAAAATTCAAACATGTGAGGCAGTTATCTCAGGATGGATTTATTAAAGCAGTTCATTGCGAAACGTCAGAGCAAATAGCTGACATATTGACAAAGCCTTTGCCTTCTAAGCAGCATAAATACTTGACTTCTAAGTTACAAGTTTTATATTGTTCTGAATCTGAATGTAATTGTTGTAATATATCGAATCGGCATTTAGAGGGGGATTTGTCACAAGTAAATGCCTTATTCTTCATTATGTAAATAGTATATGACCAGGGTATCAGGGGTTAACTTATTCTTCACTACTTAATATATTCATATTTAACCACTCCTATATCTAGCTCCACCCCATGTATATATAAGGAGCTGTATGTATTCCTTCTGTGCTTCTATCTGTGATTATTCAGTGAATATAGAATGCCTTCTGTAAATAAACAGTGCTTTATTTGAATATCTAATTCTTAATCCATTTATTGAGTCTGATCCTGAAAATATCGTAACAGAATCCCTAGCACCGCGTAACGGGGTGAGCTCCCGTTACTTGTCCCAGCTTCTGCCAACCTAACAGTTTGAAAGCACGTAAAAAATGCAAGTAGAAAAATAGGGACCACCTTTGGTGGGAAGATAACAGAGTTCCATGCGCCTTTGGCATTGAATCCTGCTGGCCACATGACCACGGAGACGTCTTCGGACAGTGCTGGCTCTTCGGCTTTGAAACGGAGATGAGCACTGCCCCCTAGAGTTGGGAATGACTAGCACATCTGTGCGAGAGGAACCTTTACCTTTCACTCTGTTTATCTTCTTCTTGGAGCTCATAGAAGCTGTGGACTTTAATGGTCAACTTACAGCCTTTCGGGGAATCTCATTTTCGGATTATAATGGATTCCAAAGGAAAATAAACAAAAATTAGGTGGGGAGAGTGACAGCTGGTTGCTGTTTGGAGTTATACAGATTAAAACTATTATCTTTTTTTTTTTTTTTTGAACTTTTGGCCTGTTCTGTCCACAATAACAAAAACAGTAAGCATCGAGGGAAAGACAAACTATATCAGAAGGTTCTCCAAATATATTTGTGTATATTAATTTCAGTTTATCAGATTCACTGAATGACCTCGGTCATTGAAGAATTTCTCTTATTTTAATAACACAGGCTCACACACCATTATGGACTTTTAACCTCCAAAGGTTTTTTTTTTTTTTCAAGAAGTCTCTGAGCTAATGGAGAGGTTAGAAAATGTTTCTAAATAAAGTCTTCTTCTAGGACAGCATTCCTGCTTGCCAAAGAAAACTTAACAAAAGAAAACCTTTTGTTTCTCTAGGAAATGTTCTTCCCAAGAAAAATACACCTGCAGTGATAAGTCTTTGCTATCGGACTACATATTTCTATGTTGTTGTAGCATGTTGAATTCACAAACCCCCCAATGAAAAAGAAAATCTCCTGATAAAACAGGTAATTTACTAGGTTTCAGGAACCAGTCTGGTTCACTGTATGTATCAGTGGTGGGTTGCTCCTGGTTCGGTCCGGTTCTTGCAAACCGGTAGTAATGACAGTGGGAGGCTCCAGCCACCTGCCCGGACATTATCATGGACGATCTACACATGCACGTGCTCCCGTTGCAAAGTGGTAGTAAAGTTAAGTGGAACCCACCCCTGGTATGTATGTATGTATTTATGTATGCATGTATATAACCTTTTGATGGCATGGCAATATAAGCAGGCACTCAGCCAATAGGCATGTTCCTGGCTTATCTTTCTTGTAGTGGTAGAAAGAAGGAAGGAAGGAAGGAAGGAAGGAAGGAAGGAAGGAAGGAAGGAAGGAAGGAAGGAAGGAAGGAGGAAAAGGAAGGAAGGAAGGAAGGAAGGAAGGAAGGAAGGAAGGAAGGAAGGAAGGAAGGAAGGAAGGAAGGAAAAAGACTAGGCATCTTAATTATTACTGAACTTTTTAATCCATCAGTACAATATAGCAGTCAATATAGTACAATATAGCAGTACAATATAGCAGCAGGAAGGAGGAAGGAGGAGGAAAAGGAAAGAAGGGAAGAAGGAGGAAGGAAGAAGTCAGGAGGAGGAAGGAAGGAAGAAGGAAGAAGGAGGAGAAGGAAGGAAGGAAATATGGACTTGTATTAGGCATCTTAATTATTACTGAATTTTTTAATTCCTCAGTACAATATAGCAGTTAATATAGTACAATATAGCAGAAAGAAAGAGGAAGGAGGAGGAAAAGGAAAGAAGGGAGGAAGGAGGAAGGAAGAAGGAAGGAGGAGGAAGGAAGGAAGAAGGAAGAAGGAGGAGAAGGAAGGAAGGAAGGAAGGAAGGAAGGAAGGAAGGAAGGAAGGAAGGAAGGAAGGAAGGAAACAGGGACTTGTATAAGGCATCTTAATTATTACTGAACTTTTTAATTCCTCAGTACAATATAGCAGTCAATATAGTACAATACAGCAGTACAATATAGCAGAAGGAAAGAGGAAGGAGGAGGAAAAGGAAAGAAGGGAGGAAGGAGGAAGGAAGAAGGAAGGAGGAGGAAAAGGAAGGAAGGAAGGAGGAGGAGGAAGAAGGAGAAGGAAGGAAGGAAGGAAGGAAGGAAGGAAGGAAGGAAGGAAGGAAGGAAGGAAGGAAGGAAGGAAGGAAGGAAGGAAGGAAACATGGACATATTAGGCATCTTAATTATTACTGAACTTTTTAATTCAACAGTACAACAAAGCAATCAACTATACTGTGCAAGAGGCAGTCATATACATGGTATGAAAGTAGGAATGGATCTCCAGAGGAAAAATTGCAGATTACAGGAACCAGGAGCACCACTCAGGTGATCCTGAGAACACAGGTAAACCTCCAAGTGCATCAACTACTCTCTAAAACGATGCAAATGGCCAGCTGCTTGCAAGGAATATAAATCCTTTCATTCCCCACTATCCTGTCAGAGCTGAAGAAGCTTTTTGGAGGAGAAGTGAAACGTCTTCAAAAGAAAGAACAAGAAACAAGAAGTTGCCTACTGAAAAAGCACCTTATACAGAATAACAGAGTTGGAAGGGACCTTGGAGGTCTTCTAGTCCAACCCCCTGCTTAGGCAGGAAACCCTACACCACTTCAGACAAATGGTTATCCAACATCTTCTTAAAAACTTCCAGTGTTGGAACATTCACAACTTCTGGAGGCAAGTTGTTCCACTGATTAATTGTTCTAATTGTCAGGAAATTTCTCCTTCGTTCTAAGTTGCTTCTCTCCTTGATTAGTTTCCACCCATTGCTTAGTTCCCACCTTCAGGTGCTTTGGAGAATAGCTGGACTCCCTCTTCTTTGTGGCAGCCCCTGAGATATTGGAACACTGCTATCATGTCTCCCCAAGTCCTTCTTTTCATTAAACTAGACATACCCAGTTCCTGCAACCATTCTTCGTATGTTTTATCCTCCAGTCCCCTCATCATTTTTGTTGCTCTTCTGTGCACTCTTTCTAGAGTCTCCACATCTTTTTTACATTGTGGCGACCAAAACTGGATGCAGTATTCCAAGTGTGGCCTTAAGGTAAAGATAAAGGTTCCCTTCGCACATATGTGCTAGTCATTCCCGACTCTAGGGGGCGGTGCTCATCTCCGTTTCAAAGCCAAAGAGCCAGCACTGTCCGAAGACATCTCCGTGGTCATATGGCCGGCATGACTCAACACCAAAGGCGCACGGAACGCTGTTACCTTCCCACCAAAGGTGGTCCCTATTTTTCTACTTGCGTTTTTTATGTACTTTCGAACTGCTAGGTTGGCAGAAGCAGGGACAAGTAATGGGAGCTCACCCCGTTTCGCGGCACTAGGGATTAGAACCGCTGAACTGCCAACCTTTTCGATCGACAAGCTCAGCGTCTTAGCCACTGAGCCACCGTGTCCCTTACCATTATAAAGTAATTAATTTGACCTTTGGGTTCTCCAAATGAACGTGACTTCTGAAGAAACATCATCAGGATGTTTACTGTAGTATTGTCCTTTGCGAATTTCCCCTGGGATTTATTTACCTCTTATTAATTTCAATCTCAGCATTAAACCATTTCCCTGGATATCCCTAAGCAGTCACGCAACCTTGCTTAAAAAAAAGAAAGAAAGAAAGATTTAGGTGCTGCTGTTTATGCTGGTTTCCAACTTGGCGAAGAGCTTCCCCTTGTATTGACTCCACCACATGTATTGCATCAATTAAGATGGTTATCTAATAAAGGAAGCATTGTTTTCAAGGCAGAAGGTTGCACTGTGAAACTAAATTCGTACTGCCTCCAGCCATTGAGAAAAGCCGGTGAGCTTCATCGTTGGAACAAGCCATCCCCATTTGCTTGAAGGGTTTGGCTGTGCTTGATTTATCTGCGCTATACAGCCTCCTTTAAGACAAAGTTGATGAGAAAAGTACCTTTTTTTTTTAAAGTATTGTACCCCTTAATTTGACCAAAGGCTGCACAATTTCTGGGCTACATGTGCATCTTTCTGC
Source organism: Pituophis catenifer annectens (assembly GCF_029215685.1). Lineage (NCBI taxonomy): Eukaryota > Metazoa > Chordata > Lepidosauria > Squamata > Colubridae > Pituophis > Pituophis catenifer. Next base: position 8,856,450 of record NW_027256887.1, read on the forward strand.
TTGCTTCTTATTGGCTCTGGAAAGGATAGGGTTGAACTGCGAGATGAAAAATGGATAAATTAGAATAGCAATAGCACTTACATACCGCTTCGCAGTGCTTTACAGCCCTCTCTAAGCAGGTTACAGAGTCAGCATATTGCCCCCCAACAATCTGGGTCCTCATTTTACTAAACTTGGAAGGATGGAAAGATGGATCAACCTTGGTGAGATTCGAACTGCCAAATTGCAGGCCTCCAGCAATCAGCAGAAGTACAATCCGAACTACTCAAAATTGCCGCTACCGGTTCTGCAGAACTGGTCAGAACCTGCTGAAACTGACCTCTGCATCCTGTGGAATAAAATAACTCTGTTGCAGCGATACAACTCCTGGAAGAAGTTTTTTTTTCTTTCTTCCAGCTGACCTAACAAATCCTGCAGTCATTGCTGATGAACTTTAGAAAAACCTAGACAGAATTACAGGAGGGTAGGATCAACCATCCAATACAAATCTTGTGTTGTTTCCTTTACTACGCGGTAATAGATTTATTTAGTAATTTGATCTTGGTGGGATCAGCTCTGTTATCCAGCCCAAATATTCTAACAGTAGCCCTGTACTGTTTCTCACAACTGGAATGGAAAGCAAGAATATGCCTTATCCACCATGCTCTACAAGTCTTGGGTGAGAATATTAATGGTAGCTCAAGGCAAGGGTAACTAATCACATGCATAATTTCCTGCATGTTGACCCCCCCTCCATCAACCCCAGTTTCCAATGTCCTGGTTTAATCTCTGTTTCTCAAACCTTTCTATATAATTGAGTGGCCATTCAGCAACCTGATTTTGAGAGACAGAAGAGGATTAGATGGCAAAAGTCACTCTGTGAGGAACAGGGGGGAGGGGTTTCTAAATGTCATAGATGATAGATATAGATAGATAGATGATAGATAGATAGATAGATAGATAGATAGATAGATAGATAGATAGATAGATATTTTTTATTATTTATTTTGTCGCATTTCTATGCCGCCCAACTCCCAAGGGACTGGATAGATGATAGATAGATGATAGATAGATAGATAGATAGATAGATAGATAGATAGATAGATAGATAGATAGATAGCAGGCAGGCAGGCAGGCAGGCAGGCAGAATCATATACATATAGATAGAAAGACAGAAAGACAGAAAGATTATAAATGGAAGATAAATAGATAGATAGATAGATAGATAGATAGATAGATAGATAGATAGATAGATAGATAGATGATAGATAGATAGATAGATAGATAGATAGATAGATAGATATAGATGATAGACAGATAGACAGATAGACAGATAGATAGATGATAGATAGATAGAAGACAGACAGACAGAATCATATACATATAGAAAGACAGAAAGAAAGAGAGAGAGAGAGAGAGAGAAAGAAAGAAAGAAAGAAAGAAAGAAAGAAAGAAAGAAAGAAAGAAAGAAAGATAGACAGATAGATGATAGACGATAGCGAGAGAGAGAGAAGCAGATAGACAGACAGACAGACAGACAGACAGAATTCCAAATGTGAGAGAACTTGAGAATTTCACCTGCCCTGGATTGTACAGATGGAATGAAGTTGGAATAAATAAATAAGTAACACAGAGGCAGCCTTATCTCTTTTTTTTTCCCAGTGCCATTGTAACTTTGAACGGGAACTAAATGAACTGTTGTAAATCGAGGACCACCTGCATATGATTTGAATTTTTCCCCCCTCTCTTTTGGGATGAGAATTAGACCTTAAGGGAAGATGGATTGTAAGGAGAGATGGGAAAAAAAAATCAAACTCATGAGTTTATCTAAGTGGCAATAAAAGAGGGCAGGAAATCCTTTTAGATCTTATGACACTTTCCCTCCCCTCCCTCGGATTTTGGTTAATTAGGAATACAAAGTTAATGACGTAAGGAAACACTTGTGGCTGGGAAAACACCACCTGCCTTTCCTTTTTCCTTGTCCTTATAATGTAGAGAGGAGGTTACAGTCAATGGAAAATTACGGTGAACAGCCTCCGAGGGTAGCAGCTGCACGACCGGGGAGAAAGGAAAAATTAAAACTATAGATAAAAAGTGAGATAGAAAAGAAGAAAAAAAAAAAGACCAGTTGACAGAGAGCTGATCCAGCAGATGTTGCAAACATCTGACTGCAAAATGAGATCTTTCTGTCTCCGGAGATTTGTTTAGGATGTCTCTTATTTATTTATTTTTCAAACATTTTTTTTATTAAAAGTTTATAAACTTTATTAAAACACATATAAAAACATATAAGAACATTTACACAACAAACAACACGTAAATAAATTAATCTTTTGAAGCATTTGTTTCGTATTGGTCCTTCAGTTAATACAGTTGTACTTATTTCCCTTGGTCTTAAGGTAATAGTTTTCTTTTTCTATTTCCCCCCTCCCCATTTTCTTCCTCCCCTAAGAATTCCCCCTTGTTAGTCTATGTATTATATGTTTGGATTATCCCTTTCATTTTATGTTTCCCTCTACAGATTTATCTGCTCGTAGGAAGGTATTTATATACATATTTACACTTTTATCCTATCTTTCTTCTAAAGTATTCCTTTATTAGTGGAGTTATGCCATTGATACCACTTATCCCATATTTTGTAATACTCTGTCTCTTCCTTTTCCTTTAACTCTTTTGTTAGCATGTCCATTTCGGCACATTGTGTAATTTTGTCCATTACTTCTTCTTTCGTTGGGATTCTTTCCTGTTTCCAGTTCTTGGTATACGTTATCCGCGCTGCCATTAGAATATGTATCAGCAAATATTTTATTTCTTTAGGGTATGTTTTGGTGAAAATTCCTAACAGAAAAGTTTCTGGCTTCTTCTCTATTTGTAGCTTGGTGATTTGTTCTAGCCATTTCTTGATGTTTGACCAAAATTTCTTTGCTGCATTTTTTATTAAGTTGTGAAATAGTATAAAATACAAAAGTAAATAAAAGGGCAGTGAGGGGGGAGGGGGACAGAAAAGCATGGGAACGTAGGGAAAAAGAAAAGGGGGGGGGAAAGCATTGATTTCTGCCTCTCTCTGTTACAGTAGAATAAGGCATTAGCATCAGGGGTGGGTTCTAAATTTTTTTACTACCGGTTCTGTGGGCGTGGCTTATTTTGTGGGTGTGGTCATGTGACAATTCTTTAGGATTTAGCAGAGGTACTAGTCTACCAGGCTTTTAACTGCTTGCAGAGCTGTACCAGTCTACCCATTTGTTCTTGGAGCATTCTGATCTATCCATTTATTTTTGGAGGCACCGGTCTACCCATTTTTTTTGGGAGGCACCGGTCTACCCATTTGTTTTTCGAGTGCACTGGTCTACCACCCCACTGCCTTTTAACACTGATCAGCTGTAGGGTGGCCCATTGAAGCCCCGCGGCAAGAGTTTAAACAGTTTTTTTTCCTTCTAGCCGATCAGCTGGGACTCGGGAGGCAGCGAATAGATTGGGAGCAGGGCCAAATAAAAGGTAAGAATAACGTGGGGGGGCGGGTGGGAGGGCCCAGCTCCCGAACAAAGAGAACCGGTTTGGTGATGTCATATCGTCACCGCTACCGACTCGGCCGAACCGGGCCGAACCGGGAGGAACCCACCACTGATTAGCATCCAATCACAGCTTTTTGCTTTTCCATCATAATTTGAACAAGCCAATTCTAGAAATATCTATCGGTTTAATCCAGTGGTGGTGAACCTTTTACTCACCGAGTGCTGAACAGGTATGTGCTTTGTGCACTTTGCACGCGTGTGTCCTATCCGTGCTAATGCGCAGCTCCTCCCCATGCACTGCGCGAGCAACCGTACCATCTGTGCATGCGCACCGCTTTCACGCGCACCCCACCGTGCGCTGTGCATGCAATCCCACCATCTGTGCATGCATGTGGTTTTCACGCTAGCAATGCACATCCGTGAATGCCATCTGCGCATATGCATGCTGCACCACCAGTACTCTTGTGCACATGCGCAAATGCGTGCGCATGTGCAGGAAAGTTCCGAAGACCAGTTGGGTTAGGGTTAGGGTGCCCTGAATTGTGTGCATGTGGCCTGAACATCAGCTGGGGCACGTATACTAGTGGTGGGTTGCCCCCAGTTCAGACTGGTTTGCAAGAACCGGTAGTAAAACTGGCAGGAGGCTCCGCCCACTGACCCGGACGTCAGCAGGAAGCTTCTGCGCATGCGCGCGCAGCCCCATTGCGAATCGGTAGTAAAGGTAAGTAGAACCCATCCCTGATGCACACATGCGCAGCTGCAGGTGAGTTGGGCAACAGCTGTGTGCCACTTCCGGCACGCGTGCCATAGGTTCGCCATCACAGGTCTAATCTGTCAAGCCCAAAGTCAAAAAATTATTTTTTTCCACATCAAGCACAAAGTTCAGAAACGGTTTCCACGTGGAAACAAAAGTACTTGTGGTCTTTTCTTTAAATCAGAGTGGTCAGTTTTGCCATTTCAGCCAACTCCATCAGCTTCTGCAACCATTCTTCCACAGCAGGTATCAAAGTGTCCTTCCATTTTTGCGCATGGCTGTAAGGCTTGTCATTGGTTGCTTCTTTTGCATACCTTATAGGTTTAATTAATGCTCTTGCTAGATCTTATATCTGAGGCTGATTTTCAACCGTGTTATTGTGATGTAGGTACTGATGAGTCAATACAAAATGCTTGCATCTACCTCTGTTCTGACTGCATTGTTTAAATTATTAAAAGGGACTCACTGTTTTAAATCAATAATTTGTCATTTGTTAATTGTTCGGGACTGCTCTTTTACCATTTCCTCTCCTTTATTTTACCACAACGTTTCCTCTTCCTCTTCCCTTCTCTTCCTTCTTCTGTCTCTTTCTACTTTCCTCATTCCTCCTCTCCTTCCCTTTTCTACTTCCTCTCCCCTTCCTCCACTCCTTTCTTCTTCCTCCTTTTCTAACCCTCTCTCCTACACTTCTTTCCTCTCCCTTTTCTTCCTCTCCTTTTCCCTCTCTTCTCTCCCTCTCTCTCCTTTCCTTCCTACTCCCCTCCTTCCCTCTCTCTACTCCTCTCTCCTTTTCCACTCCTTTGTTGTTTCGACAACAAATGAAAGTGGCTCAGCAGACTGATAGCATTGTGATTAACACCAGCTGTCTGCAATTACTGTAAGTTCGAATCCCACCAGGCTCAAGGTTGACTCAGCCTTCCATCCTTTCAAAGGTAGGTAAATTGAGGACCCAGGGCAATAAGCTGACTTTGTATAAATATACAAAAGGATGAAGGCTATTGCTTAACGCATTGTAAGCCGCCCTGAGTCTCCGGAGAAGGGCGGCATATAAATCAAATTAAAAAAAAAAGGGATAAGATGAATGATTAATGATTAATGATGGATAAGAGACTGTACATTTAAATATGTTTATGAAAAATAAAAACTTTAATAATTTGTGCAATGTTCCTCCAAGCCTTTCATGGACCCTTTTTTGAACTAACAGGATCAATGATGCTCCCCTGATTTTCCCCATCAATCAACTTCTTGGCTTTGATTTGGCCAGCTTGATGGCCAAGCTAGGTGAGAGAACTGGCACCGGTGGAAGTTTCTTACGCTGACTTCTAGAAACCGTGTTTGGAAATGAAAATTTAACACGAACCTAACAATGTTTCTAAGTAGCTCTCTAAAACCCATCCTCTAAGCGACTCTTTTGGTGGCCTGAGACAAGTATCCCTTTGAACACCAAGCTGGAAGAAGCTGCTTTGTGGCTTAGGATCAATTAGCTGAGTGTCCAGGAGGAAGCCGTGGCTTCTAGAGATCCGTTGCCAGCCTCTCTTTTCAGTACATTTTTTCCAGGCTTAGCTCCAATACATGAATTAAGATAATATTAGTTCTGTTTTAATTTCCTGCTCATTCAGGAGAGATCAAGGGCTCCAATGCCATTGTTCTCGTTTCCATCCCTGAGCACAGTGGTGAAATTCAATTTTTTTTAAAACTACCGGTTCTGTGGGCGTGGCTTGGTGGGCGTGGTGCGGCTTGGTGGGTGTGGCTTGGTGGGCGTGGCAGGGGAAGGATACTGCAAAATCTCCATTCCCACCCCACTCCAGGAGAAGGATACTGCAAAAATAAGAGCCTCGGTGGTGCAGCAGACTAAGTGCTGTTAAGTGCTAGCATTTAGTTGCCAGCTGCCTGCAATTAGTGTGAGTTCAAATCTCACCAGGCTCAAGGTTGACTCAGCCTTCCATCCTTTCGAGGTAGGTAAATTGAGGACCTGGATTGTGGGGGCAATAAGCCAGCTTTGTATAGAACAACACCGCTTGGAGGGGAGGGGGCGAAAGCCCTACTAAGCAGGTATATACATAAAAGTATGCAGGCTATTGCTATAATGCATTGTAAGCCGCCCTGAGTCTACGGAGAAGGGCGACATATAAATTGGACTAATAAAGAAATAAATAAAATCTCTGTCCCCACTCTACTCTGGGGTCAGCCAGAGGTGGTATTTGCCGGTTCTCTGAACTACTCAAAATTTCTGCTACCGATTCTCCAGAACCTGTCAGAACCTGCTGGATTTCATCCCTGCTGGGCCCTCCTCTCGTCTATATGGGCGTGGTTTGGTGGACATGGCATGGCTTGGTAGGCATGGCAGGGGAAGGATACTGTAAAATCTCCATTCCATCCCCACTCCAGGGGAAGGTTACTGCAAAATCCCCATTTCCTCCCGATCAGCTGGGACTTGGGAGGCAGAGAATAGATGGGGGCGGGGCCAGTCAGAGGTGGTATTTACCGGTTCTCCGAACTACTCAAAATTTCCACTACCGGTTCTCCAGAATCTGTCAGAACCTGCTGAATACCATCTCTGCTGGGCTCTCCTCTCGTCTATATGTTTTATTAACCACTTGGATGAAGAGGTGAGGAAGCTTATGAGATTTGCAAATGGGACTTAATTGGATCTAGTACTAAGGCTGGGAAAGACAGAAATAAATCTGTAAAAGACAAAAATAAATTCAAAACAATCCAAAGGCATTAAAAGAATTAGGTTGAAAAGAAAGAGAAACCAGTTACAAAGTTCTTCACTTTGGAAGCATAAGTCAAATCTGTGGGGGTAAGAAAAGGGAGAGGTATTCTTGGGCTGGTCATACAGGCAGTCTTTGACTTATGACCACAATTGAGCCCAAAATTTCTGTTGCTAAGTGAGACAGTTGTTAAGTGAATTTTGCCCCATTTTACGACCTTTATTGCCACCGTTGTTAAGCGAATCAGCACAGTGGTTAAATTAGTAACATGGTTGTTAAGTGAATCTGGCTTCCCCCCTTGACTTTGCTCGTCAGAAGGTCACAAAACATGAGCACATGATCCTGGGATACTACAGCTGTCATAAATACGAGCCAGTTGCCTAGCATCTGAATTTTGATCATGTGACTGTTGTATGTGCAAAAAAGGACCATGTCACTTTTTTTTAAGCGTCATTATAATTTTGGGCAGTCACTAAACGAACTGTTGTAAGTTGAGAACTACCTGTAGTCCTTGAGAAAAGGCTTTGAGTGAGACTCAGGGCCAAAGTCGTGGTCCCACAATTCTTTAAGAACTACTGAGCCCAGAAAATGTTCTTCTTGAATATGTCTGAGGAGATTCTCAGTCACAGTTGTCTCAAAGGGGCTTTTTCAAGAGATAACTGAACTTTCTGGTTTTTCTTTGAAGACATTTTGCTTCTTCAACTCCGCCTGGATGGTGGGGAAGGGAAGGATTTATACTCCTTGCAGGCAGTTGGTCATTTGCATCCTTTTAGAGGGTTGTTGAGGCCACCTGGAGGTTTGTCTGTGTCCTCAGGGTCACCTGAGTAGTACAAATGGGTGTGGAGCCTTCTGTTCTGCTCCAGCTACGGACCCCAAAGAACACAGCACACACAAAGTCTGTACAAACCTTAGTTTACTAAATTAAATCAGTTTTTTTTTCAAACAAAGGCTGTTAATTAACTTTCTTAACAGCCTACAAGAATCCAAAGAATAAATAATCTTAATCTTACTATGGTTGGCAGAAAGCCCAGAAGCAATTTGCAGAGAACTAAAATCAAGGCACGAAGGAGAGTGAATGAAGTTGTTCCCTGCAAATTGCTTCAGTCGGCTTTCCTCCTTAAATAGGTTAAGCTGCTAAGGGAGTGGCCAATTAACCCCAAGTCTTACTCTCGAGGAGACTTTCTCCTGAGGAGCCACTCCTGCCTTTTGGCAGCTCTGCGTGCCCATGCATCAAGAAGAGGCTCATCTTCTTCGTCCTCTTCACTTAAGGGAGCTTCTGGAGGTTCTGAGGGCCCTGGCTGAATCTCCGCCTCTGGCACCACATCTTCTCCAGCCTCCTCATTGTCCGACTCAAGTGCCAGCTGCACAGGCTGCTGGCGCAGCACCACACCAGCCTCCTCGTTGTCCAAATCAGCCACCAGCCGCACAGGCCGCATATGGGCCACAGCACCTTCTTGGAACTGTTGAAAGGACTGTGTTGTAGACTGGAGACAGATGATGTCGAATCTCTCCCCCTCTGTGGAGAGAGGGCTGTTCAATTTTGACATAGATGGACGTCTTCCATCTTCAAAGAAACATCTTCAAAGAAAAACCAGAAAGTCCAGTTGCCTCTTGAAAAAAATCACCTTCTTCTTGAATACATGAGCAACGAAGGCGCTGCTAAAATCACAATCTCCTCTCAGCATTCTTTTCTTTCTCATTTTTTTTTTTATAAAAAAGAATTCCGGTTGTTCCCCATGCCTATAATTTGTGATCTCTAGATTGAGCCACATAAACAGAGATTATAGACCTTGATCTGGTAAATGTTTAAGTTAGAAATCCCTTGGGATGCTACAAGGCAACCCTAGGAGATGGCATGACCTTCAAGAAGACCATTTGTATGAAGTAGTGTAGGGTTTCCTGCCTAAGCAGGGGGTTGGACTAGAAGTTCTCCAAGGTCCCTTCCAACTCTGTTTATTCTATTCTATTCTATTCTATTCTATTCTATTCTATTCTATTCTATTCTATTCTATTCTATTCTATTCTATTCTATTCTATTCTATTCTATTCTATTCTATTCTATCCTATCCTATCCTACCCTACCCTACCCTTCCCTTCCCTTCCCTTCCCTCCCATCCCATCCCATCCCACCCCACCCCACCCCACCCCACCCCACCCCACCCTTCCATTCCATTCCATTCCATTCCATTCCATTCCATTCCATTCTATTCTATCTTATCCTACCCTACCCTACCCTACCCTACCCTACCCTACCCTACTCTTCTATTCTACTCTACTCTACTCTACTCTACTCTTCTATTCTATTCTATTCTATTCTATTCTATTCTATTCTATTCTATTCTATTCTATCCTATCCTATCCTACCCTACCCTACCCTACCCTACCCTACCCTACCCTACCCTTCCCTTCCATCCCATCCCATCCCATCCCATCCCACCCCACCCCACCCCACCCCACCTTTCCATTCCATTCCATTCCATTCCATCCTACCCTACCCTACCCTACCCTACCCTACCCTACCCTACCCTTCTATTCTACTCTACTCTTCTATTCTATTCTATTCTATTCTATTCTATTCTATTCTATTCTGTGTACAGGTTGGTTTCATGGAAACAGTTCAGTGTGCACTTTTCCCTTAAAATGCCCATAATTCATAAACCCAAAATTGATGAATCTGAATCAGAATAGAATAGAGCTGGAAAGGCCCTTGGAAGACTCCTAGTTCAAACTTCTGCTTAAGCAGAAGGCCCTATACCATGCTAGACACATGACTGTCCAGTCTCTTTTTAAAAACCTCCAGTGATGAAGGACCCACAACTACTGAAGGCAAGGCACTCCATTGGTTAATTGTCCTTGTTAATTGTTAATTGAGTGGCTTTTAGCTTTAGAGGAAAAGTTCTTGTCTCCAAACCTTCCTACTCTAGACCTTTCTATCATGTTTCCCCGAAAATAAGACCAGGTCTTATATTAATTTTTGCTCCAAAAGATGCACTAGGGCTTATTTTCTGGTTAGGTCTTATTGTGGGGAAAATATGGTACTAAATGCATCCATCTGGCTGACAATCTTAACTGGGGCTTATTTTGGGGGTAGGGCAGGGGTGAAATCCAACAGGTTCTGGAGAACCGGTAACAGAAATTTTGAGTAGTTCGGAGAACTAGTAGCGGAAATTTTGAGTAGTTCGGAGAACCGGTAGCGGAAATTTTGAGTAGTTTGGAGAACCGGTAGCGGAAATTTTGAGTAGTTTGGAGAACCGGTAGCGGAAATTTTGAGTAGTTTGGAGAACTGGCAAATGCCACCTCTGGCTGGCCCCAGGAGAGGAGAAGGGAATGGGGATTTTGCAGTATCCTTCCACTCGTCATGCCTACCAAGCCAAGCCACGGCCACCAAGCCATGCCACGCCCACAGAACTGGTAGTAAAAAAAATGGATTTCACCACTGGGGTAGGGCTTATATTACAAGCATCCTGAAAAATCATGCTAGGACTTATTTGTCGGTTGGGTCTTATTTTCGGGGAAACAGGGTATATACCTGAGATGCTTTATGTTCCAATTCTACTTCTAAGCTTGTTCAGAGAGGGCCACGTCATGGACTCCAAGACCTTGGGAGATTCGTGCTTATACTCTGCCTTGGCCCTCTAATCCCACTCAATCTTTTTGCCAAGCATGTGCAGAAAGAGGAGGGGGGAGAGCACAGTGTTGCTCCTTGTTAACACTCATCTCATCACCTCCCCAAAAAACTCCCACAACTTATAAATCAGTTTTGTCCTGTAAGATTGTTGACCTACTACTTTTCAGAACGTCTCCAATAAATTAGAATCTGCTGAAGTGGCAAAACAACCTTGAAAGAGGCACTTGAATGGGCTGCGAGCACAGAAGCGCTATTATGTGAAGAGGAAACGGTGAAGGTCATTATAGAATTCTGAAAAATTATACAATTACTTTGTACAATGAGGTTCTTCAGATATATAAATAGAACAGGTAAGCATCGCATTTTGACTGGACTGTGATTTATCATGCCCAAATTCAATTCTGCATGGGTGGGCAGAAACCTTTCCAGCTTTCATCGTGCATTCTACCCATTTCTACTTGTTCTCTCCCATCCACCCATCTTCTTCTTCTCCTCTTCCTCCTCTTCTTCCTCTTCCAAAGCTTCATTGTATGCCCTTGCAGGGCAATGCCCTGTACAATTACATTCTCACCACGCTTTAAGCCCCGTAAATCATGCTGCACAAGTTCACCCTCTTCCAGTAAGACGTCTCTGTGTGTAACATTGGACCACACAGAACTAAGTCTACAAAATTGTCATTGACTCAAAAGTCTGGGGCACATTCAGTTCCAAAGGCTTAACTCAGCTTTATTTTAGTCATGAGTTGCAGGCAACAGATCTCTGATTCATGAATGTCCGGAAGCAATGGAGGTTGGAAGTCTGCTAACTTGCTATCCTCACCAACATAAGTACCTCTGTCTGCCTGTCTCATCTACAAATAAAAGCAACAGAATTCCCCTGCTCTGATAAAGATTTCTCCCTAACATCTCTGAACCATTAGAGAATTGAAGAAGCTTCTTGGATAAGAAGCCAATAGTCTTTAAGGAAAACCAAGAAAGTTCAAGTTGCCTCTTGAAAAAGCACCTTTGGGAGAATTAAAGGAGCTTCTTGGGTGAGAAGCCAATCGTCTTCAAGGAAAAACAAAGGAAGTCCAGTTGTTGCTGTTTTTTGTCTTTTAATAATCCCGTAATCCCTTGCATCAGAGTGGAGTTGGGGCAACTGAATGGAGTTGTTTGTTTACTGGCCGGATTCCCTTCCTGTCACCAATGCAGAGTTCACAGCAGATATTTACTTATTAGAATAGAATAGAATTCTTTATTGGCTAAGTGTGTGATTGGACACACAAGGAATTTGTCTTCGGTGTATATGCTCTCAGTGTACATAAGGAGAATAAAATACATTCATCCAGAATAAAACGATACAACACTTAGTGATAGTCAAGGTTACTAATAAGCTATCAAATCATACTAGGAAACAAGTAAAAGCAATATCAATTGAAAGATACAAGCACATGGTTATAGTAGTAAGTGGGAAGAGATAGATACTAGTAAGGAAGAGAAGAATAATAGTAATACGGTCTTAGTAAATTATTTGATAGTGTTGTGGGAATTAGTTGTTAAGCAGAGTGTTGGCATTCGGGGAAAAAACTGTCCTTGTGTCTAGTTATTCTGGTGTGCAGTGCTCTATAGCGTCGTTTTGAGGGTAGAAGTTGAAACAATTTATATCCAGGATGTGAGGGGTTTGTAGATATTTTCACAGCCCTCTTTTTGACTTGTGCCCAGAGAGAGAAATATCTGCTGCTACTTAGGATCGAACTCACAGCCTCCTGTTTGTGAGGAGAGAGTTCCATCTCTAGGCCACTGCACCACTGAAGAAAATCCAGTTGCCTCTGGAAAAACCATGACCATGAGAATCTCCATAGACAGATAGCACCTTTTCATTTATCCCACTGTCCACTGTAAAATAATGAGGACCAAACCTTGCAATGTTGGAATCTAAGATGATTATTTTTTAAAATAAAAGTTTTTATTATTTTTTTAAATATAAACATTCCATCTTCTCTTAAACAGTGTGTCATCTGTTGTGACAGAGCCTGAGTGGCGCAGCAGACTAATGCTACTGTTAAAGGTAATATTTAGCTTCCAGCTGCCTGCAATTACTGCAAGTTCAATTCTCACCAGGCTCAAGGTTGACTCAGCCTTCCATCCTTTCTAAGGTAGGTAAAATGAGGACCCGGTTTGTGGGGGCAATAAGCTGACTTTGTATAAAATATACAAAAGTATGAAGGCTATTGCTTAACGCCTTGTAAGCCACCCTGAGTCTCCAGAGAAGGGCGGCATATAAATCAAAATAAAATAAATAAAATAAAAATGAAATAAAATAAAAAATCTGGGTACAGTTATCTCTGTGCAATAACCATCAGAATTTACAACATCATTCACTACATTGATATTAATTCTCTAATCTTACAATTATATATTAAACAACTGAACATAATAAACTTATTCGTTTTCCCCTCTTAACGTATCTTCTGATAAGAATATAATAATATTAAGCACAATAATCATGATACTAACAATTATCATATTGTTTACGTCTCTATCTTAGCATATTTTCTACTCTTCTTTAATCTCCTTCTTTATTTCCAACTTCCATTTTTATTCTCTAACCATGGATAAAATAATTCCCATTATCATATAATATTCAGTTTGTTCTTTCTCCTTAATTGCCAGCGTTAATCTGTTCATTTCTGCACATTCTAATATTTTCCTAATCACTTTCTCATCAGTAGGGATCTCTTCACTTTTCCAGTTTTGTGCAAATACAATTCTAGCTGCGGTTAATACATGAATACTTAAATATGTGTTCTCTTTACTATAAGTTTCCGGTAAACTCCCCAACAAGAATACTTCTGGTTTTAAATCAATGTGCTGTTTTATCATCTTTTCCAGCCATTTTTGGCCAATTTTTTTTTTTTTTGCTTCTAAACATATCCACCACATAATCTAAGATGATTATGTTCCCGAAGGGTGAAAAGGTAGGAGGCAACCAGCAAAATCAAGATGGCGACCACGACCACACAATCAGAGCCCCCCCCCTCCTTCTTTTTGTCTAGATCGCTTCCGGCGTACTTCCTTTCCTTGACACCTGATTTCATATCACTTTAATACGGTGAAATTAGACAGGAGCCAAACCTGTGAGGAGATGAACAAATGAGTGACAATGGCAGCTGTGGGAAGCTCGTTTTTACATGTTTCAAAACATGTCCTCATTTCCATTGCAGTGCTAAAGGCCATGAAGATGATCCAGTCTGGAAGTGAGGGCGGGAAATTTGTAGTGGGGGGAGATTTTTTGCCCCACTTCGCATAAAGAACCCTCTGTTTTGAAACAGCTCCACCCTTCTTTGCCTCATCAAGATTTCCAAACAATGTGCCGTGTTCCAGCCTGAAGACTTTTGCCGAACATAATAAGAGCACTCTTGCCCTGTTTCTGGAATTCCACTGATAAATAACAAATTAATATTCTGTTATCACAGATTAATGTTCAGATAATTGGGTCCTTCTGACAGACCTGGCTTCCAGAAGGAGGTCATGAAAGGGAAGAGATGAAAGTTATCTGATGATGAGCCATGGTGGTCTAGTGGTTAAGATGCAGTATTGCAGGCTAATTCTGACCACTGCCAGCAGATTGATTCTCAACAGTTCAAGGTTGACTCAGCCTTCCATCCCTCTGAAGTGAGCAAAATGAGGACCTAGATTGTTGGGGGCAATATGCTGTAATCTGCTTTTAGAGGGCTGTAAAAGCACTATGAAGCAGTATATAAGTCTTAGTGCTATCCCTGCCAACCAAAATCCCTCACTCATCAGTTTTAGCCTTAGCCATGATCCCTCCTGGACACATAACTCAAGACACTAAGGTGCCTCGAGTCCGTAGTTACTCCTGAATGTCTGTAAAATATAGCTCAAGGTGCCTTTCAGCCAGTGGTGGGATTCAGATTTTTTTTACTGTGGGTGTGGCTTGGTGGGCGTAGCATGGCTTGGTGGGCGTGGCTTGATTAGGGGAAGGATACTGTAAAATCTCCATTCCCTCCCCACTCCAGGGGAAGGATACTGCAAAATCCCCATTTCCTCCCGATCAGCTGGGACTCAGGAGGCAGAGAATAGATGGGGGCGGGGCCAGTCAGAGGTGGTATTTACCGGTTCTCCGAACTACTCAAAATTTCCACTACCGGTTCTCCCGAACTGGTTAGATCCTGCTGAAACCCACCTCTGCTGTCAGCTGATCAAATACCCTCCCCACTCCTGTTCATTTTGTTTTGGTTAAATCCAGTATGGTGAAGGGGTTGGACAAGGATGGTGGAGACTACTTTGAAGTTACCTCTTTGGAAAATCTATGCTGATATTTATATTGCCAACGTCATGAATGTTTATCCTTTTTGGATTGGATTGAATTGAATACTTTATTTGGACAAATGTGAGTAGACACACAAGGAATTTGTCTCCAGTGCAGGAGGTCTTATTACATATGCAAAGCAACAGAATAAGGAGGAGGAGGAGGAGGAGGAGGAGGAGGAGGAGGAGGAGGAGGAGGAGGAGGAGGAGGAGGAGGAAGAAGAGGAGGAGGAGGACGGGAGGAGGAGGAGGAGTAGAAGGAGGAAAAGGAGGAGGAGGAAGAGGAAGAGGAAGAGAAGAAGAAAAGAAAGTAATTTTGTAAGGCTATTGTAAAAATAAAGCTACTTTTCTACATATTTTTAAAGACCTTTTGTTTTAAAAAAAAATAGCCACACGGAAATTGAACGGAGCAAATCTGCTAATGAATAAAAGCAAAATGGAGACCAACTCGAAGAAGATTGTTCTGATCTGTTTTTGGATAAAAGATTACTTAACATAGCTGTCCTCAATCTTTCCAGTTCAGTGGCCTGGCCTGGTGTGTGTGTGTGTTGGGGGGGCAGTAATGGTATTCAGCTGGTTCTATCAGAGTTGGGCGAACCGGTAGCAGCGGTGGAGGGAGACTCCGCCCACCCACCTGGACATCATCACGTCCTGTTTTCGATGCTCCGTGCATGCACAGAAGGTGCTGCGCATACCGACCCTGGTGTGGGGGCATGTACGTAACAGACACATGCACACAGCTCTATCTTGGAGCAGTGCGTGCATGTGTCTTCTGCTCACACAGGTGGCAGGCACTTGTGCTCATGCGTGAACTTCCATTCGCATGAACGGAGCTTCACACACAAGCGCAAGCAAATTCCACTGGTGTGAGTGGAGCTTCGTGTATGTGCACTTGTCCATCTCTCCTGCAGCCTGGTTTCAAACCATCTGTGGCCGAGGCATTTGGAGACCCCCGACTTAACAGATCTAGGAATAAGATAAAGAAGAATGTCTATTCGGGAGAGAAGAAGACAAAGGACCAGACGAGATCCATTACTGAATACATAGGGTGTTGGAAGTAATACATTGGAATTGAGTATGTCTAATGAAGGGATGTGGTGGCTCAGTGGCTAAGACGCTGAGCTTGTTGATCGAAAGGTCGGCAGTTCAACGGTTCGAATCCCAAGTGCTGCGTAATAGGGTGAGCTCCCATTACTTGTCCCAGCTTCTGCCAACCTAGCAGTTCGAAAGCACGTAAAACATGCAAGTAGAAAAATAGGGACCACCTTTGGTGGGAAGGTAACAGCGTTCTGTGCGCCTTTGGCGTTGAGTCATGCCGGCCACATGACCACAGGGACGTCTTCGGACAGCGCTGGCTCTTCAGCTTTGAAATGGAGATGAGCACCGCCCCCTAGAGTCAGGAAGAACTAGCACATATGTGCGAGGGAAACCTTTACCTTTACTTACAAATGCAGATCAGACAAGACAGGGGAGGCTCTCCTGGTAGCTTCATGGTCAGAGAAAGAAACTTAGGAAGGACCCCCCCCCCCTCTAATTGGTCAGATGATTCAAAGTGGTGGTGGGAGATTCTACATTTTGGAATGGGACAACATATATGCGAGGGTGTGAGAGAGGAACCTTTACCTTTAACCCTGTTTATCTTCTTCTCTGAGGTCATAGAAGTTGTGAACTTTAATGGTCAACTTACGGACCTTTGGGGGGGTCTCATTTTTGGATTATAATGGATTCCAAAGCAAAATAAACCAAAATTAGGTGGGGAGAGTGACAGCTGGTTGCATGTCATACAGATTAAAACTAAAACTATTAGGCAGGATAAGAAGCAATAGGTGGAAGATCATTAAAGAGAAATCCAACCTGAGGAGAAATTTTCTGATAGAACAATTTTTTTTTTTTAATTTGATTTATATGCCGCCCTTCTCCGGAGACTCAGGGCGGCTTACAGTGCGTTAAGCAATAGCCTTCATACTTTTGTATATTTATACAAAGTCAGCTTATTGCCCCCACAAACTGGGTCTTCAATTTACCTACCTTAGAAAGGATGGAAGGCTGAGTCAACCTTGAGCCTGGCGAGATTCGATCTTACTTTAATTGCAGGCAGCTGGTGTTAAATTACAGTGCTTCTGTCTGTTGAGCTAAACCAGGCTCCTTAACCAGTGGAACAGCTTGCCTCCAGAAGTTGTGGGTGCATCATCACTGAAGGCTTTTAAGAAGAGACTGGACAGACATTTGTCTGAAATGGCATAGGGTCTCCTGCTTGATCAGGGGGCTGGACTAGAAGACCTCCAAAGTCCCTTCCAACTCTGCCGTTGCGTTACATCTGGGAATCCATTCAAGGAGGAGGACAAACGCCCCGTTATTTACCACAGCACCCTTTTTTTAAAAAAAAATTTCAATATATTCATCTAAGCAATTCTGCCAATTCATTATTGTTTGTTTTCAAGCGAAGGGATTTTGCATTTGGCAGAGATCTACCCCGGTCTCTTCAAGCAAAGAAACTCCAAGCTGACCTGAAATTTTCCAGTTTCTGAAGAAACCTGTTTATGAAGAGGGTAGAATGGCAGTGCCCCTCCTAACCTTCCTCAGCATGGCCTCAGATACTACAATGAGCTCTCTCTTTCTCCTCCCTCCCTCTCTTCCCCTCGCTGAGCAGCCTTGCTAGCCCGAGGACGCAACTCCGTGTGAGGTAAGCAGGTTTGTACAAGTCCCTGTGTGTGGGGTCTCCAGAAACACAGGCTGTTAACATGTCACAGGCTTGTTAGGGTAAAAACTTTGAAGCACAGGTGTGCTTGCCTCTCAGTTGCTCACCTGCCAATTTTACCAGCTCATCTGGCCAGCAGTTCCTCCAGTTCAGGACACAACCTTATATAAGGCTCTCAGCTGCGTGAAAAGATGTCTTAATAATCAATCAATCAATCAATCAATCAATCAATCAATCAATCAATCAATCAGAATAGAGCTGGAAGGGACCTTGGAGGTCTTCTAGTCCAACCCCTGTTCAACCAGGAGACCCTACACCATTCCAGAGAAGTGACTGTCCAGTATCTTCTTAAAAATGTCCAGTGATGGAGCACCCACAGCTTCTGAAGGCAAACTGTTCCGCTGGTTAATTGTCCTTACTGTTAGGAAGTTTCTCCTCAATTTCAGGTTGCTTCTCTCCATGATTAGTTTTCATCCTTTGTTTCTTGTCTTGCCTTCTGGTGCTTTGGAAAATAAATTAATTCCCTCCTCTTTGGGGCAGCCTCTCAAATACTGTGGCTATCATGTCCCCTCTAGTTCTTCTTTTCTCTAAAATAGCCAAACCCGGATCCTGCAACCGTTCCTCATATGGTTTAATCTCCAGGCCTTTAATCGTTTTAGTTGCTCTTCTTTGCACTTTTTCCAAAGTCTCAACATCTTTTTTTTCCTCTAATGTGGTGAATGAAACTGCATTAGTATTCCAGGTGTGGTCTTACTAAGGCTATATAAAGTGATACTAATATGTCATGTGATTTTTTTTTTTCTATCCCTCTTCTGCCCCAGCTCCGGATCCCAAGGAGTGTGACACACACCAAGCTCCAAAAACTCCATTTAATACAAACAGACCCCTTCCAAAATGCAGGCTTCCAGTGCAAATGTCCTTATCAGCCTGCTATGAATTACAGAGAATAAATAAAGTCCGACAAGGGTTGGCAACCAGCCCAGAAACCAAGATATAACAAGAAACTCACTCTCAAAATGCTCTGCGTAGTAATTACTTAAATAGGCTAAGGGAGTGGCCAGTTAGCCCCAAGCCTTACTCTCGAGGAGACCTCCTCCTGAGTAGCCACTCCTGCTTTTTGGCAGCCCTGCGTGCTCGAGCATTGAGAAGAGGCTCCTCCACTTCACTCTCTTCACTTGAAGGAGCCTCTGGAGGTTCTGAAGGCCCAGGCTGAGTCTCTGCCTCTGGCACCACATCCTCTTCAGCCTCCTCGCAGTCCGACTCGAGTGCCGGCTGCACAGGCTGCTGGCGCGACACCACACCAGCCTCCTCGTCGTCAGGATCAGCCACAATCCGTGCAGGCCGCTGGCGGGCCACAACACTGCCTCTGTTTATACAACCAAGGATTGTATTAGCTTTTTTGGCTGCTGACTCATATTTAAGTGATTGTCCACTAGGACTCCAAGGTCCCTCTTATAGTTCCTGTTTTTGAGGCAGGTTTCTCCTAATCTGTATCTGTACCATTGGTTTTTCCTGCCCAGGTTCTCCACATTAAATTTCATCAAATTTTAATGAAGGACTTTCATGGATTCAGAATCAGAATAAAGTTGGAAGGGACCTTGGAGGTCTTCTAGTCCAACCCCCTGCTCAAGCAGGAGACCCTATACCAGGGGTCTGCAACCTCAAACACTCAAAGAGCCATTTGGACCTGTTTCCCACAGAAAAGAAAACACCGGGAGCCACAAAACCCTTCCCGTGCCTGACTATTTCTTGAGAGGCCACAAAACTAGCATATGTAGTTGAATTAAATGTTCTGTTTTCTTCTGAAACTTTTCTTTTCTTGGATTTATCCATGGTTGGCCTACTGGGGGGTTGAAAAGCTCAATAAATCGCGTGCTGTTGCACATTGACAGTTGTGATGCATATTTTGAGTCATAGGGAGCCGCAGCAGAGGGATGAAAGAGCCACATGCGGCTCCAGAGCTGCAGGTTGCTGACCCCTGCCCTATACCATTTCAGATAAGTGACTGTCTAGACCACAAGTGTCAAACTCGCCGCGTCACATTGCCATCACGTGACGTATTGTGACGATTTTCCCATTCAAGGAGCTGGGGTGGGTGTGGCCTGCCTGTGACATGTTTGACCATGGGCCACCAATTCAACACCCCTGGTCTAAACTCTTCTTAAAAACATCCAATGATGAAGCACCTATAACTTCTGGAGGCAAACTGTTCCACTGGTTAATTGTCCTTACTATCAGGAAGTTCCTCTTTAATTCCAGGTTGCTTCTCTCCCTGGCTAGTTTCCATCCATTCTTTCTTGTCCTGCCTTCTGGTGCTTTGGAAAATAGGTTGACCCACTCCTCTTTGTGGCAGCCCCTTAAATTCCTCGGCACTGAAGCTGAAAAAGAAGCCGAGTTTATACGGAGCTCTAACTTCTTATTCTACAGATTGGAATTATGCCTTTCTGTTTACTGCAGAGGTTCAGGAATACAGGTAGTCCTCGATTTGCAACCACAATTGAGCCCCCAAATTTCCATTGCTAAGTGAGACAATTGTTAAGGGAGTTTTGCCCCATTTTAGGACCTTTCTACCCATGGTTGTTAAGTGAATCACTGCCATGAAGTTCGACATATGGTTTGTTGCAATATTTTCAGGATCAAACTCAATAAAGATAATAGAAGTTAGAGATTTAAATATATTTCTCTTTAATCATAATAGGCATTCTATATTCGCTGAATATTCAAGATAGAAGCAAGGAAAATGGGGAGGATGGCTCCTTATATATACAAGGGGTGGAGCCAGGAATGGGAGTGGTAAATTATGAATACATTAAAGTCTAAAGAATAAGTTAACCCCTGATGTTCCATATATACATTATTTACATATTAGAGAATAAGGCATTTACATCTGACAAATCCCCCTCTAAATGCCGGTTCGTTATACAACACCAGTTACATTCAGATTCAGGACAATATAATACATATAATTTAGAAGTTAAATATTTGTGTTGTTTAGAAGGTAAGGGTTTTGTTAATATATCAGCTAATTGTTCAGAAGTATCACAATGTATTGCTTTGATGAATCCGTCTTGAGATAGTTGTCTCACGTGCTTAAATTTTATATCAATATGCCTGGACCTTTGTCCAATTGCATCGGATCTAGATATTTCAATGGCCGCTTTATTGTCTTCATGCATAATAAATGGTAAAGTAGGTTTCTTCCAAACATCTGTGATCAAATCATTGAACCATACAAGGTTATTTGCAGCTTTAGACAAGCAAACATATTCCGCTTCTGTGGTAGAAGTGGCTACCAGTTCTTGTTTACCAGTATACCAGTAAACTGGACAATCGTTCAATAGAAAAACATAACCAGAGGTACTCTTTCTGCATGATGTATCACCAGCCCAATCTGCATCAGCATAACAAGTAATTTTTGGTTCTTTGTCATTATTTGGTTCCAATATTAAACAAAAATCTAATGTACTTTTCAGATATCTTAAAATTCTTTTGACAGCTTCCCAATGATACAAGGTTGGTTTGCTAACATATCTTGACAATAAATTGAGAGGTAATGCAATATCTGGCCTAGTCCAATTAGATATATAAAGGAGTGAACCTATAACTGATCTGTAAAATGTGTTGTCTTTAAACTCAGGGGAAGATTCATCAGTGTTTCTAAGAAAATCAGTTTGCATAGGTGTGTCACATGTTTTGGCATTATTTAAGTTACATTTGTTTAGGAGTTCAATGATTTTATCTTTCTGAGTAAGTTTGAATCCCCTTTTAGTTTTGTTAATTTGTACACCAAGGTATTTATTCACTCTACCTAGTGATTTCAATGAGAAATGTTCGTTTAACTTATTTACAAAGATTTCCCTGCTCTCTTTATGCTTTCCAATATATAAAATATCATCCACATAAATTAATACAAATTCAATATGATCATTACTCTTTTTTACAAAGAAACAGTTATCAGCAGTGGTGGCGTTGAAATCCATGGTCTTAAGTACTTTTACCAAACAATCGTACCATCTTTTGCCAGATTGTTTCAATCCGTACAGACTCTTATTTAATAACCAAATTTCGTTCTTATTAGTGTATTGACTGTGTGGTGCTCTTACATATATTTCCTTATCTAATTTTGCGTGTAAGTATGCAGTCTGTATGTCATATTGAAACACGTCCAGATTGAGTGCAGATGCTACTACAAGAGCTGTTTTGACACTCTCTGTTCTCACTGTTGGTGAATAAGTGTCAGTATAGTCTTCTGGATATTTTTGTGCATAACCTTGTGCAACTAGTCTGGCCTTGTATAAGGTATTACCTCCTTCTAAATTCTTAATTTTATAAATCCACCTGGTACCTATAATTGTTTTATCCTTAGGTGCGATCGCAGGTGTGAATACATTTAATCCTTGTAAACTTTCCATCTCTTTTTCCATAGCTAGTTCCCATTTTTCTCTTTCTTCACGGGGAAGTTTCAATACTTCCTCATATGTATTAGGTGTTATTTGTTCTCCATCCATATGCATTATGTAATCTTTGTATTTATTTGGTATTTGGTTTCTATTGTTTCTAATATTTCTTTCAGGTTTGCTATGGTTGTCATGCAAATATCTGGCTTCCTTTTTTGTTAATGTGTCTGTCTTTATTTTATGCTGACTATTTATCCAAGTTTTGGTTTTGTTCTTACTTTTGTTAATATTTTGATTTTCTGTTGTTCCTTCCTCGCAAGATATATTATCTTTGCTTTTATTAGGAAATATTTCATTAAGGTGCAATTTAGACCAATTGGCCTGCTCATGGAACACAGCTGTTCTGGATACTATAAATTTGTTATTATTATCAATGAATCTGTACCCTTTGGTTCCAGTTTCGTATCCCATGAATCTTAATCTCCTGGATACGTTTTCTCCCTTTCTCCTCAATTGTTTAGGTATGTGTACGTCTGCAGTAACTCCAAATATGTGCATGTGTGCTAATTTGGGTTTTCTATTGTACATCACCTCATATGGTGTCTTATTCACAATACTGGACCATGTTCTATTTTGAGTGTAATTTGAATAATGTAAGGCTTCTGACCAAAATTGTTTGCCTAAACCAGCATCCTCTAATGTGCATCTAATCATGGTTTGTAGTGTGGAATTCTTTCTCTCTGCAATCCCATTTTGAAATGCAGAAAATGGATTGGACGTGAAATGTAGCATCCCTCTATCCTTTAACCATTGGGAGAATTCTTTAGACATGAATTCACATCCCCTATCTGTCATAATTTGTTTTATTCTGATATTATGCTGTGTTTCTATGCGTTTGTAGAATTCCTTAAATTTCTGAAAGGTTTCATCCTTGTGCTTTAATGTGTAAACAAAACCATAGCGACTGTAATCATCCACTATTGTTAGGAAGTAACGTTTTCTATAGGTAATTGATGGAGTTAATGGACCAACTAAGTCCATATGTACCAAATCAAAAATATTGTTAGTTGATCTGTTAGATTTTTTTGGTCTGGGACTAGTTTTTAGTTTGGTGGATTTACATACTGAGCATTCCAAATAATTTTCACAATTTTTTATTTTGACACCTTCTGCGTGTTCAGTCATTTTTTGTACTACGGGAAAGCTTGCATGTCCTAACTTCCTATGTAAGATGTGAGCACACTCATCATGAATTGGTTTACCTATTTTTGGTTTCTTCTCATTGTGTGTATTTTTGTTATCATGAGTTATTTTACATTCATCATTGTCACTGTTACTGACATTTTCATCATCTGCTTCAATACAATCTTCCATATTTGAATCAATGTTATGTAACCATCTTTCTTTGGTTATCAGATAGGGTAGACCCCCTTTTATCATCACAGTACCTACATTTGTTTTGTTCTTTTCTATAGTTGCTTTCCCCTTTGAGAAAACTATATTGATGTCAGATTCTCTGCTTAGTTTTATAGCACTCAGTATGTTGTGAGGTATTTCTGGGATTAATAATACCCCCTCTATTTTCCCTAAACCAGGCAAGGTCACATTTCCTCTGCCTAATACTTGAACCTTTTCTTGATTAGCTACCTTTATCACAAACTTATCTTCTGTAAATGAAGATAATATACTTTTGTTGTTAGTGGTGTGATTTGTTGCACCAGAATCAATAAGCCAATTATTGTTCTCATCTTGTTGTGTTCTGGTGCTGTCTTGTTTATTTAGCCCATTTAGTGACCCAGATTTTCTCTCTTTTGAATTTTCTCTACCCCCTCTACTTTCTCTGTAATTTGGTGGACTTCTATATTTGTGTCTATCTGTGGAAGATTGTCTGTAATTGTATTTGCTCCTATATTCTGGCCTATGTCTCTCCCTTGGGACTTTGGGACAATCTCTTCTACTGTGTTCCCTGGATCCACAATTGTGGCATCTAAAGGCCTCATTATATTTATCTTGAAAGACTACTTTCCTAAAAGATTTGTGTTCTGTTTGGTTACTGGAACGATTTTTTCTTGAATTGTCTTCTGCTATCAATTTGTTAGATAGACTTTCTATTGATAAATATCCCAAATTAATGGTATCTAAGTGTGACATAAAGCTATCCCATGATGGATCAAGTGAATTGATAATAACACTTTTCATTGTTTGATCTGAAATCACTTCCCCCCTCAATTGCAGCTCAGCTCTTATTTTGTTTAGATTTATCAAATGCTCACTTATAGAAACCCCTGGTTTCACTCTAGAAGAAAAGAAATCCTTAGACATTCTTGTGGTTGTGGCTACGCTATCGCTGTGAAATAGATTAAACATGCATTGAATTATTTCTGATACAGTTAGGTTTGGTTTGATGCTATGATACATTGCAGGAGACACGCTAGAAATTATTATGAAAAATGCTCTATGATGTAAACAATCTATTTTTAAAGTCCAAGGTCTTCTTGGAGGACTAGTTATAAAGAATAGTAAATTTTCTTTCATGAAAATAACCTGAAGCTGTTGGTACCACTCTTGTAAATTAATGCCATCAACTCTAAGTTTTGGGAAGTCACTGGGTAAGTTCCCCACATTATTTTGTCCATTACTTACAACCTGAGGCAGTCCGTGGTCTCTCAAGTGCAGGAAATTACAGAACGGCATTGGGATGCTTGTAACGAGTCTGCGCGGTTCTCTGGCCAGTTCAAGTCTTTCGGGGCCGTCTACGTAGTTTTGCACATGCGCGTTGCTCATTTCTTCTTTGGCGCCGTTGTGGAAGGTTCTCTCCATTTCAGCTCTCTCGATCCGCTCCTCTTCAGATGAGTCGGTCTCTGGCTCGGTTTTTGGGGCTTTGGTGATGGCGACGGTTCTTCTCTTTCTCTTGTGTGCGCTGGCACTCGATTCTGTCTGCGGTGTAGGACGGAATCGGCATGGCTCTCTGGGCTCGGGTGTCGTCGTTTTCGAAGTCAGGATGGGAGCGTGCAGGTCTTGAGTTGTCGGTTTGATTTCTTGCTTCTTCGTTGATGTCTTGGAAATTTTCAATCTTGGCCCAAAAGCAGCAAAAAGCGTTTTCATTGCTGACTTTACTTGAGACTTTGTTAAATCGTCTTCACTTTCTGATTTTGATTCATCTGAAGAGTTTGAGACTTCTTTTTCACTTTCTTCGTCTGATAGCGTTTTTCGCGCCAGAAATTTTGAACTGAGCGTTTTGATTGGCTCTGCTTCACTCTCTTTTGAAGTTCGTTGAAACCAAGATGGCTGCCATTCAAAATTTCGCGCGAGGTCACATCTTTTCTTTTTTACAACTATTTTCTCAGTAGTCATTTCACTCACAGTTTTTTGATCTTTGGGTTTTTCTTTAATGACGTTTTTCTCTCTCGCTGCTCCGCTGTTCCTCAGCATCTCTTGGAGGTCCGCGATGAGGCTTTCATCATTCTTTTGGCTTTTTAGTATCTTTAATATCTCTGACCTGAGTTCGTTATTTTCTATCTCAATTTCTTCCTGGTCGTTATTTTCACTCATCAGTTCTTCTTCTTCAGTGGTGTATTCTTCGGATTCTCTCGAAATCGCATTAGTGGATTCGTTGATCATCTCTTGATCAGTTTCTATTTCTTTGCTGTAGGCCCTGGTGTTGGGCCTATCTTTCTTGGACATTTTTAATTACTTATCGAGTCAATTAACCATCCTCTGCTACCAGCTTGTTGCAATATTTTCAGGATCAAACTCAATAAAGATAATAGAAGTTAGAGATTTAAATATATTTCTCTTTAATCATAATAGGCATTCTATATTCGCTGAATATTCAAGATAGAAGCAAGGAAAATGGGGAGGATGGCTCCTTATATATACAAGGGGTGGAGCCAGGAATGGGAGTGGTAAATTATGAATACATTAAAGTCTAAAGAATAAGTTAACCCCTGATGTTCCATATATACATTATTTACATATTAGAGAATAAGGCATTTACATCTGACATGGTTATTATGTGAATCTGGGGTCCCCGTTGACTTGGCCTGACAGAAGGTCACAAATTGTCTCTGTCCAAAATGTGGACTTTGCTGCCTTCAACAGAGTTGGCCTTTGTCTTTTAAATGCAGATGGACTGCTGAATCTTGTCCTGATGGGTTTGTTCTCCTTTGTTGTGCCATGTGTTTATAAAAGTGGTTGTTTTGTTTCCCCAATGTACAGATCTGCACATGGTTCACTGCATTGTACTGCATCTACCACGTTGCTCCATCTGCTCTGTTGGTATCATCATAATGCCTACCAGATTGATATTTCCCGAGTGAGAAGACATAGGACAACACAGTTATACAGTATTTTGATAGGCGCCCTTCTCTTGTGCTACCAGATGTAGGTTGAAAATACCTGGAGGGTCATTTAAGAGCAGCCGGGAGGAAGAAGGAAGAAAACTCTCAGTGGCTAAGACACTGAGCTTGTCAATCGAAAGGTCGGCAGTTCAGCGGTTCGAATCCCTAGCACCGCGTAATGGGGTGAGCTCCCGTTACTTGTCCCAGCTTCTGCCAACCTAGCAGTTCGAAAGCACGTAAAAAATGCAAGTAGAAAAATAGGGAACACCTTTGGTGGGAAGGTAACAGTGTTCCATGAGCCTTTGGCATTTAGTCATGCCAGCCACATGACCACGGAGACGTCTTCGGACAGCACCGGCCCTTCGGCTTTGAAACGGAGATGAGCACTGCCCCCTAGAGTCGGGAACAACTAGCACATATGTGTGAGGGGAACTTTTACCTTTTACATGCTCATCCAGATATTTGGACTGACATCATTCTAAGCTTTGTATTGTAATTGTTTAGATATAAACTCTTTCATGAATCTAACATGCATAATTTCTCTTAAAACATTTCTAGGACATGTGTTTAGTTGTTTCTTTTAAAAAAAAAACCCTCTTGTCACAACTCCATTAAGAAGCTGGAAGAGATCTTTCTTCCTTCTATCCTGCTGTTCTAAGAATCCATTTTCAAGGTTTTCATGATGAGATCATAGACTTGATATGGTTAGGAAACAAAGGAAAATGGGCAAGAGAAGAACAAGGATTATGAAAAAAAATGAATGTGAGAACATCCATTAGACACAGTTTCTGTTTTAATGCAATACAAGGACTGTGGCATTAAGTCTGAAGTTCCATGACCAATGGATTGTGAGAAGGAATTTTTTTTTTTTATAATATTTTTTATTTTTTCAAACATAAACATAAAATATATCTTTCAAGAACGAAGTCTTGATCCGGTCATAGATAGGTACAATCGCTTACATTTCTTTAACCAGCTCCATTCACAATTTCCCATTACATCTTTTAAAATTAAAAATCAGAACATAAATTTTTTAAACATGAATTCTAGCATCTTAATCTAAACCATTCTATTATGTCATCACGAATTTAATTTCCAAATGAATTTAACTCATTTTTATCTTTTAATCTCAATATCAAAACATTAATCTTAAAAAAAAAATATTCTAACCTCTTAATCTAATTATTTACCTTACAATTTTATCACCACAAATCTTATTTTCAAATGAAATACAACTCTATTTTTATTTCAATGTATAAAACAAAATTCTATCCATATTTCTTAATCTGTAGGCCCATTTCATCAAATCTTTAAATCTTAAACTTTATCACTTTAACTTTAATTTTCTCACACTTTATCTATTACACATTTCATTTTACACAGATTTATCCCAAAATCCATATCTTCCTCCATACCTCCAACTATTGTTTGGCTGATTTCCAGCATATTTTATTTTGGCTGATTTCCAGCATATTCTCCTCCATACCTCCAACTATTGTTTGGTTGATTTCCAGCATATTTTATTTTGGCTGATTTCCAGCATATTCTCCACCGTACCGATTGTGAGAAGGAATTTGAAGGAGCAAAGAAAGGTTTTTTGTTCCCTTCTGTGACTTACTTCCGACATCTTCTTAATTAAAAAATCTTTGAATTAAGGAGCTATGGTGGCGCAGTGGTTAGAGTGCAGTACTGCAGGCTACTTCTGCTGACTGCCAGCTGCCAGTGGTTCAGCAGTTCAAATCTCACTGGCTCAAGGTTGACTCAGACTTCCACCCCTCTGAGGTCGGCAAAATGAGGACCCAGATTGTTGGGGGCAATAGGCTGACTCTGGAAAACCACTTAGAGAGGGCTGTACAGCACTGTGAAGTGATATATAAGTCTAAGTGCTATTGCTATCTTATTTTACATTCAATCATGGGTTTGCAGAACAAGCTACAATTGCTCACATAATATGGTAAACAATAAACAATTAGGTGCTGCCACAAAAGAAGAGGGAGTCACCCGTTTCTCCAAAGCATCTGAAGGCAGGTCAAGAAGCAATGAATGGAAATGAATCAAGGAGAGAAGCCATCTAGAACTGAGGAGAAATTTCCTGACAGTGTCCATAAAACAGTGGAACGGCTTACTTTCAGAAGTTGTGGGGAGGCTGGAGGCTCCACTGGAGGCTTTTAAGAAGAGACTGTACAGACATTTGTTTGAAATGATATTGAGCAGCTGGTTGGACTAGAAGACCTACAAGGTTCCTCCCAACTTTGTTGTTGAGTCTGTCATCTGCACCTCCATAACTGTCTGGTTTGGTTCTGCAACCAACAAGACAGACACAGACTTCGGAGGATAATTAGAACTGCAGAAGAAACAATGGCTACCAACTTGCCTTCCATTGAGGACCTGTATAGTGCATGAGTCAAAAAGAGGGCTGTGAAAATATTTACAGACCCCTCGCATCCTGGACATAAACTGTTTCAACTCCTACCCTCAAAACGACACTATAGAGCACTGCACACCAGAACAACTAGACACAAGAACAGTTTTTTCCCGAACGCCATCACCCTGCTAAACAAATAATTTCCTCAACACTGTCAAACTATTCACTAAGTCTGCACTACTATTAATCTTCTCATCGTTCCCACCACCCATCTCCTCCCACGAATGACTGTATGACTGTAACCTTGTTGTGGGTATCCTTACGATTTATATTGACTGTTTCCTAATATGATTTGATTGCTTATTTGTCCCCTATGACTATCATTAAGTGTTGTACTTTATGATTCTTGACGAACGTATCTTTTCTTTTATGTACACTGAGAGCATATGCAGCAAAGACAAATTCCTTGTGTGTCCAATCACACTTGGCCAATAAAAAATTCTATTCTATTCTATTCTATTCTATTCTATTCTATTCTATTCTATTCTATTCTATTCTATTCTATTCTATTCTATTCTATTCTATCCTATCCTATCCTATCCTATCCTACCCTACCCTACCCTACCCTACCCTACCCTACCCTACCCTACTCTACTCTACTCTACTCTACTCTACTCTACTCTACTCTACCCTACTCTGTTCTGTTCTATTCTATTCTATTCTATTCTATTCTATTCTATTCTATTCTATTCTATCCTACCTTACCCTACCCTACCCTACCCTACCCTACCCTACCCTACCCTACCCTACTCTACTCTACTCTACTCTACTCTACCCTACTCTGTTCTATTCTATTCTATTCTATTCTATTCTATTCTATTCTATTCTATTCTATTCTATTCTATTCTATTCTATTCTATTCTATTCTTCTGTGAATGATTGATAGTTCTTAATACCTTGGTTCCCAATTGGCTTGTGGGTAAAAAGAAGAAAATCAGAAGTAAATATCGGTATTTGTAGAATTTAGATTTAAGAATCTAGCCATGTGCACTTGTTCTCCTGTGGCATCCTACCTATTTCTCCCATTTTCTTCACCCTAAGCACTTTTGAACCACACTAGCAATTGAAATATGGTTAAACATAACATTCTTTACAGCCTATATTTTAAGAGAGAAATTTAAAAAGAGAGGCGTTAGCAACAGAAGTAAACTACAATTAAAGCAATCATCTCAAATCATCTAAGCTACTGGCGATATAACCTGGTTGTTAAACTGCCATTTTGTTTTTTCCCGAGGTCACGAGGGGTTCAATCAACTGTTGAAAAGCATCTTTTACACCTGCAACCTCCTGCACAGTATTTCACTTATACAGGTAGTTCTTGCCTTACAACCATTTGTTCGTTTAATGACCGCTTGAAGTTACCTCAGCACGGGGGAGGGGGGGAAGCGGCTTTCGACCATTTTTCACACTTATGACCACAGCAGCATTCCCACGGTCATGCGGGATCAAAATTTGGCAATGTTTGGCAACTGGTATGTATTTATAACAATTGCAGGGTCCTGGAATCACATGATCCGCCTTTTGTGACCTCCTGACAAGCAAAGTCAATGGAGAAGCCAGATTCACTTAACAACCAGGCCGTGTGTGTGTGTTATTGTTTTATTATTTTTCTTTTGATATGTTTTTTTTTTAATTGGCCAAGTGTGATTGCACACACAACGAATTTGTCTTTGGTGCATACGCTCTCGGTGTACATAAAAAGAAAAGATACATTCGTCAAGAATCATCAGGTACAACACTTAATGATAGTCATAGAGTACAAATAAGCAATCAGGAAACAATATTAATATAAATTGTAAGGATACCAGCAACAAACTTACAGTCATGCAGTCATAAGTGGAAGGAGATGGGTGATGGGAACGATGAGAAGATTAATAGTAATGCAGACTTAGTGAATAGTTTGACAGTGTTGAGGGAATTATTTGTTTAGCAGAGTGATGGCATTCGGGGGAAAAACTATTCTTGTGTCTAATTGTTCTGGTGTGCAGTGCTCTATAGCGTCGTTTTGAGGGTAGGAGTTGAAACAGTTTTATATATATTTTTATGTTTTTATATACCTTGAGTGGCCATGTGTGACTAGACAGCAATATAAATTTCCTAAATAAATAAAAACCATATTACTCACTTAACAACTGCAGCATCTCACTTAACAACGGTGGCAAGAAAGGTCGTAAAAAGGGGGCAAAACTCTCTTGGCTCCTTTGCTTAGCAATAGAAATTTTGGGTTCAGTTCAGGGGTCAAAATCCAGTAGAGTCTGACAGGTTCTGGGGAACCGGTAGCGGAAATTTTGAGTAGTTCAGAGAACTGGCAAATACCATCTCTGGCTGGCCCCCGAGTAGGGTGGGAATGGAGATTTTGCAATATCCTTCCCCCAGGAGTGGGAAGGGAATGGGGATTTTGCAGTATCCTTCCCCTGGAGTGGGGTGGGAATGGAGATTTTGCAATATCCTTTCCCCAGGAGTGGGGTGGGAATGGAGATTTTGTAGTATCCTTCCCCTGCCACCCCCACCAAGCCACACCCACAGAACTGGTAGTAAAAAAAAAAAATTGAATTCCACCACTGGTTCAGTTGTGGTCTTAAGTCAAGGACTCCCTGTATAGTATTATACTAACTAGATAATACCAATTACACTTTTCGGGACTTCTGAAGGGAGAAATAAATGAGTTAAAGTCTTTAAAGGAATGGCGATGCCCGGAGCCTCAAAATACTTCTGTTTGAAAAGTGCTAAGAAGTTCCTAAAAGAGACATAACTAACAGGTGTTCTGTTACTATATCGTTTGGACCATGGAACCAAAGGGCTCTTTTCATGTGGTGAACAGATTTGGCCATATTTCTTGAGCCGGATCTGTGGTATTCTGATATTATCCAAGGTTGTCCAAAAACCAGCTTCCTTCAGATAGAACCATGTCACTCCTGGGTGTTTCTATTGTTCTGCGGCCAAGCTTAATCAACTTGAAAGGGTTGTTTTGTTTACCCAAGAACATTTTCCAAATGTCTTCGTGGCCTCAGAAGCTTTCAAGCCCAGCCATTTGCAACTGATACTTCCACAGAGGAAGTACAGCTGATTCTCCGTAGTTTCTGCTCGCAAGCGCTGGCGTTTTGACTCCTGAAAAAAGTAACCGAATAATAACAACAGGATAATAATGGCTTAGGACCTGGTTATCTACGGGACCGCCTGCTACCACCAATAGCCTCCCACCGGCCAGTACGCTCCCATAGAGAGGGGCTCCTCCGGGTGCCGTCAGCCAAACAATGTCGACTGGCGGCCCCTAGGGGGAGAGCCTTCTCTGTGGGGGCACCTATGATCTGGAACGAGCTCCCCCCGGAGATACGGAGGATCCCGGATCTGCGCACCTTCCGTCGCGCGCTTAAGACTTTTTTATTTCATCAAGCTGGCCTGGCCTAAATCTTCTCCCCTTTTTAAATGTAAATTTTAATTTGATTTTAAATTATGGGGTATTTTAAATTTGTTCAGCCACATTATTTAATTCGTTTTTATTCTATTTTAAATTTTTGTATTTATGTGTTTTATCCTGTGGCTGTTCACCGCCCTGAGTCCTTCGGGAGTAGGGCGGTATAGAAATTTAATCAATTAAATAAATAAATAAATAAATAAATAATAGGAGTTGGAGAGGACTTTGGAGGTCTTCTAGTCCAACCTCCTGAAGAAGCTTCTTGGATGAGAAGCGAAACGTCTTCAAAGAAAAACCAGAAAGTCCAATTGCCTCTTGAAAAGAAAAGCACCTTTGGGACAACCATGACCTGAATGGCTGAGAACCTCCAGAGACATCTGTAGAAGTGTTTTGAGAATGCCGTGTTATAAAGAGGCGGCCTTATCTTGAAAGTCGTCCTCTTGACATTTAAAAAAATCTGCATCTCTTTTATTGGATTTTTATCTGTCACGTGATTTTTGTGCCTGTTTTAGGATCGCTTTACACTGAAAACTTTCTAGTTACGTTTTGTGAGTTAGCACCAGGGGTGAAATCTGACAGGTTCTGACAGGTTCTGGAGAACCGGTAGCGGAAAAATTGAGTAGTTCGGAGAACCGGTAGCGGAAATTTTGAGTAGTTTGGAGAACCGGCAAATACCACCTGTGGTTGGCCCCAGAGTGGGGTGGGAATGGAGGTTTTGCAGTATCCTTCCCCTGCCATGCCCACCAAGCCATGTCACCAAGCCACGCCATGCCCAAGCCACGCCCACAGAACCAATAGTAAAAAAAATTGGATTTCACCACTGGTTAGCACATGTCCATGCTGGGGTTAACATGTGAAATGTAAAACATTAAAAATGCCTCAAACAATTCTGCCTTGTGTTTTGACTGAGCCTGATGGAATGAAGCAATGGGATGGGGTGGAGCACACAATTGTGAAGGATTCAAGGCACTGTGCAGGCTGGCCGTGGAAATACTGGTGTGCAAAATGATGTATGAGGGAATGTGTAGATGACCTTGGGTGACAAGTGTCTCAGACAAGACACACTATCGATCAAACAACTGAAAAGTGTTGGCGGGAAGTTTGTTCTTTCAATCTTATAAGATTCTGTTAATGTAGCCTTATAATAAATCATAAAATATACAATAAAGCTCCCCTATTCCAGGGGTGAAATCCAGCAGGTTCTGCAGAACTGGTAGCGGAAATTTTGAGTAGTTCAGAGAGCCGGCAAATGCCACCTCTGGCTAGCTCCAGAGTGGGGTGGGAATGGAGATTTTGCAATATCCTTCCCCCAGGAGTGGGGAGGGAATGGAGATTTTGCAGTATCCTTCCCCTGGAGTGGGGTGGGAATGGAGATTTTGCAGTATCCTTCCCCTGTCACGCCCACCAAGCCGCACCATGCCCGCCAACCCACGCCCACAGAACCGGTAGTAAAAAAACATTGGATTTCATCATTACCCTAGTCATGTTTTTTTGTCTAGTTTACCCAGTAGGATAGGCATAAGTTTTGCAAATCTGAATGTAGAGGGTCCACGACAACTCACCACAGCCAACTTACTATGGGCAACTTGCCATGGCTAACTCACCACAAGACAAAAGTTAACATTAATATCGAAGAAGAAAAAGTGGAATAGAATCATTAAAGAAAGGATGCCAAAGGAGGGACAGAATGAAATGTCAATGACAAAAATTAAAATAGTTTTTAAAAACTGTTTTAAATAATGAAGTTGAATTGTTGAATTGTCCTGCTTCGAGTTGTCGTGTGATCAGTTGGCCATGGTGAGTTAGCCATGGACAGTTGACCATGGCCAGTTGGCTATGATGAATTGGCTGTGGCAAGTTGTCCCATTCCAAAATGTAGAATCTCTGACCATCACTTTGAACCATCTGACCAATTACGGTGGGTCCTTCCTAAGTTTCTTTCTCTGACCATGAAGCTCCCAGGAGAGACTCCCATGTCTTGTCTAATCTGCATTTGTAAGTAAAAGTAAAAAAGTCACACATATGTGCTAGTCATTCCTGACTCTAGGGGGCGGTGCTCATCTCCGTTTCAAAGCCGAAGAGCCAGAGCTGTCCGAAGACGTCTCCGTGGTCATGTGGCCGGCATAACTAAACTCCAAAGGCGCACGGAATGCTGTTACCTTCCCACCAAAGGTGGTTCCTACTTTTTCTACTTGCATTTTTTTAACGTGCTTTCGAACTGCTAGGTTGGCAGAAGCTGGGACAAGTAATGGGAGCTCACCCCGTTACGCAGCACTAGGGATTCGAACCGCTGAACTTGTGACCTTTCGATCGACAAGTTCAATGTCTTAGCCACTGAGCCACCGCGTCCCTGTATTTGTAGAACTAAGGCTGTATATGAATTCCTGGACAGCTTCTAAGGCAGTGTTTCCCCAACCTTAGCAACTTTAAGAGGACGGCCTTCAATTCCCAGAATTCCATAGCTAGACACTCATCCTAAAGTTGCTGAGAAACACAGTTCTAAGGTTTATCAGAAAGATTATCTGAAGCCCCTAATCACAATTAAATGCTGAGATTCGTCAACAAGAACTATATTTAGAATCCATTCATACAGTTAATAACCAGTTCTCTGGAGAAGCCAGTTTAAAGATTGCAGTTTCTAATTTGTGTCTGGCATTAAGCGCCTATAAATTGAACTCAAGGCACGCTCAGTTTTGTTTAGGTAGGAAAACACTGTTGTGTTGTGGTTGTAACAGTTCAGACTGCGTGTATCTTGCCAATAAGCTGCTTCTCCATCATACAGCAGTAAAAATAAAATTATACAAGGGAAAATTTACACGCCCAGAGATAAAGCAGAATGTCTCCTCCTTGATGTCTACGGTTCTGAAACTCTACCCTAATTAAGGTATAAAGTTTTGCTTATTTACTTATCTATTTATAAAATGTATTTGCTACCCAACTCACATTCAACGATTCTAGGAGAATTACAGTAGTGGTGGGGTGCCCCCCGGTTCAGACCGGTTCGCAAGAACCGGTAGTAAAACCAACGGGAGGCTCCGCCCACTGACCCGGATGTCATCAGGAAGCTTTTGCGCATGTGCAGAAAAGCGCATGTGTGCACAAGTGAAGCAAGCGCACGCGCGCGGCCCAGTTGTGAACTGGTAGTAAAGGTAAGTAGAACCCACCCATGAATTACAGTATAAAAAAACATTGAAATCGTCATTATAAAAACACAGTAAATAAAAAAAAAATAAAGCTGTTAAAAGGGGTAAAGGTTCTCCTCGCACATATGTGCTAGTCGTTCCCGATTCTAGGGGGCGGTGCTCATCTCTGTTTCAAAGCCGAAGAGCCAGCGCTGTCCGAAGACGTCTCTGTGGTCTTGTAGCTGGCATGACTCAACTCCAAAGGTGCACAGAACGCTGTTACCTTCCCACCAAAGGTGATTCCTATTTTTTTCTACTTGCATTTTTTATGGGCTTTCCAACTGCTAGGTTGGCAGAAGCTGAGACAAGTAACGGGAGCTCACCCCGTTATGCGGCACTAGGGATTCGAACCGCTGAACTGCCGACCTTTTGATCGACAAGCTCAGCATCTTAGCTACTGAGCCTCTCATAGATGCGTGAAGAAGAATGCAAATCTGAAGCTTCTTGAATTCCTTTCTTTGGTGGTTCATTTTGCATGGAGAATGCACCCATAAAAATCTGTCAGGATCAGGAAAGAAGGAGGGAGGGATACATCAGAGTACCCAGCCAACGACAGGTAGTCCTTGACTTACAACAGCTTGTTTAGAACAAACAAGTTTAAAGTTGCAGCAGGACTGAAAAAAGTGACTTAGGACTATTTTTCATACCTTATGACAGTTGCAGCATTCCTGTGGTCACGTAATCAAAGTTCAGACACTTGGCAACTGGTCCGTATTTATGACGGTTGCAGCATCCTGAGGTCACGGGATTCACTTTTGCGACCTCCTGACCAGCAAAGTTAATGGGGAAGCCAAATTCCCTTAATGACGATGTTACTAACTTAACCAATGCAACGATCCACTTAACAACTGTGGCAAGAATAGTAGTAAAAGGGAGGCAAAGCTCCCTTAACAAATGTTTCACTCAGCAACACCAATTTTGGGCTCAGCTGTGGTCGTAACTCAAGGACTACCCAGGAAGATTCAGCAGGGAGCTCACTGTTGTGGTCTGCCAGCAGCCTGTGGAGCTGGCAGCAGAGTCGGACAGTGAGGAGGCTGGGGAGGACCATGGGCCAGTCCTGGAGTCTGGGGGAGGCTCTGATGAGGGCTCTGTGATGGAGGCAGAGAAAGGGCCATCTGGGAGGTACGTGCTACCTCCGGAGCCTCCAGAGTTGGACCTCAGCGAGGCAGAGGAACAGGGGGAGCCTGTTCCCAGTGCGTGCATGGGCAGAGCTGCCAGAAGGCATGAATAGCTAAAACAAAAGGGACAACTCAGGAGTAAGGCTTGGAGATGATTGGCCCTTCCCATAAGGCTTAAAAGAGGAACAAAGGTGCATGGGCCTTCGCAGGAAGCAACGTTTGTTCATTCGGTTCAGCTTAAAGCCTGAAGCTCTGTTTGATTCTGGACTCCGTGTGGCTTTGCCAATTAGGTTTTTGGCAGCGTGTCAAGGGAGATAAAGGTTGGTGATTATCCCGAAGGACTTCTCCCAAAGGACTCTTTACAACTAATTGGCACTCATCTGTGAATGAACAGACTTCACAGCTGTTGCAAAAAAAAAAGAGGTTTTTGGGACTACTTGTGTATTTTACTGACTCAGGAAGCCGAGGTCCGAACACTCACCTTGAAGATGCAGGTAGGGTGGTAGGAGCCTTTAATCGACCCCTGGATCTTCTCAGGCACAAGAGTTCTTGTCACTCAGCAGCAACGTCCAAACTCATAGACTGGGAACTAAGAGCTTAGAAGACAGGAAGGAAGCCACAGAAATTTAACTAGGCACTTTTACATCGTAAATGTAAATTCACAGAGCATATTTTAGGCTCTGTGGGGCATCTGGCTATTTTCCACTATAATAAATGAGTCTTGATAGCTTTCCTCTTTTCTCTTGCTAGGGGGAGCCAAGCATCTTCATGTTGAACTTGGATTCTTCTTGACATTCCAAACCCAGCCAAACTTGGGGTAACTTGTCTTCTACCCTGCACCTGGTTGGAGACCAAGCTCCCTCTGAACACTTGGCCTCCATCCCAAAGACCCAGTGTTATTCCTTCCTTGAGTGGAGAGAAGCTAATTACTCATTCTGCAGAATAACAGGAAATCCACAGGATTTCTTACAACGATGGAGATAAAATTTACCCTCTGCGGAAGTTTTGGAACAGCAAGTGGTCGACCCATGACTTCGGAAGGCCAATTTATATAAACTGAAACCTATAAAATCCTTGTACCATTGGGTCTAGGCAGAAGAAAAACTACATTATCGGTATCTTCTTTATAAGACTTTTTTAAAAAGTTCTTGTGGAAGCAATTCTTTTTTTCTTTTTGCCAGTAAGCTATAACTCTCTAGTTTTAAATTATTTGCCTTCATTGCCTTTGTGTCCAGTTTCAATTTCGTTCAATGAAATGGTAAATTTAGATGTTACAAGTACAAATTAAAAATTGTGTTTGCTGCTGTAAAGACTAACAAATGTCCTGGTGTGGTTTAATAGGAAGCTGTGCTATTTCAAAATGTTAATGTAATTTTGATTGGGACATAAATCCACTTCCAGCAAAGTTGCGCTAAACAGTTCACATTCAAATAAACATACATTGCACAGAGTGAGTTACAGAGGCTACAGAAATAAGAAGAAGTGATTAATCATTGTTTAATATGACGGAAATATTTTGGTGAGATATATATATATATACCCTGTTTCCCTGAAAATAAGACATCCCCTGATAATAAGCCCAACCGGGCTTTTGAGCGCATGCGCTAAAATAAGCCTCCCCCTGAAAATAAGCCCTCCCCGAAAATATTTAAACGCAGAGCTGGAAATCAGGTAAGACGGCAAGAGGAGCCCCATCTTGCTCCACGCACCCCAAAATAATAAGACCTCCCTGAAAATAAGGCCAAGCGCTTATTTCAAAAATATAAGACAGGGTCTTATTTTCGGGGAAACACGGTATATGAACTTATTGCCCAACTTTTCTTGACAGAATTTCCCTCCAAGTTCAGAATTCTGATGACAGGTAGTTCTCTATTTATGACTATTTGTTTAGTGACCGTTCAAAGTTATGACAGTGTTGAATAAAAGTCTGGTCCTTGTATTACAACCAGTCCTCGCACTTATGACCAGTGTACCATCCTATGTTGCGCGATCCCAATTTGCATGCTTTGTTGCCGGTTCCCAGCAAAAAATACCCATTCAGAACAATGGGTTCGCACTTACGACCATGGCATTCACTTAACGACCATTGTAAAAAAAGGATCATAAAAATCAGGTCTGGCTCAATTTATGACTGCAGCAATTCTGATGGAAGTTCTGATCCCAATTGTGTCCGTGAGTTTAGAAACACCTGCTCAAGGTATTTAGTCTGTTTGATAGAACCAGCTTGAACAAGTCAATTCACTGATGCAGGATAGCAAAATTCAAAGCAAGGACAGACATTTCTATGTCAATGGAGATTTTCAGTCATCCAAGTCATGGTTGTCCTGAAGGTGATTTCTCAAGAGGCAACTGGACTTTCTGGTTCTTCTTTGAAGACATTTCGCTTCTCATCCAAGAAGCTTCTTCAGCTCTGACTGGATGGTGGGGAATGGAAGGTTTTATACTCCTTGCAGACAGCTGGTCATTTGCATCCTTTTAGAGAGTCGTTGAGGCCACCTGGAGACAGCAAAGTCCACATTGTGGGCAGAGAAAACCACTGTTTTGAAAGAGGGGTCAAAGAGACCATCTATTTCAAAATTGAACAGCCCTCTCTCAACAGAGGTGGAGGGATACAACATCCTTTATCTCCAGTCTACAACACAGTCCTTTCAGCAACTTCCAGTGTTGGAGCATTCACAACTTCTGGAGGCAAGTTGTTCCACTGATTAATTGTTCTCACTGTCAGGAAATTTCTCCTTAGTTCTAGGTTGTTTCTCTCCTTGATTAGTTTCCACCCATTGCTTCTTGTCCTGCCTTCAGGTGCTTTGGAGAATAGCTTCATTCCCTCTTCTTTGTGGCAGCCTCTGAGATATTGGAACACTGCTATCATGTCTCCCCTGGTCCTTCTCTTCATCAAACTAGACATACCCAGTTCCTGCAACCATTCTAGCTTCCAGTCCTCTAATCACCTTTGTTGTTCTTCTCTGTACTTTTTCTAGAGTCTCAATATCATTTTTTTTATATTGTGGTGACCTTGTTATAAAATATGTATTTTCTAGGCTTAAAATATGCATTTCTTAGGCTTCAAATATGTATTTCCTAAGGAATACAAAATCAGGCCTCTCTACTGGGTCATCATGATTATACACCTTGTATGCAGTTATGAAACTAATCCTAAATTTGAATTTCACATATAAAAGTTTCCTTACTTTTGACCACCAATAGTAGGCCTCAGAAGGTCTGTACCATTTCAGTATATACTTTGGCTGCTCAGTCTTCAATTTTTCAATTAAGGAGAAAAACAGCTTAGGTGAATTTGCCAAAACGGACAATATGTTTCTTGTTCCTTAGGTAGATGATTATTATTATTTTTACAAAATTTAAGCTTTACATTGATGTTAATGTTTGTTTTTTTTTTCAAGAAAAATGTACTGGATCTGGAATTAGGCCATATTCTGTTTACACAAAAAATTGACAATCTTATTTTTAGCAGAGTAGAAAGCTGCGGTTAAGAAAAGTAAAAGAAAGGAAGGGGGGAATCCGTATAGTGAAAAGGTTTCTGGTTTTGTTGACCCTTGAGGGGACTGTTGATTAAAGATCAATTTACATTTTTGTAAATGTTTTGTCTATATTTATTTTGAAAATGTGATTGCGTTTCTATTTTTAAAACTTAGCTTGGTTTACGTTTTGGAGAGTTTCCTTCAGAAAAGTATGCAAGAAGCTCCGGGCAACAACAATTACCCTTTGCCATCTACAACCAAGAAAGGAGAAGAAGCAATGGATGGAAGCTTATCAAAGAGAGATCCAGCTTGGAACTAAGGAGAAATTTCCTGAAAACAATTAATCGATGGAATGATTTCCCTCCAGAAGTTGAGGGTGCTCCAACATCGGAGGTTTTCAAGAAGAAATTGGACAGCCATTTGTTCGCAGGGTTTCGGGAGAACCTCTAGCTAAGATTCTGTGCAGTTCGGAGAATCCCCAAATCCCACTCCTGGCTGGCCCCGCCCACCACATCCCGCCCCTCCTAGGAGTCCCCACACGGCCTGTTTTGGATGCAGGTAAGTGCAGGGCGTGCACAGAGGCTTGGAGAGGGTGAAAAATGGGCCTCCCGGCAGTTTGGGAAGGCCAGAAATGGGCCCGTTTCCAGCCTCCAGAGGGCCTCCAGAGGGCCTCCAGAGCCTGGGGAGGGCAAAAACGCCTCCCCACCATAGTGCAGGAGGCTGACTAGCCACTCCCACCACACCCACCCAGCAACCAGGCAGAGAACCGGTTGCTAAAATTTTTGAATATTTGCAAGATTAGGTTAACAACTCTTAATGCCTTTTTGGCAGTGCTGTTACAGTGAACTTTGGCAGTTAGATTATTAGAGATTAGTACTCCAAGGTCCTTGACAGAGTGAGGGTCGTCTACGAGGTCGTATCCGCCCAGCTTGTATTTGGTGTTCTGATTTTTGCTGTCAACAAAAAGCCTGGATAACTCTGCAGACAAGGCACTGCAATTTAACACCAGCTGTCTGCAATTAAAGTAAGTTCGAATCTCGCCAGGCTCAAGGTTGACTCAGCCTTCCATCCTTTCTAAGGTAGGTAAATTGAGGACCCAGTTTGTGGGGGCAATAAGCTGACTTTGTATAAATATACAAAAGTATGAAGGCTATTGCTTAACGCATTGTAAGCCACCCTGAGTCTCCGGAGAAGGGCGGCATATAAATCAAATTAAACAACAACAACAACAACAACAAAAACATGTAAGACAGACCATTTGTTGGTTGAGATTTGGAGTTGCCAATTATTTGACCATTCTGACACATAGTCAAGGTATTTTTGAAGGGTAGCAGCATTATCAGTGGTATTGAATAGTTTTACATCATCAGCGAAGAGAACGCAGTTGCTTTTAATATGATCGCAAAGGTCATTTATGTAAAGTATGTAAAGTATGTAACCTTTTATTAAATTATATAATAATTTATGTAGTAATAATTATATAATAATTTAATCATATAATTATTAAATTATGGAAACTATGAAGCAGTATATCTGTCTAAGTGCTATTGCTATTGCTATATAGGAAGAGATGTATTATATCTGGGCTAATTGTAATTACAGAAGAGTTTTGATGTTGGGATAATTCCAGTTATACTAGACTGGGAAAAAAAATAAAACCAACGAATGATTAAGGAATAGGATAGGATTTTTGATTCATGCTGAATAAGAGGAAAAACATAGAATTGCTAGTATTATATAGTATTCCTCCAAACGTCTACTCATATTTTCAAATTATTAGAGCCATAAAATCGAGATTGGTAGATGGGAAGAAGAATGAAAACTTCCCTTGAACCTTTGGGGATAAGTACAGTGATAAAAAATGTTCTTCTCATAATTTTTTAAAACCTGATTATGTTTCTCAAGAATAAAATTTAAGAAGAAAGTGTTCTCTGCTCTAACACATAAAAAGGAAGTGAGTTATTGACTTGCTGAACTTATTTTCAACAGAAAATCTATCAGTCATTAAATCATCATAATAATCTTCATATGAAAATAGTAATTTTGGGGTGTTTTGCACTTTGCATAAGGACCAGGGGTGACATGATAGCAGTGTTCCAATATCTCAGGGATAGCCAGAAAGAAGAGGGAGTCAAGCTATTCTCCAAAGCACCAGGACCAGGAAGCAATGGATAGAAACGTTATTAATGAATGCAATATTCAAATTTATCTGGACATATAAATTTGCCTTTTGCAGGATATAAGAGTTAAATTCCACCTACCTACTTAGCAGGAAGAAAATAATCTGACCTCAAATGTTGAAACTGTAAAATAGAGTTTACAGCTGTCAGCCGCAGAATAGTTTTAGTGATGGAAAAAGACCAGAATTCCAATTTTCAGTATTAAAAAATATTTGAAGAAAAAATATATATACCGAGAAACAGTCGGCTAAAAATAGAAATGGTTTGGGCTGATTTAAGAACAATTAAAAATGTATTGGTTTAATAATTGGAAGTGGAGAGGATTGTATGATTTCTGACTCTCAATCATTGGTGATATTTGGAAGTTTAGAATCTATCGATCTATCATTCTGTATTTTCCTGATCATTTCTCCATGTATTGGAATTTTGACAATTAACGCAACACCCTCCCAACATCCTCTCCACCCTCTCAACAAAGATGATTAGGGGACTGGAGGCTAGAACATATAGAATAGAATAACAGAGTTGGAAGGGACCTTGGAGGCCTTCTAGTCCAACCCCCTACTTAGGCAGGAAACCCTACACCACTTCAGACAAATGGTTATCCAACATCTTCTTAAAAACTTCCAGTGTTGGAGCATTCACAACTTCTGGAGGCAAGTTGTTCCACTGATTAATTGTTCTCACTGATAGGAAATTTCTCCTTAGTTCTAGGTTGCTTCTCTCCTTGATTAGTTTCCACCCATTGCTTCTTGTCCTGCCCTCAGGTGCTTTGGAGAATAGCTTGACTCCCTCTTCTTTGTGGCAGCCCCTGAGATATCGGAACACTGCTATCATGTCTCCCCTGGTCCTTCTTTTCATTAAACTAGACATTACCAATTCCATCAACTGTGCTTTATATGTTTTATCCTCCAATTTCCTAATCATCTTTGTTGCTCTTCTCTGCACTCTTTTAGAGTTTCCACATCTTTTTTACATCGTGGTGACCAAAACTGGATGCCGTATTCCAAGTGTGGCCTTACCAAGGCCTTATCAAGTGGTATTAACATTTCACGTGATCTTGATTCAATCCCTCTGTTTATGCAGCCTAGAACTGTGTTGGCATTTTTTTGGCAGTTGCTGCACACAGCTGGCTCATATTTAAATGATTGTCTGCTAGGACTCCAAGATCCCACTCACAGTTACTACTGTTGAGCGAGGTACCACCTATACTGTACCTGTGCATTTTGTTTTTCTAGCCTAAATGTAGAAGTTTACTTTTTTCACCACTGAATTTCATTTTGTTAGAAAGCGCCCAATATTTAACTCAATGTTCAATATAAAGAACAGTTGGTGGAATTAGGTATGTCTAGTTTAATGAAAGACGGACGGAAGGAAGGAAGGAAGGAAGGAAGGAAGGAAAGGAGGGAGGGAGGGAGGGAAGGAAGGAAGGAAGGAAGGAAGGAAGGAAGGAAGGAAGGAAGGAAGGAAGGAAGGAAGAAAGAAACTTCAAATTGGATAAAATGTTTTTATTTCTCAGTCCAGCTTAGTTTATGCATAAGCAAGCGATGGACTATGCAGATAATTGCCTTCAGGAATTCATATCACCCACCACTCTGTATGATCCCACTGGCTGAATTTTATTGCTTGATTCTGGCTTCTCTCAGCCCTAATTCTGGTCCGTACAGTCAAAGCAAATTCTCTGCGCACCTTCATAGATGCTGCTGCTGACTGAATTATAGCAAATTAAAAAAAAAATGGCAACTAAAACTTCCTCTGTGTTATCATTCCAGGTTTTATGGTACCCGAAGAACAACTTTCAAACAAATAAAAAGGATTCTTTGGAACTAGGCCTTTCTAATTTCAGCTTGACAGAGCGAGAAATGCTTTAAATTCAATCCTGTTCGCAAATGTATTTCTCAGAAGTACAAAAAAAAAAAAAAAACCTTTCGTGAGTCTTGAGAATCAGACTCCAGGGCTCAGGTTTATGAGCTATAAATTCTCTTCTTGGAAACTTCCAGAAGGATACGTGAACCCTCAAAACTACTGTCGGTTACAGTTTGGCCTGAATAGAAAGGAATCAGATGAGAGACAAATATATTTGCATCTTAGATGTCCTTGGTCCTGGCATGCCGTGCTTGAAACCCTCAGCCAAGATATAAATCAGACGATATTTCTGCAATCAGAGAGGACATGTTCATTCATTATTTCTATATTTCACTTTATAAGCTATCTACGTGGGCACGCCGTATATTCTGTTAAAAACAACATCCTCCATGTCTAAACATCAGTTTAATGGGCTTTTTCTTGTCTATGTTTTATGGACACTTTGGCTCCAGGAAGTCCATTATTCTCATATTCTTTGGAGACGAAACTTTGAACCCATCAAACAACATTTCTTTCATTTCTGGGATCTCAGCTATACAGGAAGTCCTCAACTTAACGACTATTCACTTAGCAAATGGAGGAGCCGTGGTGGTTAGAATGCAGCATGGCAGGCTAATTCTGCCAACTGCCAGGAGTTCAATCCTGTCCGACTCCAGGTTGAACTCAGCCTTCCATCCTTCCGAGCTGGGTAAAATGGGAACCCAGATTCTTAGGGGGCAAGATGCTGACTCTGTAAATTGCTTAGAGGGGGCTAAAAAGCACTGGGAAGTGGTATATAAGTGCTAATCAGGGGTGCTATTCAGCAGGTTCTGACAGGTTCTGGAGAACCGATAGCGGAAATTTTGACTAGTTTGGAGAACTGGCAAATATCACCTCTGGCTGGTCCCAGAGTGGGGTGGGAATGGAGATTTTGCAATATCCTTCCCCTAGGAATGGGGAGG
Organism: Pituophis catenifer annectens; assembly: GCF_029215685.1. Lineage (NCBI taxonomy): Eukaryota > Metazoa > Chordata > Lepidosauria > Squamata > Colubridae > Pituophis > Pituophis catenifer. The sequence goes on from NW_027256887.1 coordinate 8,901,388, forward strand.
GAATGGGGATTTTGCCACTCGTGGGAGGGGACAGAACAGGTTCTGACCAGTTCTGGAGAACTGGTAGCGGAAATTTTGAGTAGTTCAGAGAACCGGTAGTAAAAATTCTGACTGGCCCCACCCCCATCTATTCTTTGCCTCCCGAGTCCCAGCTGATCAGGAGGAAATGGGGATTCTGCAGTAACCTTCCCCCTGGAGTGGGGTGGGAATGGAGATTTTGCAATATCTTCCCCCTGGAGTGGGGTGGGAATGGAGATTTTGCAATATCCTTCCCCCTGGAGTGGGGTGGGAATGGAGATTTTGCAATATCCTTCCCCCTGGAGTGGGGTGGGAATGGAGATTTTGCAGTATCCTTCCCCTGGAGTGGGGTGGGAATGGAGATTTTGCAGTATCCTTCCCCCAGAGTGGGATGAGAATGGGGATTTTGCAGTATCCTTCCCCTGGAGTGGGGTGGGAATGGAGATTTTGCAGTATCCTTCCCCCGGAGTGGGATGAGAATGGGGATTTTGCAGTATCCTTCCCCTGCCACGCCCACCAAGCCCTGCCCACCAAGCCACACCCACAGAACCAAGGAAAGCTTCCGGAGCCTGGGGCGGGCGACCCCTTCCCCTGCCATGGTGCAGGAGGCTGAGTAGCCCAAGCCCCATGGCCACGCCCATCCAGCAACCGGGCAGTAAACCGGTGGCTGAAATTTTTCAATCCCACCCCTGGATGGTCACCATGTTCCGCCTGATTGTCAGATCTTGGACTGATCGGTCATCAGACTCTCCCTTCCCTCCCATCCCTTTTGAGAAGAACGCTCCAAATAGGCTCCTATTATAATCCAAATCGAGGTGCTGGTTTGTTTGTTTTTTAAGCTTTGGAGACCAAGATTCGCTTTCAACCAGCAGGTCCTGTGCGCCAGGAATGGATAAGGCCTGTGCCAAAACTTACAGGCTCCTGGCCCTGAAGTGTGGCTTCATCCCGCTGAGGAGCAATAATTTGACACCTCTGAAAGAGCCAGGTCTCAGATTTTGACAACTGTTGCCTTGTTCTCTATCCCCGAAGCCATTCAAATCCATTACAACTCCACAGTAGATTCCCTCAACCCCTTCACCTTAGTAGGTCTCTCAGAGCTCTGATGTGGTCACAGAGATATACGCTGTGGTATCACGGGTAAGTTTTTCATTTATTTTTCCATGCTTACCTACACAGAATAACCCCCTCCCCCCCCCCTCTCTTTTTTTTAGACGCCAGGCCAAGCTATCCAAGAACACTTTTGACAGCTGCCAAGTAATTTAGAAGTGATACCTTCTTAACACCTTCTCAAAACAGGCCCGACAAACTCAAAGGAGAAAAGCTCTCCCCCTTGACCTCTTAACTATTATACAGAAATGCTCAACCCAACCAGAAGTATGAGTTTCAGGGGCGTGTGGTGGATTTCTCCTCCCCATGCCTACAGAAGCCTCACATGCTTTCAGATCAGAAGAAAGAAGCCCACTTATCTTGGCCCTCCTTCGACTTTATCTGCTCTTCTGGCTCTTGAACGCTACCTGATGAATTAATGGGACATATGGTGCAGCGGTGGTTTTCCAATATTCTTACCACCGGTTTGCCGCGCGTGCGCACGCTTGCTTCGTGCGCGCATCTTTCAAGCATGCACCCGGCATTCCATGCATGTGCTTTGCTCGCTCACATGCCTTCCACGCATGCGCCCGGTGTCGAAAATGTGCCTAAATAGAACAGCATAGAGCTGGGGCGGGTGGACGTGCCCACCCGTGATTTCTACTACCGGTTCGCCTAAACCGGTACGAACCGGCTGAATACCACCTCTGATATGGTGGTTCCTGTGAATGGATGGAGATCCACTTTTGCCTTTACTGTGAAAGGCTAAAATATGGAAACAGAGGAGCCTATCGGAAGCTAATGCTACTGTTAAGGATCTCTCTGTGCCATCCATCAGCACAGGCTCACCTGGACTAGAGAGAGATTTAAAAATGGTGTGAAATTCCTGGAGTTCTCCGTGCATCTACAATATTTGGGTTTGATGCAGTGGTGGGATTCAACCGGGGGTAACAACCGGTTTGCTGAGCATGCGCTTCGTGCCTGCTTGCTCGCTTTTCTCGAACGCACGCCAAACACGTGCTCCGCGTGTGCACAATGTATTTGAAAACAGCTCTAAAACTTACCTTCTACTGCAGCCCCGGTGAGTAAAACTGAGGCGCAGCACTCCGCTCTGCTGCGCCTATCAGTTGTGTTTCAAACAAAGGAAATATAGGTCGGTATAGCGCAGGGGTGGGCGGGCAGGCACAGCTGATTGTTGGAGTGAACCAGTTCGCTCTCAGCTGATCGTCGGAGCTACCGGTTCACTGAATTGGTCCGAACCGGCTGGTTTGATGGCAACACACACGATGCTTGCTGTATTACACGTTCTGTCTTTTTTTAAAAACAAACACACAAATGTATTCACGGTAACCTGGTTGTTGAGTGTAGGGCAGCAAAATGAGCTGTGTAATGGAGAAGCTAAGCAGTCAGATCGGAGCTTCTCGTTCTAAGCAACCATTTGGCTCAAAACTGCCCATGAGGTCACTTTTCTCAGCATCATTAATCCAGCTCTTCTTTCAGCTATGCACAGAGTCGTATTTTACCCAGATTAGTTAAGGTTTAAAGCATTTCCGTATTGCAGCCCTAGCCCTTCTCCTTGGTAAAGCTTTTTGGGTTCAAGTGAGCTGCCGCAGAAAGAAAGCTGTAAGGATTTCTAAGGAACGCTGGCTTTCTTTGTACGTTTTGGCAGATGATTGGGATGGAAGGAAAACTGTCACCTTTTGGGAATGGAAAACAAAGCTTGATCTTCCCTGGCTGGTTCTAAAAGAAAGTAACTAACCTGATATCATTCCTAGAAAACCTACAGCAACCAGGAAACTCTCTCCGTTATGTGGTAAATTCCAAAGTTTGAGAGCTGATGGCTTGGCTTCAACTGTTTTAGAAGCTTTTGAATATCTTTATACTAAATAATGGACATGGCCTTTTCATAAGATGTGCTCCTAACTCATCTAACATAGAACTGTGGTGGCGAAGTGGTTAGAATGCAGTCTTGCAGGTAAATTCTGCCGACTGCCAGCAGTTCGATCCTGACCGGCTGAAGGTTGACTCAGCCTTCCATCCTTGTCAGAGTTTGTTGCAGCACACACAAGCAGAGTATTAAGCTTGTCCTCATCCTTCTGTGATCTTGTGCAAGGAAGTTTCACTATCATCTGAAGGAGCCAGCTTGGGGAAAGAAAAGAAGCTTGAACATTAAATTTCATTGCTTATTCATTCAGCATTCGGAGGTATGCAGGAATTCAAAATATAATAGTGTTTTAAACAAGGAACCAGCGTTTTGGGAACTATCTTTGTTTGCAAATGGTGGTGATGGTGATTAAACTTACTATTTGAAAGGCAAATAATACTCTTGTACCACCAAAGTACATCAACATTTACTAACTAGGCAGAAAACCAGAAGTATTAATGCTCAAAAAAACAACAACGACCTTGTACTTGGCTAAAAGGAAAATAAGAAAGTGAATTTACACCATCAGGAAATTATGATTCCTGCCCCACCGAAATGAAGGAGACTCCGGTCTGTCTCATTTTTTAATTGGGAACATTTTCCATGGGATTGTGCCTTCACATGGCAAACTATCCGCCTTCAAAAACTACACTCTGCTCATGAAATATCATTAATTTTGATGGGAAAGTAGAAAATCGTTTAATTGAGGATTCCAATTTCAACAGCATTGCACTTGGTAGCTCTGCGTGCCCCATAACAGATAGAATAGATTAGAATAGAATGGAATGGAATGGAATGGAGTGGAGTGGAGTGGAGTGGAGTGGAGTGGAGTGGAGTGGAGTGGAGTGGAGTGGAGTGGGGTGGGGTGGGGTAGGGTAGGGTAGGGTAGGGTAGGGTAGGGTAGGGTAGGGTAGGGTAGGGTAGAATAGAGTAGAATAGAATAGAATAGAATAGAATAGAATAGAATAGAATAGAATAGAATAGAATAGAATAGAATAGAATATCTTCTCCGTGAAGATCAACATCCATATTCACAGAGGCCATGCATAGGGTTTTTTCCACCGAGATACGGCAAATGGAAAATATTCTTTGGATACATTAAGTCACCTCCTGTGCCCATTAAAACTTTCCCAACACCCAAAAAATGCAAAGATGGTCCCAAAAGATTGACTCTCCAACTCCAGCAACATCAAGGAGGCTCGGAGGGGGGGGGGCAGGGGGGAGTGTCTAAAACAGTGGCCAGAAAAGGATGCATCATATAGGCTGTCCTTAAATTAAAGCACTTCACCAATTGGATTGGATTGGATTGGATTGGATTGGATTGGATTGGATTGGATCGGATCGGGATTGAATTGGAGAATGGAGTGGAAAATGGAATATAGAATAAAAAATGGAAAAACGGAATGGAAAATGGAATGGAAATGGAAAATGGAATGAAAAATAGAAAATGGAATTTGGAAAATAGAATGGAGAAGGGGATGGGACAGGAGGGAAGGGAAGGGAAGGGTGGGGAGGGGGGAGGGGAGGGAAGAGAAAAGAAGAGAAGGGAAGGAAGGGAAGGGAAGGGAAAGGAAGAGAAGAGAAGAGAAGAGAAGAGAAGAGAAGAGAAGAGAAGAGAAGAGAAGAGAGGAGAGGAGAGGAGAGGAGAGGAGAGGAGAGGAGAGGAGAGGAGAGGAGAGGAGAGGGGAAGAGAAGAGAAGAGAAGAGAAGAGAAGAGAAGAGAAGAGAAGAGAAGAGAAGAGAAGAGAAGAGAAGAGAAGAGAAGAGAAGAGGATTAGATACACAAGAAACTTGTCTCCGAAGCATAAGTTCTCAGCGTACATGAAAACAACACAGTAATAATGATTATAACAACCAAGTAATGATGGCCACAATAATGATACCAATAAGAACGGGGCTGGCTGGGGAATTAGGGGAATTAAAATCCACAGGCCTTAAAGTTGCCAAGGTTGGACACCCCTGATGTAGTATGACTGAGAGACACATAGGGAAAACAGATGCTTTGTTTATAATTTTAGAAGCTTCAAAAGATGTTCAATAGAATTGCAAAAATATTTCTAACGCTTTAGACAAAGCGGGCAATGAAGCTTTGCTATTAGTTCAAGCTGAACATGGAATGTAACCCTATCAGAGGCGAGAAAAGAAATATTTGGAGAGATTGATGAAGACATTTTAACTGTCACCTGGGTATGTAAACAAAAATAGTGGACCTTAGAAGAAAAACAGATGACTTCATTTCCTAGTTAATAATTTTATTAAAGGGTATAAATGCGTCAGATGTTCCGGATTCTTTCATTGTGAAAAAAAAAAATGTGTATTTTTAAACAGTGTGTGTTTGTTTCCTTTTTTGGCTGCTACCAGTTCAAGTCATTTGAACATAATATTTAATCCCAAGGGTTTATTTTTCTCTAGACTCAACTGCCATGAATTACAAGCATGCTACATGAATTCCTAAGGCTGACACAACACGGACGTGATTTGGAAGATGGAAAGGGTGACATCCTGTCATGGTTTGGATTCAGTTGGTGAATAATCGTCAGCCATTTTGACTCCTTGGTTTTGTGGCCTAATTCACCCCTTTTTGGGGGTGGCCGAATTCATTTTGCCTCACCAGCTGCCATGCTCCACAGTTGCAGCTCTAAATATAGTTACTTCTCAGCTCCACCAATACACATTTTGCATTATTGGTTCAATGTGTTGATCGGGATTCTGACAACTCTGATAGTTGGTCACAAGGTCCTTGGGTCAAAATGATGGAAATGAAAGGAAGGCCAGCTCTTAAGGGACCTGGAAATCCTGACAAGAAATTGCTAGCAAGGCTAAAAATCTAGTGGGGGAAGGCTGAAAAATATGTGTGTATGTGCAGAAGTATTTTTGAACGGTTATATCTTATCTAGCATGACCATATTCCTGTTTATATACCTTATTGTTCGGAGTATAAGATGCTCCAGACTATAAAACGCACCTATCTTTTTGGGGAGGAAAACAAGAAAATAAAATCTGCCTCTGCCTCCCATCAATTTGCCTCCTTGCAGCAAACAGCAAACAGTCTGTTTCAGTTTCAGCTTCAGCACAGCCTGATTTGCGCAAGCAGCTGATTTTTGGTTGGATCAGCCTCCTGACCATCAGCTGTTTCAGGCTGCAGGGATTGCCATTGCCTATTACTGCCTCTGCGTGCCCCATTTTTGACCACCACATCCCATTTTTGGCCTCTGCGTGCCCTGTTTTTGGCCTCTTCCTGCCCCATTTTCCACCCATTCCGATCCCCACATGTTTTTGGTGCGTGGAGGCCAAAAACGGGACATGCGGAGGCTGAAAATGGGATGCAGAGGCCGAAAATGGGGCACACGGAGGCGGCAATAGGCTAGGCAATCCCTGCAGCCTGAAACAGCTGATGGTCGGGAGGCCGATCCAACCGACAATCAGCTGCTTGTGCTAATCAGACTGTGCTGAAGCTGAAACTGAAATGGACTATTTGCTGTTTGCTGCAAGGAGGCAACTTGCTGGGAGGCAGAGGCCAAAGGGTGGGGACCAGTGGGTGGTCGGGGGCTACATTCGGTGTATAAAAATGCACCCAAATTTTCACCCTCTTTTTTGGGGGTGGGGAAGTGTGTCTTATACTCCGAAAAATATGGTAACTACAAAACATATACAAAACTGTGGTGGTGCAGTGGTTAGAATGCAGTACTGCAGGCTACTTCTGCTGACTGCCTGCTGCCTGCAATTTGGCAGTTCAAATCTCACCAGGCTCAAAGTTGACTCAGCCTTCCATTCTTCCGAGATGGGTAAAATAAATATGCTGACTCTGTAAACCACTTAGAGAGAGCTGTAAAGCACTGTGAAGCGATATATAAGTCTAAGTGCTATTGCTATTGCTATAGGCTTGCTTGAAATTGCATTTCAGCATTATGGGAGAGCCCACCGTCATCCAGCACTGAATAAACATGTTACCTAGACAGAGAAACTCTCTACACTTAGCCACCTGCTTGACAAACACCACTATGAAGAAAACAAGAATGAATTTGGTGCCATTTTGTGAAGACAGATGTCCTCAGGAAAGGGGTGAACAAAGTCAAGATGGCAACCAACCACAACATGCGATCAAGGCCATGTTATTTATTTATTTTGCATGCCTTTGTGTTGTTGCTCAGACGCAGGAAGAGAAAAATGCAAGGCCCAAGAAATGTACGTGGAACAAATGTACCACTCACACTTGTTCCTTTTGAACTCATGTCCTTGTGTGCAATGGTTGGTTAAATGTTTTAAATTCCAGAGGTGGCTTTGAATATATATATATATATTCAATATATTGTCTTTCCTTCCCACAAGCTTTGATTTGCTCCAAATTTTAATTGTCACAATTATTTCAAAGGTTAGTATGAGGATAGCAGATGCTTGCAAGACAGGGTGAGGCAGATTCTGGAGTCCAGCTCTTTATTCAAGGGAGGATAAGGTTTGGGAGATAGTTAGACATTTTTATTTCCAGTCAGAAGTTCAATGCGACGGGAACTTTTTGTTTTCTTCTTATGCCAATATCCCCTTTATTTCCTTGTACTCTCTTCGGCGGAACTAGCGATTGTGTTTGTACCCTTGTAGCAGAAAATCATCTGCCATTCTGCGCAGTTTATCAGAATCATACTTAACATACCGTATTTTTCGGACTATAAGGCGCACTTTTTTGTCTCCCAAAAGGGGTAAAAATGTCTGTGCGTCTTATAGATCGAATATTGCCAAAGCCGCGCCCACCTGCTGGCCGTTTTATGACCTCCACACGCTCTGTTTTGAGGCCTTTTTTTTTTGCCTTTTTCAGGCCTTTTTTCGGCCCATTTTTGGAGCTTTTTTCAGCCCATTTTTGAGGCTTTTTTCAGCCCATTTTCACATATATGCGAGGGGAATCTTTACCTTTCCTTTAAAAGATTTATTTATTTCACAGATTTTCTATTCCCAACTTTCTTCACAAAGTCCTTTCCATACCATTTTCACTCGAGTGTATTTTTTTAAAAAAAAAAGTACATCCAAAAAGCAACTGACTGGTTTTGGTCACATTTTCCCAAATATATTTAATACTTCCAACACTTTTCTTAATGAAACGCATTATTACCCACATCCTCAACTTTTTTTCTTTTTTTGTGCAGAAAAGTGTCCTGATTTGAGGCTAACCTGAGGAACACAGGTTTGGTAAATTCCTCCTTAAAGTGATTTTCGTAAAGCAAGCCACTGAGAAGAACTGAAACAGCTCTAGAATGCATGTGATCCTGTCAAAGGTTTACAGCTACACGGAGAACTATAATGCGGATACATGAGGAGAGAGAGAGAGAGAGAGAGAGAGAGAGACGCCTCTAATGGCCTCCCTTATATAGACAGCTTCTTAAAGGGCAATAACTCTGCTGACTCATCCTCAGTCTTAAAAGGCCACATCCATTTAAAGCTGGCCAGCTTTAAATCTGCATTACACTGACAGATCCACTTTGACTTGTAAGCAAAGTTACTGCCTGGAGATGTGATGGAAGAGGTTTTCTGAAATCTGCAACCTCCCTGGAAATGAGGTTGGGGGTTTCATTGGGCCCCACCCTCGGAATCGGAATTGAGGTAAAGCCATGATGTCACACTCACCATGACATCATCAAACAGAAATAATCTTATCGGGGGGTGGAGGTGGCTTGGTGCTCTCGGGGGTTGGTTGTTTTCAGGCAGATGTTTCATTATCCAAATTAGGTAACATCATCAGTGCTAGAAAGGAGTAGAATTTGTGCGTGAGGAGGAGAAGAAGGAGGAGGACTGTTGGGTCCTTGCTGCTCTCTGAGCTTGGTTGTTTTCTTGTACATATTTCATTACCCAAACTAGGTAACCAGAGGTGGTTCAGACCGGTTCTGGGGAACCGGTAATGGCTCATCCACCCTCCTGGGTGCAATCCCGTCCTGTATCGCTGTGTTTTTGACACCACATGCATGTGTGGACAGTGTACGCAAGCGAATTGCCATGTTGTTTGACGTCGCACGCATGTGCGGATGGTGTACACAAGAGAATTGCTGTGTTTTGTGACACTGCACGCATGCATGGAGTTCTTCTCTGTTGTGGAGGTTAATAAAATCAATGAACCGTGAACCTTTGTCTCTATGAATTTCTACTTTGACAAATGAGCCTTTAAATCATTTAACGGTAAATGTTTTTATTTACATAATAAAAACATAACAATATCTATACAATTAATAAACAGCACTTAGTTACTATATTAATTATCCTGTCAGCTATATATCTACAGTATATCTATATCTATTCTCTCTAAGCTATGTTATCTATGATTATTCTTCCTCAGAAGAAATATTATTATAAACAACCATTATTATAATTTATAAATCTATTATTATAGATTTATAAATTATAAGTCTGCTCTTCTAATAGACTTCCAAACTGCTCACAGTTGTTTAACGGAAGATTATAGAAGAGTTAAGAGCTAATACCTAAGACCAAATAGCTAAGACGAGTGAAGATCGAAGAGCAAAGACTTTCTGACAAGAATCTCCTTTTATACTGCTAACTATGACAGTTAGGGTAGGACCCTGGAGATTCAAACATATTAGCTGCCCTCTGATTGGCTTATGTATCTGTCCATTCCAAAAGCCATTAATAGGCACAGCTATAGCGAAATAAATTTTCTCTAACATTCTCTCACACGCGCTCACATTTCCGGTGCTGGGCGAACCAGTGGTAAAATTTTGTGAAACCCACCTCTGTAGATAACATCATCAGTGTTGCCCGAAAACAACCAAGCTCAGAATACACCAAGGATCCCTTATTTCAACCCTGAGCTACAAATATTCTCCTATGTTAGAAATAATCTTAATTATGCCATTTGTGCAAAATGTCACTTGCCCTTCCTAGGAACACCACTATTCCACTCCATTTCAAGCCTTGTGGGAAGCAGAATATACCCGTGGGGGGAAAAAAGACAGAGCTTATGAAATAAATGAAAGCCACTCTTGCAAACTGCCTGTTGCAGTGAAGAAAGTCATCTACCTAATCTCCAGAACGCATATATCATAGAATTTAGAATAGAATAGAATAGAATAGAATAGAATAGAATAGAATAGAATAGAATAGAATAGAATAGAATAACAGAGTTGGAAGGGACCTTGGAGGTCTTCTAGTCCAACCCCCTGCTTAAACAGGAAACCCTATACTATTTCAGACAAATGGTTGTCCAATCTCTTCTTAAAAACTTCCAGTGTTGGAGCATTCACAACTTCTGGAGGCAAGTTGTTCCACTGATAAATTGTTCTAACTGCCAGGAAATTTCTCCTTAGTTCTAGGTTGCTTCTCTCCTTGATTAGTTTCCACCCATTGCTTCTTGTCCTGCCCTCAGATGCTTTGGAGAATAGCTTGACTCCCTCTTCTTTGTGGCAGCCCCTGAGATATTGGAACATTGCTATCATGTCACCCCAGTCCTTCTTTTCGTTGAACTAGACATACCCAGTTCCTGCAACCCTTCTTCATATGCTTTAGCCTCCAGTCCCCTAATCATCTTGGTTGCTCTTCTCTGCACTCTTTCTAGAGTCTCAACAGTTTTTTTTACATCATGGCGACCAAAACTGGATGCAGTATTCCAAGAGTGGCCTTACCAAGGCATTATAAAGTGGTATCAACACGTCACATGATCTTGATTCTATCCCGCTGTTTATGCAGCCTAGAACTTATCCTTCGTGAATTGCCATATCCAAATGCTTCTAAAACCAGACTAAGCTATTTCAGTTCAGCTCCTGTTTGGAAATTCTAACATAGGATCCTCTACATAGTAGAGATGGGAGCAGCTGAGTAAAGACTCAGCTGAGTAGCAACTGGTGGACAGTCACTTGAGCTGTTGTGTCTTCAGTTGCCAGCTGTAGTAAAGCCAAAGCAAAGGGGCCACCATAGATTCTGTCTGGAAGAAAGGAGGATACTTCCTTCCCAGTTATGAAAAGTGAAGATATCCTTGAAGTGAATTGGACTATCTATTAAAATCACCACCCACTGTTTTTGCAGAACTCTTAAAGATTAACCTTAGGACATTGCTTAATGCATGATCCAAGTGGATTCTCTCTTCTTCTTCAGAAGTTGTATAAGCTGATGGTTCTTTACATCAATAAAGAAGAATATTTGTAGCCCAGGGGTTGAAATGAGAGGTCCTTGGTGCTCTCTGAGCTTTCTTGTTTTCTTGCAGATGTTTCATTACCAAACTAGGTAACATCATCAGTGCTAGAAGGGAGTGTTTGTGGAAAGGGGAAGGAAGAGGAGGAGGACTGTGGGGTCCTTGGTGCTCTCTGAGCTTGCTTGTTTACTTGCAAATGTTGCGTTACCCAAACTAGGTGACATTGTCATTGCTAGAAGCAGTGGTGGGATTCAGCCGGTTTGGACCGGTTCAGGCAAACCGGTAGTTCCGGTGATAAGTTGGCCCCACCCACCCGCCCCTGCTCTATTCTGTCCTTTATTTCCGTGTTTTTCAGCTCAGCTGATTCGAGTGGCCCAGCGGATTCCCGTGCCTCAGCTGTTTTACTCACCGGCATCAATAGAATGTCATGTTTTGCACTTAAAATGGGCAGTTTTTCAACGCTGCATGCGCGCACTCACCAAACCAGTTGTTAAACTGGTTGAAGCACACCATTGGTTAGAAGGGAGGAGGGTTTGTGGAATGGAGGAGGAGGAGGACGACGACGACAACTGTGAGGTCCTTGGTGCTCTCTGAGCTGGGTTGTTTCCTTGCAGATGTTTCATTACCAAACTAGGTAACATCATCAGTGCTAGAAGGGAGGAGGGTCTGAGGAATGGAGGAGGATGAGGATGACAAGGACTGCGGGGTCCTTGGTGCGCTCTGAGCTTGCTTGTTTCCTTGCAAACGTTTCATTACCCAAATTAAGTAACATCATCAGTGCTAGTCCTTTACAGGGAACGGGCTTGCCTTGAAGAGGCTAAAGTTGTCGATAAATTATACAACCCTTTACAAAAAGGTGGTTTACTGTTCGAAGCCTGCTGCCATCCAGATACTTAAGCTTCCACAGGAGGAAGGTGGGCCATGCAGGCCTCACGCCCCCCCCCCCGCTTGTAGCCACGCTTCGCCCTGCGAAGAGGCTCGTTCTGAGGGAAGAGATGGCTTATCTCAAAGTGTGTATTTATCACACTTTAGGATCAGCGTGTCTCTCTTCGGAGTGCGGTTCATAAGCCAGCGGAGGAAACCACATGCTGTTAAGACTAAACATTCTCCACTAAGCCTCCATTAGTGTGAGCTGTGGAGAGGGCAGTTACTGAATTTTTCCAAATAAATAAAGCAAACAAGTTACTTCAGGAAAAAAAAAAATCACAGCTCCTTGATTTATGAGCCTGTGCTTGGTCTGCTGAGCATAGAACCAACTTAGTGAATCAGCTGTCAAAGGCCACCCGTGAGCGCTGGGCGGCCTCCTATCCCTTACCTCATTCTAAGTGGTGTACAACCACTAGCAAGTCGAGGCCGGTCCTGGCACTCCTGGTGTGGGCAGATTCCTCGCAAGTTCCACTCCTTCGCAGTTCCTTTCAACCTCCAGAATGGACAGCTATTAAAAGAGGGAGTATAGGAATCCTATTTACAGGCTTTTGGCCTGGGGCGTAGAAAGAAAAATGGCGGGTGTGGGGAGAAAACCTTCCTCCAAAATCAATGTTTGCTTTGTTGAGGGGCTCCTTAGGTGTACGTTGGAAGCCATTTCATCTATCTTGCACAGCTAAGTCACTCAAACGTTGGGCGTGCCAGCTAGTAGTAGATTTTGATCCAGAATCAACAGCCTGGTGAGTTGAGCCTTAACAGATGCCTTGCTCCAACAGATGGAAAATAACCGGGGTGTCAAAGCACCTGATGAATTATTCTTACACGCAATATAACGGAGGGCAGTTTAATCTCTTGGCTCGGCTTCCTCTTAGGCTTCTGACATGAAATATCGGTTGACCTTGCGGAGTTCAAGGATGCTGGAGAGACCTTTCTTCTGCTCCTCATCCAACTCTGAAGATATTGGAATACTGCTATCATGTCTCCCCTAGTCCTTCTTTTCATTAAACTAGACATAACCCGTTCCAGCAACCGTTCCTTATATGTTTTAGCCTCCAATCCTCCCCTAATCATCTTTGTTGCTCTTCTAGGGTCTCCACATCTTTATTTATATCATGTTGACCAAAACTGGATGCAGTATTCCAAGTGTGGCCTTACCAAGGCCTTATAAAGTGGTATTAACTCTTCATGTGATCTTGATTCTATCCCTCTGTTCATGCAGTCTAGAATTGTGTTGGCATTTTCGGCAGTTGCAGCACACGGCTGGCTCATATTTAAATGATTATTCACTACGACTCCAAGATCCCTCTCACTGTGACAGATGGAATTGACTGGGACATTCTTATTATCTGTACAGTTTTAAACTTTTGAAACTAGTCACAAAAGTGCCTGATTTCACATGGGACTTTATTTAATATTATTACTATTTTATTTACAGGGTAGAATTCAAGGTCCCCTGGGCAATGTTTGATGCCTTCCACCCACTGTTTCCGCTCATGAAGATCTATGAAAGAAGGCACTAGAGAGAAAAGCCAAAGGCTGAAAGCCAAAGAATGGAGTCCTTTGAACTCTGGTGCTGGAGAAGACTCCTGCAAGTCCCTTGGACTGCAAGGCGATCCAACCGGTCATTCCTAGAGGAGATCAACCCTGACCGCTCTTTAGAAGGCCAGATCCTGAAGAGGAAACTCAGATACTTTGGCCACCTAATGAGAAGGAAGGACTCACTGGAGAAGAGCCTAATGCTGGGAAAGATTGAGGGCAAAAGAAGAAGGAGATGGCAGAGAATGAGGTGGCTGGATGGAGTCACTGAAGCAATCGGTGTGAGATTAAATGGACTCTGGAGGATGGTGGAGGACAGGAAGGCCTGGAGGAACATTGTCCATGGAGTCAGGATGGGTTGGACATGACTTTGCAACTAACAACAAGAAGAAGAACAGAAAAAAGGGGTTAGATTCTTGTGCTTTTTAAAACGAGATTGTTGTTTTTATGGTTGTTTGGAGGTATTACCCTCTCACTTTCATCCCCAAAAGCATCTCAGTGAAACCTTGAAAGAGATTTTCTGACTACCACTGCTATGGAAGATGAAGCACAAATGTCCTCAGAAAAGGGGTCAACAAAGTCAAGATGGCAACCACAAATATGCAGTCAAGGCCATGTCTTGTTTTGCAAGCCTTTGTATTGCTCCGAAGCTGGAAGTTAAAAAATGCAGGGACTTACGTGTAACAAATGTACCACTCACACTTGTTCCTTTTTATCTCATGTCCTTGTGTGCAGTGGTTGGCTAGATGATGATGATGTGAATTCCAGATGTGGCTTTGGATATTGTTTTTTTTTTTAATGTTGTCTTTCCTTCCCACAAGCTTTGATTTGCTCCAAACTTTGTCACAAACAATTATTTCAAAACTTTAGTATTAGGATAACAGATGCTTCCAAGGCAGGATAGAATATATTCCGGGGTCCACATCTTTATTCAAGGGATGGTATAACTTATGAGAAAGTGATAGTGGATGTAGACATTATTTTTATCAACTGGAATCCCAATATGACAGCAACATAAACGTGGTGAATCTAGAGTCAAACGCGGCTGGACAATTTGTGACCCATTGGGTCATTTCAGATATATTTGCTTACCTAAACAGAGGAACAGAATAACAGAGTTAGGGGGGACTTGGAGATCTTCTATTCCAGGGGTCGGCTGCTGGGTGTTCGCAGGGGTTCGGGAGAACCACTAGCTAAGATTCTGTGCAATTTGGAGAACCCCCAAATCCCACTCTTGGCTGGCCCATTCTACCTCACCCCTCCCCTCCCTGGAGTCCCCACGTGGCCTGCTTTGGATGAAGGTAAGTGCAGGGAATGTACAGAGGCTCGGGGAGGGTGAAAAACAGGCCTATTGGAAGTTCAGGAAGGGACTCCGGAGCATGGGGGAGGCAGTTTTCACTCACTCGGATGCTCAAGAAAAGCCTCCGGAGCCTGGGGAGGGCAAAAACACCCATCTACCATGGGGCAGGAGGCCGACTAGGCCATGCCCACATGGCCATGCCCAGCCAGCAACTGGGCAGAAAACCCCTTGCTAAAATTTTTGAAGCCCACCCCTGGTCTGTTCCAAACCTCTGCACAAGCAGGAGATGCCATACAATTCTGGAAAAATCTCTTTTTAGAAATCTCCAATGATGGAACACCCACAAGTTCTGAAAGGAGTTCTGAAAGTTAATTGCCCTCACTGTTAGGAAATTTTGTCTTTAGTTCTAGTTTGCTTCTCTCCTTGATTAGCTTCCATCTATTGTTTCTTGTCTTGCCTTCTGGTGCTTCTGAAAATAGCTTGACCCCCTCTTCTTTGTGGCAGCCCCTGAGATATTGGAACACTGCCATCATGTTAGCCCTAATCCTTTTTTTTCATTAAACTAGACATACCCAATTCCTGCAACCGTCCTTCATATGTTTTAGCCTCCAGACCTCTCATAAATTTTCTCTTCTCTGCACTTTTCGGGCCTTTTGGGCCCACCAGAAGTCAGGAAATGAGCCATTTCCAGCCACTGGAGGCCCTCCGGGGGGTGGGGTAGGGAAGGCTGTTTTTGCCCTCCCCAGGCTCCTAGAAAGCCTCTGGAGCCTGGGGAGGGCAAAAAGCAGGCCTACCAGGCCCACCGTGCCATTGCGTGCCAAAAGCGGGGGGAGTCACATGTACACACACAGGGGGCAAGGCACATTGAATTATGGGTGTGGGCATGCACGCATGCAACTCTCCCGCGCTCCCCCCCCCCCACTTTTGGCACGCGACGGCAAAAAGGTTAGCCATCACTGGTATATAGAGTCCTCTTCTTCCAGTACATGTTATTTAATGGAAATGTATTGCAAAGCAGCCTAAGTATTTTTTCCAAGTACAGGGGAAATAGGCAGATAATTAAATATACTTGGGTTGATCATCTTTCTAAGGTGCTCTTCCCACCACCTAGCATTCAGTAGGCATCGGTCTATGCCAGGTGCCTGCAAATCTGGCAACTTTAAGACTTGTAGACTTCAACTCTCAGAATTCCTCAGCCAGTTATGAGGCAGTCAGCTGAACCAATTTTTCTTGGTGGCCATTTTCTCTGAGAACTGTTTTGAACTTAAATGGCCCAGCGATATGTGCAGAATATGGCATAAAAGTGAAGACGGCAGCCAGAACGATACAACTGAAACTGCCTTTTTAAAAAATAAAAATAAATAAAAAATAAAAATATTTTTTAAAAAATAAAAATATGGGGTGATTGCTAAAAAGGCATTAAGAGTTGTTAACTGAATCTTGCGTAGCTTCTTCTCTGGTAATACTGTTCTACTAACAAGAGCATACAAAACCTTTGCTAGACCAATTCTCGAATACAGCTCATCTGTCTGGAACCCGCACTGTATATCGGACATTGAATGAGTCCAGTGATATTTCACGAGAAGAGTCCTCCACTCCTCTGCTTGCAACAGAATACCTTATGCCACCAGGTTTGAAATTTTGGGCTTAGACAATTTAAAACTTCGCCTCCTTCAGTCCGACCTAAGCGTAGTAGATAAAATTATCTGCTATAATGTCCTACCTGTCAATGACTACTTCAGCTTCCACTACAACAATACATGAGCACACAATAGATGCAAACTCAAGGTAAATCATTCCAAACTTGACTGCAGAAAATATGACTTTAGCAACAGAGTGGTCAATGCCTGGAATGCTCTACCTGACTCTGTGGTTTCATCTCCAAACCAGGGGTGAAATCCAGCAAGTTCTGACAGGTTCTGGAGAACCAGTAGTGGAAATTTTGAGTAGTTCAGAGAACCCGCAAATCCCACTCCTGGCTGGCCCCGCCTACCCCACCCCTCCCCTCCCAGGAGTCCCCACGCGGCTTATTTTGGATGTAGGTAAGTGCAGGGCGCATGTAGAGGCTTGGAGAAGGCAAAAAACAGGCCTACTAGAAGGCTGGAAACAGGGCCTCCAGAGGGCCTCTGGAGCCTGGGGAAGCCATTTTCGCCCACCCGGCGGCTCGAGGAAAGCTCCTGGAGCCCGGGGAGGGCAAAAACCTCTGCCATGGTGCAGGAGGCTGACTAGGCCAAAGCCACCATGGCCATGCCCACCCAGCAACCAGGCAGAGAACCCCTTGCTAAAATTTTTGAAGCCCACCCAAGGTTGAGAGACATGACTTCCAAAGTCAGGAAGGTGCTTATTCAATAGATTGGGATTCTAAAATCTGCTAATGAGTAGTAAAACAAGAATCTCCAGTAGATATAATAAAGAGTATAACTATCGTGCACTTTTTTTTTAATCTCCCCCATTTTATGCAGCTTAACTCCAAGCAATTCTTCACTCGTTAGTGCTCATTTCTTACCACAAATGCCGTCAGAAATCTATTTTAAAAGTTCTTTTAATTAACTTTTCTGACTCTTAAACTGGAAGCAGCTGTAATGAAGTCATTCGTGACACTCAAGAGTTCAGGTGCCAAACAAAAGACTGTAAACCAAATTCCAAAACGATGTAATAATGACCAAACATTTGAGAGAAATAATATTTCAACGTGTCAGGTGTTTTTTTTTTTTAAATGGTTTTCTTTGTCTTTTTAATACCGCAATTGGAAAGCCTGTTTTCTCCCCATGGGTTTACTGTCTTTAAAATATCCTGATTCTCTCTTGTATCAGACTAGCCCAAGCATTTGAGTGATCTTAGCTGCGTGCAATTGGACTCAATATCTGTATTAGAGAGACTTTTCCAAAGGTTTTCTGTGTGAGGCTACGGAACTGGGCAGTATTGAGTCATATGAATTTGACAACTTTTAACATCGATTCCCAAAGAAAGCCAAATGGGTCTCCAGATGCCCAGTCATAGAAAGACATTAATGTTGTGGTCCGCCAGTGGCCAGCAGAGCTGGCAGCAGATTCGGACAGTGAGGAGGTTGGGGAGGAACATGGGCCAGTCCTGAAGTCTGGGGAAGGCTCTGATGAGAGCTCTGCGTCAGAGGCAGAGATGGGGCCAGGGCCGTCTGGCAGTTATCAGCTGCCTTCAGAGTCGGATATCAGTGGGGCAGAAGAATAGCTGGAGCCTGTTCCTGATGTGCGCATGCGCGGAGCTGCCAGGAGAAGGGAAGAGCTAAGGAACAAGGACCGACTCAGGAGTAAAGGCACAGGTGGATGTTGAATGGCCCCTCCCAGAGGGAATAAAGAGGAGCGAAAGGGGAGGGGAGTTTGCAGGAAACAATTAGTTCAATACATGAGGGTGAAGATCTGTTCCTGACTTCTTGCCAAATAATTGTTGCTCCAGCGTAGCATTTGGAAGATATCGGCCTGGCAACTCTCCAAGCCTGATAAAGGTCTGTAGTTGTGAAATATCATGAAAGAGTGTTTGCTGGGACTTTGCTGGAGAGGAATTTCCCTTTATCCTAAATAAAAGAGGATATCAGAGGAGTCTCCTTCATGCTCTTGGGAAGCCTAGATCAGAACAATTAAAATGACCCTACGCAAAAGGTGCTAGGTTTGAACTATCACGCCAGCAATAGACAATCCTGAATAGGATTCGCACCTCACATAATGTCTGTCGGGATTCTCTAGAATTAGAATTAGAATTCTTTATTGGCCAAGTGTGAGTGGACACACAAGGAATTTGTCTTCGGTGCATAAGCTCTCAGTGTCCATAAAAGCTATAAGTGATAAATCATGATCAGAGTCATAAAAATAAATTCATCATAAATCATAAGAACTTAGTGATAGTCATAGGATACTAAATAAGCAATCAACATAAATCGGACTAGGGAACTAAATACAACAATATAAATCGTAAAGATACAAGCAACTAAGTTATAGCCATAAGTAGAAAAGGAGATAGGTAATAGGAAAGACGAGAAGAATAGTAGTAATACTATTTCTAAGTAGTTTGACAGTGTTGTGGGAATTAGTTGTTTACCAGTTCGGACAGGCGGTTCCAGAGATGCTGAGAGTGATGGCATGGGGGAAAAATTTGTCCTTGTGTCTCGTTGTTCTGGTGTGCAGTGCTCTATAGCGTCATTTTGAGGGTAGGAGTTGAAACAGTTTATGTCCAGGATGTGAGGAGTCTGTAAATATTTTCACAGCCTCTTTTTGACTCGTGCAGTATACAGGTCCTCAATGGAAGGCAGGTTGGTAGTAATTGTTTTTTCTGCAGTTCTAATTATCCTCTGAAGTCTGTGTCCATCTTGTTGGGTTGCAGAGCCAAACCAGACAGTTATAGAGGTGCAGATGACAGACTCAATAATTCCTCTGTAGGACTCAGCAACTCCATTATATAAATTGGGCATAGCATCCTCCCCTCAGGGACTGTGAAGTCCCACGTCAAACTGTAGATCACATCATGACTGGCAGTAAGATGAGTGCATATATCGGTCTAGTATCTTATTTATTTATTTTTAATATAAACAATACTGCACTTCAATTGTTAGATGGCCTAGACATTGCTATCTGAATATAGATCTTTTTAACATCGGTAGAATAGAATAGAGTGGAGTGGAGTGGAGTGGAGTGGAGTGGAGTGGAATGGAATGGAATGGAATGGAATGGAATAGAATAGAATAGAATAGAATAGAATAGAATAGAATAGAATAGAATAGAATAGAATAACAGAGTTGGAAGGGACCTTGGAGGTCTTCTAATCCAACCCCCTGCTTAGGCAGGAAACCCTACATCACTTCAGACAAATGGTTATCCAACATCTTATTTTATTTTATTATGTATTTTATTATGTATTTTTTTTAAATCTAGGTGTAATGTTAATATATATTGCAAACTCATGCGAGAAATGCCACATGCTAAATAATAAATATGAATTGGACTGACAGATGCATAAATCAACCTGCAAAAATCTCAAAGGTG
The DNA here is from genome assembly GCF_029215685.1 of Pituophis catenifer annectens. Taxonomy (NCBI): domain Eukaryota; kingdom Metazoa; phylum Chordata; class Lepidosauria; order Squamata; family Colubridae; genus Pituophis; species Pituophis catenifer. Next base: position 8,921,313 of record NW_027256887.1, read on the forward strand.
CTTTTTCAAAAGGCGACTGGACTGTTTTATTGCAGGATCCAATCTGGGTCAATTACCGGGACCAGAGGTTTTGTCTTCCAAGCTTTCAGATTTGTGCTGGAGCCCATCTTACTTTCTAGCAGAGTATGTGCTATTGTCAGGCCATTATGACGGAGGAGGAGGGAGGAGGCTATTGGGGTTGTGTTCTTTGCATGCTTTCACTTTTTGCTGTAACCGTGTGGGATTTAGGGAGGGGGGACTATCTTGAAGATAGATGGGCTTCCTCCCAGCCGGTTCTAGCCTGACACCAAGGTCGCAGAGTCCTGGGAATGAACTGCTATCAAGCTAACACCTCAGAGTTCTCAAAACACCTATATGACACTGCATTGGCTACCGGTAGACTGGCAAAGTGGGGTGGAGTTTGAATTGGGAAGAATAGCTTAATACTTTGTGCGGGAACTTCAGATTCCGCCTGACTCCTCTGCAATCCCTTTCTCTCAGTAAAAGTTGCTTTCAATAACTAATTGTTTCAAGAGTCATGCTTTCCCAAGGGAGTAGCTGAAGCAGGTCCTTACAGCTATCGTATTCAAAATGGAGGGCTGATTCTATGTAAACCAGGGGTGTCAAACTCGCTTCGTCATGTTGTCGTCAAGTGACATATCACAACTTTTTCCCCTTCGCTAAAATGGGGGTGGGGATGGCCAGTGCATGACACATCTGGCCCGCGGGCTGTGAGTTTAACACCCCTGATGTAAACCAACAAACATCAAAGACAGCGGTGAAATGCTCTGAAGTCTACCAGTTCGCTTCGCTATCAGTTTGCTTTGCGCGTGCACAGTGCGCAGTGTACGCCAAACATGCGCTTCGTGTGCAGGCGCAGTGCAGGCGCTACCATGCAGCACTGAAAAAGGAGGATTAAGAAGACTTTTCTGGTAAGTAGAATAGCGAGGGGGCAGGAACAGCTGTGCCGCATGATATAGATTTGCTAGAAAGCAGGATTTCCTGATAAATTGCGCGGCACAGCTGATTGTCGGAAATACTGGTTCGCCCAAACTGGTAGCATTTTTTTTTTACTACTGGTTCTCCCGAACTGGCCCAAACCGGTAGCATTTCACCCCTGATTAGAGACTGAAACTGGAAATCTCAGTGTTGTGTCTTCTCTATGTAAAATTGTTTGGCACTGCAATCTATACCTTGCATACTTGTTTCGATTGTTGTCATTTTGCAGTTTCAAAAAGCGACCTTCCAATGGGGCGTCTCTGGATTTCTCTAAAGACAAGCGTTTAATATATTTTGGCAGGGTCCAGGTCCGTGCTCCAGTTCAGGAGATATTAGCGAGAATTTTCCATATGTATTTGTGTGCAGTGCTAGAGTTGCGTGTGGTCATGAGACAAATTCATCCCACAGTTTTGTTGCTGCTACAGTTCTTACCTTTCTTAGAGCCAACTGTCAACTTGGCAGTTAAAATATCACAGGGGGAAGATAGAGTAGCCGAAGTATTTATGCTTCAACATTCTTGTGCCTCATTAGTCACAAAGCACAATGGAAAAAATGGAAAAAATGCTGGGTTCATAAGGAAGCTGGAAATGTGCAGAATTACAGATGAGAAGAAAAAAAAAATAACCACCCCCCAAAAAACTGGCACGTATTAAAATGTCTATTTCTTTAGAGACAGTTTGCAAGTCAGGAAAAAAAAAATTATGAAGGTGGCTTCTGTTATTGCAGAAAATTATTCACCTCAAAACAATGTCATGAATGTAAAACACTCCCTGTGAAATAAATAGGGCTCCAAGAGAGCCACATAATTTTATTTTCTAAAAGGAATGTCAATACAGATCGGAACTATCAAAAGTTTGGATCCCTCATAAAAGAAAACGTTCTAAACTACCCATAACATTTTGCTATTTTATGATACGGTTTTATAGGCCACTGCATGATTTTTTTTAAAGACGCAGCAAAGGGGACATCTTTAGATCATAATTGGAACTTGCACGCACAGTATGTGCCGCTGCAAAAACATCTGTCTGTACTTCCTGCATGTTTCTTCTTCTTATGGTCTAAACATCTGGCCGACTGTGCGACCAAAAATAAAAATTATATCCAGTCCGTGGATGAATTGTAACAATTTGGATGCTTGGTGTTCCACAAGTGAATTTGAGTTTCTGGCTAATTAATCTGGAATTAAATCCAAACGGGATTATTTCAAGAGAGGAGGCCAAAACGTTCGTGAAGGCATCAATATCCGTACACTCAAAGCATGTAGAATAGGGGTGTCAAACTCGATTTCATTGAGGGCCGCATCAGGGTTGTATTTGACCTCGGGGTGTGTGTGGGGGGGGCATGGCTGGGGTGGGTGTGGCCACAGGTGGGCATGGCCAGCTCAATATCACTTATTGAGGTTCCATTTTTGGCCGCGATGGCCTCCTGCAGCCCTCTGCCAGTGAAAACAAAGATCAGGGAGGCAGTGTGCGGCCCACCAGGGCTCTGTTTTCAGCTGCGACAGCCTCCTGCAATGCTCTGCCAGCAAAAATGGAGCTCGGGTGGACCTCCACAGGCTCCGTTTGCACTGGCAGAGAGCTACAGGAGGCCGTCGCGGTCGAAATCGGAGCTCCATGTTTGCTGGCAGAGGCACCACGGACAGGTCCTTCTCTGTTTCCAGGGTGGCCATGCAGGCCAGATCTAAGCACTCCGCAGGCCGCATCTGACCCACTGGCCTTGAGTTTGACACCCCTGATATAGAAAGAGGGATAAGTGTGGTTGAAAACAGTCCGCCATCTTGAAATTTTGATCCCATTGAAAATCCTCTTCTCCAAAGCAGCAAAACCAGCACAAAACCTTTTTACTGTATGTAGAACATAAATTATATCTTGGAGGAACAGGAAAAAAAAAATGCCAATCAGATGTAAATTTCCAAAAGATGAGTTCTGGAAAAAAGAGAAAGCAATATTCTTTATCTTTTAAACAGCTACATCACATCATAGCACTAGGACTTAGATTTATATACTGCTTTGCAGCCCTCTCTAAGCGGTTTACAGAGTCAACATATTGCCCCCCAACAATCTGGGTCCTCATTTTATCGACCTCAGCAGAGCCTCTGCCGATCAGGCAACTCAGCTTGGATCGTCAGAGCCTTTTGAAAGCATTTTTTTACAACCTCTTTGCCGAAGAGGTTGTAGAAAAAATGGTTTTAAAAGTAAAAAAAAAAAAATTGGCCACGCCCACCCAGTCATATTATCCCCCCCATCAAGCCACGCCCACAGAACCAGTAGTAATAAATTTTAGATTTCACCACTGACCCACACAAACACACTTCATACACACATTTAAAAAGACTCACCGAAGAAGAAATATACTGAACACGGGATTATTTGGTAAAGAATAATTTTCACAGTAACAAGCATTAAAAGCACTAAGCTGCTCAATTATTTCATTCTGTAAATCATTAACACACACATATATATATATAATATATTGAGAAACGCAAGGAAAAAAATTAAAACTTATACCCCAAAGTGAACAATTACATTAGTATTAGCTCCTCTGTTCCTTTTATACATCTGCAAAAAGCCATGGAAATGTCAGAGGCTCTTACATTTCTATAACTTGACTGCATCATTGAAAGCCGGGGTGGACATGCCACGTAGAGACCAACCTGCCCTCCTACGGCTCCAATGCCTTCTGAGATGTTGCCACTGGAATTTGCCCAAAACATGGCCAATTCTTAGCGGTGTGTGGAACAGCCCAAATTAAGAATGTATACGTCCAAAAGCCACCCCAAATATTACATTTCTCCAAACCCTTTGAAACATAAAAGAGAATAAAACATTCAACATCTTCTCCGAACCCCCAACAAATCACAGTGCCATCAGAAATCTGAAAAGATTTCATGGAACTTATTTTATAGTCTAAGGAAGGGGTCTCCAACCTTGGCAACTTTAAGACTTGTGGACTAGTCCACAAGTCTTAAAGTTGCCAAGGTTGGAGACCTCTGGTTTAAGGGACACCATTGTCCTTACAGATCATAATGTATTTTAGAGCAAGGTTTCTCACTCATGGAAACTTTCAGATGCGTGGACTTCAACTCCCAGAATTCCCCAGACAGCATGGGTTCTGGGAGTGAATGAATTCTGGGAGTTGAAGTCCACACGTCTTCACGTTCCCAAGGTTGGGTAATTTTGCTTTACAGTTACTAAACAATCTCCCAATCTGTTGCTGCTTTCAAGTATTGTTATTTCCTTGCATGAATTAAGGTGATATAATCCTAACTTATAAGAACAATAGAAGTAATAACAGAACAGATTTGGCTTCCCAGCTAGTAGGGAATCTTAAGGCAAACCATGAAACTGAAAAGACATGGGTTTTTTTTTTTTTCATGAAAAGACACAAACATAGAGAATGCAATAGGCCATTTTGGAACAGATGCAAATAAATAATAAGGCGTTTCAATTCCAGTTGTTCTTCGAACGTCTCCAATTAGTGTTTTCAATTCGGATGAGAGTTCGTTTTATTTCTGACATTAAAAAATCTTTTATTCCATTTGATGAATGCTGGTTAAGTATGACATAAAGAGCAAAAGCTGTGCTGCCTCCATACTTAAGTTTGTAAGCTTAGGTTTGTAAAGGACAAGTGTACCTACTCTGTTGCTGGCAATATGTGGCTTTACTGAGATTTGCCAATGATTGCATTTCTTGTTAAAACTATGCGGGAGCCATTGGCACTCATTAGCTTTGCCAAGATTTCATACAACCTGTTGTGGCCTGTCAGCCGCCAGCCCCTCCAACAGCCGAATCAGATGAGGAGGAGGCATGGAGTGAGGATAGCATCAAGGTCTGGAGGTGGCTGATGAGGAAGAGGAGGAACAGCTGGGTCCAGTGCCTGATGCGCGAATGCACAGAAGGCAGAGGAGAGGAGAGCAGTGGAAATCTATGGGCTGGTCCTTGGTATGGAAGAGCCACCTCTGCTAGAGAAGCCCCACCCTAACTCTGGGGATAAAAGGCAGGGGGTGGAGATGAATAGATGTGGCAGACAACTATTCATCTCCCTGCGGGACAGACTTGTTAGCCTGCGGTGAGAGAGAAACTTTTTGCCGGGGCTGCTGGCGCTCCTAGTAAAGAAATCATTGATTTAACTACAGAGGTTTTGTCATGTTTGAGGAGCTGGGACCGAAAACAACCCTTAGCTTTACAAGGACAGCAGTATGATTCTGAACATCTAACCAAAACAATACGAGACCGGCTGATGGATCCCACTTCTCCGTCTAGTCTCCAGCATCTTTGAGAGAAGTGATCAACGGTATGGAATCCTTTCCTTCTGTCTCCGGTGCTGCGACTTCTTCCCGCAGCAAACAGTTCAGCTGCTTCTGGGCGCAAGAGAGGAACAATTCCAAACTGGAAAGGCTACGCTGACGGATCACTTGATCCAGCTGTCAGGACAAGAAAAAGCACACATGAAGCAAAATGAAAGGGAATTCCAAAGAAAAACACACCCCTTGATTTAAACTCGTGAGACGGGAAGGCATAGGACTCGGGTAATGCACAGGGGCTTAATGTAACCTATCATAATTGGCGTAATTGCTTCTAGCTCCAGTCGTTCAAAGCTAAACCAAAAACTGAGGCTGTTATATTCCCCAGCTTCATTATTACAAGGAAGAAGTCTCAGAATCATCTCTAGATTAGTGGTTTTTCAACCTCAGCAACTTTTAAGATGTGTGGACTTCAACACTCAGAATTCCCTATTCCTCATCACCAAAGATTTGGCACGTCGCATAGTATCAAGTTTCCTGGGCAGAACTGTAAGATAGTTTAATAAAATATTGGGGGAAATTTACTATTACTAAGTAATAAGTCTGCATTACTAAGTCTATATTACTTAGTAATACAGACTTAGATTACTAAGATTACTTACTAACTCTGCATTACTATTAATCTTCTCATCATTCCTATCACCCATCTCCTCCCACTTATGACTGTATGACTGTAACCTTGTTGTGGGTATCCTTACGATTTATATTGACTATTTCCTAGTATGATTTGATTGCTTATTTGTTCCCTATGACTATCATTAAGTGTTGTACCTTATAATTCTTGACAAATGTATCTTTTCTTTTATGTACACTGAGAGAGTATTATTTATTTATTTATTTATTTATTTATTTATTTATTTATTTATTTATTTATTTATTTATTTATTTATTTATTTATTTATTTCTATGCCGCCCACTCTCCGAGGACTCTGGGCGGCTTACAACAATCGACAGTATACTAAATAGCATATTGCCCCCAACAATCTGGGTCCTCATTTTACCCACCTCGGAAGGATGGAAGGCTGAGTCAACCTTGAGCCGGTGAGATTTGATCCGCTGATCTGCTGAACTAGCTGTCAGCTGAAGTAGCTGCAGTACTGCACTCGCCACCTCGGCTCAGTGTATTGGGTATGCACCAAGACAAATTCCTTGTGTGTCCAATCACACTTGGCCAATAAAGAATTCTATTCTATTCTATTCTATTCTATTCTATTCTATTCTATTCTATTCTATTCTATTCTATTCTATTCTATTCTATTCTATTCTATTCTATTCTATTCTATTCTATTCTGACTTTTCCTTCTCTTTCCTCTGCCTTTTTTTACTCATCTTTTTGCTACTGATTTCCCACAATTGAGGAATCTCGGAACTAATAAAACAGTTTCTTAGGGATTCTCAAACCATTTCCAGGATTCTAGAAGGCCTTTTTCTTTGGTTTCATTCATGATTATACGTAATAGAAAAATACATAATGACAATCATTAATAAAATGACTTTCTTTTCTCTCAAAAACTCCCCCCCCCCAAAGTTGTTTGGAACATAGTCACAGAGTCTTTTCATTAACATTTTGGATGTAATTGATTGCTCCAAACCCTTTAATCTGATTTTGCTGGAATACTGTATATAAAAATACTGGGCTGACATCATCTGTAGAACCCTTGTACACAACCTTCCAGCTTGGGTTCTAGGAGTTCGAAGTAAGTAAGTAGATAATTGCTTTAGTCTGGCAAGATTCTGTCTATAGGATAATAACAAGAAAGAAAGAATTCAAAGATACTGGACTAAAATCCACACATGGTTGGAGAAAATGATTAAAAAGCACATTGACTTTAAACCAGAGATTTTTTTTATTAGTTTAGTTTGTTTAGTTTAATGCGATTTATATGCCGCTCTATCTCCAATGGACTCAGGGCGGCTCACAACAATAAAATGCACAATTGCACATTAAAACAATATAAAATTAAAAGTCCAAATTAAAACAATTTAAAATCAATTTAAAATCTATTAAGAACCCCCCCTCCCACATCAGTCCAGGCTGCGAAACAGCCAGGTCTTCAAATCACGGCGGAACGAGCAAAGCTCGTTAGGGATCTTACCAGAAACATACAATAGAGAACTGAGTTACTTGATGGTGAATCAAGTAACTAGATTCAAGCGGCTAGAATTGTGTTTGCTAAAAATTGGAAAAATGAGGAAATACCTAAACAAGATGAAGTCATTAGGAAAATTATGGAATGTGCTGAAATGAGCAAATTGACATTTGAAATTAGAGAACAGGAAGACAAACAATATTATAAGATATGGGACTTATTTTATCAATGGCTAGATAATAAAACACGGAAATGAAATATGAAATAGATGCTACAATACAATATATGGAAATGATTTGAATGGGATGGAAATGCCATTGTTAGATGAATGATAAATGAGAATCATGATATAAAGATATATAGTTGTACCTTATAGTTAGATTGATAATATGAAAAATTAGAGAATTAGTAAATGATGAATATGAGATGAAGCACAAAAAAATTGTAACCGACCAACACACTACTTGCAATTGGATTGGATGATGGATGTTTTTATGTTTTGTTTAAAACTAAAAGAAAGAAAGAAAGAAAGAAAGAAAGAAAGAAAGAAAGGAGGGAGGGAGGGAGGGAGGGAGGGAGGGAGGGAGGGAGGGAGGGAGGGAGGAAGGAAGGAAGGAAGGAAGGAAGGAAGGAAGGAAGGAAGGAAGGAAGGAAGGAAGGAAGAATTCAGAAGTAACCCATATATTGTTCTTGATTCTTTGCGCCTGACAGCTCTGGTCAAAGAACTATTTGCAAGGCAGGAGAACGGTTCTCCTCCTTGTCCCGTCCCCCCCGAAAATGGATTATTTTATGGGGAGATGGAATGTATGACAACATACAGGCACACGTACAGAATCATTTTACTTTTCAAAGTAAAAACAAAGGCCCACATTGCACAATACATCCTTTATAAAGGAGGTTTATTTTGCTTTACACAAAGCATCCAATCAAGTTAATTTTCAAGGAAACACCTCACCCCAATGTTTCTTTTGCTTTCCCTAAAAAGGAATTTCTTAAAATATGTTATGCCGTTTAAGGCTGAAATAAAAGATGCTCTTAAAACAGTTTGAAATACCAGTATTTTATTACAGTTTATCGGAATGCTGCACGTTTGCGCAATTTAATAGTTGTTTTGTTTTCTACTTCTTTAAATGCGGGAGTGATTTTGCTAATGTCCTGCTCCGTGACAGCCATTTTCTCTTGGGGCCTGTGATGGAATCTCCAGCTAGAATGGGGGAAGGTAAGAAGAGGGGGTGTCAACCCCGGACCGCCAGATGGCCCGAGGCTGCCATTTGGGCGGGGGAGGAGTGGCTGTGCGCGCATGGGCAACAACGGCCACGCCACCATGGTGTCCTGGCAGGGAGAAGTCGCTGCCCAAGACACACACCTACGGCCTGCATTGCCTCGCTCCTCCATCCATGGGGCTGCCATCTGGCTAGAGGGGCCCAGACTTTGCCTGGCTGATCGCTCCGGCATCCGTGGGGCTGCTGCCTGCCCAACGGGGCTCTGATTGTAACCGGCTACTTGCAAAACAGCTGATTGTCGTCTCATGGAAACAGCTGATCATCGGAGCATGGGAAGAAGCAGGGAACCAAGCAGGATGGGCCGGGATGGGCAGCTAGGGGCGTGGCTGGACTGCAGCGGCTGTATTAGCGGCAAGCAGTCTTGGGAGGGGAGAGGTGTACACACAAGGGAGGTGGAGCACATATAAGGGGCGGGTGAACTAACCACGGTAGCACAAACTTTGATTCCTTTTGGGTGGTTGCTTCGTGCCGGGTCCGCGTTTCCAGATAAACAATCTAACATCAACTTGTATTGCTGGCTTTTCTTACCCGGGACACCGGAATGTGACAGGGGGATGCGCTTAGAGTCCTTGCACTCTAGGAAATGGCTCAGAACCTTCCTCTCCCAAAATCCCTTGTTTGACTGTTCCAAAGAAAATGGATCATCCCTTTATCACTATGTGACATGATGCACCCACTCTGGCCAAAGAGAAAGCCGCACCAGTTCATCCCACACAATGGCTTCCTTTAAATCCCGTCTTTCATCTTCGGAGCTGACTTGGTTTTTTTTTCAAGCGAGAGCAAGCAGCGGCGTGAAAACGCTCCTAGAATCTCCGCGTAAATGTTTCTTTAATCCTATTAAAAAAAAAAGAAAAACCACCACAAAACAGGCTTGGCTGAACAAGTAGGAAACTGAGCTCCAGAACTTTCCATGACCTCGTCTGCGCAGTCACTCTTGGCACCGATTGGCTGGTCATAAGGTCACCCTTAAGATGGGTTAAGTGACAAACACAAACGTGTTCAGATGTATCAGTTGGACCTATCTGTGTTCTGCGGCATTGAATGTTTGCAGTGCTCTGATCGCTAGGAATTGCTACAGATCTCCAGGGGTGAAGATAGATTACACAGCTCTTTGCAGGAATTTAAGCTCCCAACCTTTTGCACACTAAGAGGCCAATGTCCCAGCTGTTTATTGTTATTATTTGAAAGTATTTGGAGAGTGGGTAAAAGGTAGAACCATGGGAAAGACATGCAAGATGAAAGAAGATCTTCTCTGAAAGCTCTTGAGATGCCACCATGCCCTTCAGAGAAACCAAGGAATAGTCCTTTTTTAGCATGTCTCAGTGTCCAGTGTTGGATGGATGGACTACTCTTTGAGAAAGGCTGCAGGATTAGGGTTTGGCTAGTCTAAAGTAAAGAAGAATTAGGGGTGACATGATAGCAGTATTCCAGTATTTGAGGAGCTGCCACGAAGAAGAGGGGGGTCAAATTATTCTCCAAAGCACCTGAAGGCAGGACAAGAAACAAGGGATGGAAAATAATCAAGGAGAGAAGCAACCTGGAATGAAGGAGAAACTTCCTAACAGTGAGGACAATTCACCAGTGGAACAGCTTGCCACCAGAAATCTTGGGATGTTCTTAAGAAGAGTTTAGACAGTTACTTATCTGAAATGGTATAGGTCAGTGATGGCTAACCTTTTTGCCATCGCATGCCAAAAGTGGGGGGAGCGTGGGGGGGTCATGCGCCTGTGTGCCCACACCCATAATTCTATGCACCCTACCCCCCCGTGCATGCGTGCGCGACACCCCTGCACTCCCCCTGCTTTTGGCATGAGATGGCCCGGTGGGCCCGGTAGGCCCATTTTTTCGCCCTCCCCAGGCTCCAGAGGCTTTCTTGGAACCTGGGGAGGGCAAAAAACCGTCTTCCCCTTCCCTCCGGAGGCCCTCCGGAGGCCAGAAATGGCCCGTTTGCCGACTTCTGGTGAGCCCAGAAGGCCCGAAATTCAGATGGCTGGCACGCACGTGCATCCCGGAGGTGAGCTCGCGTGCCCACCGATATGGCTCCACGTGCCACCTGTGGCACACGTGCCATAGGTTCACCATCACGGCAAGGGGTTGGACTAGAAGACCTCCAAGGTCCATTCAGCTCATTCCATCCTTACATTCTTACCATGGAGAATATATACTCACTTTCTGGGATAGTCTTTCCCCTCCAATAAAAAGGAACAAATGATAAAGGCATTTTAAAGGGACATTCAGTTGGTTCTCACACTGTCTTTTTGAAACACTGAAAACATTCCCCCATCCATTTGCACTGTGACCGTTATTTCAGGCCAAATTTTTAAGAAAAAATACTTTTGTATTTTATAGTCATTTATGGAGTTGTTTGATTGAATTGTTGGGTTCTTTAGTGCCGTCAAGAAATACATAGAAGTAAAGTCCAATTGGACATCACTTAAAAGCTACAATGAAAGACAAGGAAGGAAACCAGTTTGGTCTAATGGTTAAGGCACCACCCTAGAAACTGGGAGACCCTGAGTTCAAGTCCTGCCTTAGCCAGGAAAACCAATTGCGGGACCTTAAGCCAGTCAGTCTCTCTCAGACAAAATCACCTCACAGGATTGTTGTGGGGAAAAATAGGAGGAGGAAGGCGTGTTGGATATGTTTATCGATTTGAGATATTTGTAAAAATAATAAAGGTAGATTTATTTGTTTATTTAAATAAACAAACAAACAAACAGTGTAGAATGAATCTCGTTCAGCAGCCAACACCCAAATAAACAGGAAAGAAACATTATATTAGTCAAGAAATCATCAGAAGGAAGAGACCTCCCAAAACCAAGAAAGGGAAATTGTGATTCTTGCAAGCGGATTTTTTTGAAAATCATTTCTGACCTATAGACAGAATCTTGCCAAACTAAAGCTACCTACCAGCCACATAAAGCATGTATTCTGGGAACTATTAAGGAGGAGCCATATTCATCCTCTTTCTCTCCCACAAACTATCTGAACTGAATTGTCTCTCGCTCCTCTGGAATGCACTCCCTCTGCTAGGAATCCAGACTACATTCCATCACACAGGACAAATTTTTTAATATATATATAAATAGCCAGAGAACCCCACATCGATGCTGCTGCCTAGCTGGGTCATGAAACATTTTTCAGGAAAACCACCCAGCTATGAGAACATCAAAACCACAACAATTTGCCATATGTTCCATCTAAACCATTATTCAGTTTTTTCTGTGGTGCAGAGAATTCATAATTTTAAATCCCATGGACCACTAATATGATCTGCCTAATAACCGGCTAGGTGGGCGTGGCTAGGTGGTCATTTGACTGGGTGGGCATGATCAACTCGATGTCATTCATGTTGAGGGGTGCCTCGATGGCGTCTACTTGCCCCTCCCCTCCCAGCCACTCTTCCCCTGCCAGCCTGGCCTCCTTAGGGCCCCAACAGGAAGCAGTTGCTGGAGCTAAGCAGCCACCATGAGAAAGAGTTGGCAAAACAGCTCAGTTCAAATTGGATCTGACGGAGAAGGAGGTCCAGCAGAAGCACTTCACTGAGGACTAGGAACATAGGCTTTCCAAGCAGAGGGAAGACCTATGGGAGTGCAAGGCCAGGTACTGTGCCTGCAGGCTCAGTGGGCTGAGATGGTCAGCCAGTTCCAGGCCATGATGCAGTCCCACTGGAACAAGGCCCTCCGGCTGTTTGCCACCAGTGGCACTTCCCTCCAGCCTTTGCCCAAATGTTCTGTCCCCGTCTCACACACACACACAAACAGACAGCCGGGGGTTAAATAAACTGGCAGACAACCAATTCTTCCGATAAGATGCTTAGCAGCAACCCAGTAACTGCTTGCCAAGAACTTTTACTCAATAAACAAAATACCCACAGTCAAGAATTGTCCAGTTCGTAAAATAAATCCAAGGCCGATAATGTTGTTTCCAAAGATGCAATGTGACTCAATAGTAGTTAGTTTTGTCCGTCACAGAGTCTGAATGGCCACCTCACTCCCTTTTATATCCTGTGGAGTGTGGTCCAGTGACTCAGCCTAATCTCTGGCACACCTTTTCTTCTGTTGCGCACGCTTATCTCTGCAACGCTGCCGAGGATCCAGCCAAGACTCATTATCCTCATCACTGTCCACCTGTGGCTGCATGGATGTGCTTGGCCCCGGCCCTATCTCTTGCCCTTCGGCGGACACCGAAGGCATTGCCAGAGAGGAGGGTCCTGGAGAGGGAGGCCTTGCCAACTCCTCTCCTTCACTCTCGGAGTCCTCTCCTGCCGATGACACAGGCTCAGGTAACGGAGCCACAACACCAAAGCCCTGCACCAGGAGGCCAAAGCAGACCCCAAGTTGGACTTTCTGCCCCCCTCTGACCCGCACAAAAAAGACCCCAAAGGGGGAGACTCTCTGCAGCAACACAAACGCTCATTGCACGTATCCGGCCCAGGGGCCGCAGTTTGAGGACTCCTGATTTAGTGCAATATAAAAAATGCAAATAATTTTTCTGCGGACCACCAAAATTTTCTCGCGGACCACCGGTCGTCCACGGACCACCAGTTGGTGACCGCTGCTCTAGAAGTTGTTTGCCAAGATGTTAAAAGTCGTTCAGGTACATGGCTGCCTGTAAATCCATGTTCTATGCAGAATCAGCCCATGGATTTAGCCCAGCTCATACTGTATCTAAAAAGCAGGATGAGATTGGGTCTCTGTTTTCTTTAGCCAAAGAAAGCCAAGCTGTGGGACCATTTGAGTTTTGGCCATCGATTGTGCTTTGGGCAATGCTACAAAAAAAAGGGGGGGGGGAATATTAGAAACAAAATACCCTCAGTTGCAATCCTCTTGAATTCGCCATGAGATTTGGTAGATTTTTAGCACCCGGTAGAACTTAAAGGGGAGAAAAAAAAAATCCAACGAATGAATTTGGGGATATTTATGAACCAAACGGCGTTTTATTCTCAATGTTATTTTTCTGCCGCTGTGAAGAGTGACAGCTTTATTTCAGAGTGGATTTTTTTTTCTTTTTCTTTAAAAAAAAAGAAATCTGGATCGAGTTTCATTCGGTTCTCCAAATCATTATAATAATGTGATAAGTCTCCAATTACACGATGGACAAATGGAAAATTATTTCTCAAAATATGTTTTCCTAGGCAGCCTCACTCCAGCTATGAACCTACACTAAATTAATAAACCCACTTTAAAAAATCTGCTAAATTTCAGAAACGGTTCCGTGCCCTCCCTTTTTTCTTTTCTTTTTTTGCTTAATATAATATTTCTGACACGTTTCTTTATGCTGACTGGCAAATGTTCCCAGTTAATTCCTTTCTTTGCCCTCTAGGAACATTTTGCTATCGCTCCTTTTTGCGTCTATGGTTAGCAGCTCTTTCCTTCCCTAACAACTCAATGTTCTATCTCAACAAACTTCTTGTAGAAATAATGATAGCAGAAGCCTTAAAAATAATACTTGAAGAAAAGCCAGTAATCTCAAGGATGGATCTCAGGAAACCCGATTAAAGGCCACAAAGAGAGGGTAAAAACTGGTTCAGGGTTCAGAAGTGAAGCCCCAAAGAATGGGCCTAACCCCAAATTGCTGACGAGCAAAAAACAAGAACAAAAACTGCAGCCGTTTTTCTGACCGCAGCCTTCTACGCCAACCCTTCTACAATGCAGGAAGAAAATTTTGTTAATGCAGCGTTATTTAGAAAACGCAGGTCTTTTGACAATGGATTCTCCTTAGCTTAACGGCAAAGCCTTTAAAATTCAGGCAGCCCTTTTGAGGGGGCAGGGTTGTATTAGTTCAGCTTTGATTCCAAAGGCTGCTGTTTTGGAGCTTGTCGAGTCACAACTTACCTGCCTGCAATTCTTTCCCCCAAATTTGAACTGATTTAGGAGCTCCCCGTGGTCCTCGGCGTTCCTACCTGGATTTTGACGGATGAATTTAAGGAGAGGCACTGGGCTTAAGGTGTCAAAGCGTAAGGTGTCAAAGAAGATGGCAGCTATACATACAGTATGAATCGTCTGACCAGTGGTGGGTTGCTACCAGTTCGCACGAACCGGTAGCAGCGGCTGCGGGAGGCTCCGCCCACCCACCCGGATGTCATCCAATACGATCTGCACATGCGCAGAAGCTTCTGCACATGTGCAGAAATGGCACATGCACTCACTTCGCAAACCGGTAGCAAAGGTAAGTGAAACTCACCACTGCTTCTGACGCATGTTAAAAAAAAAAAGGCAGAGCTTCACTAACACAGGTGAACTCTCCACTCTCCACTCCACTCCATTCCACTCTCTACTCCACTCCACTCTCCACTCCACGCCACTCCATTCCACTCTACTCCACTCCACTCTCCACTCCACTCCATTCCACTCTCTACTCCACTCCACTCCACTCTCCACTCCATTCCATTCCATTCTCTACTCCACTCCACTCCACACTCCACTCTCCACTCCACTTCACTCCATTCCACTCCACTCTCCACTCCATTGCATTCCATTCCACTCTCTATTCCACTCCACTCGCCACTTCACTCCACTCCACTCCATTCCATTCCACTCTCTACTCCACTCCACTCCACTCTCCACTCCATTCCATTCTATTCCACTCTCTACTCCACTCCACTCGACTCCACTCTCTACTCCACTCCACTCTCCACTCCACTCCATTCCATTCCACTCTCTACTCCACTCCACTCCATTCCACTCTCTACTCCACTCCACTCTCCACTCCACTCCACTCCACTCCACTCCACTCCACTCCATTCCATTCCACTCTCTACTCCACTCCAGTCTCCATTCTCCATTCTCCAGTCTCCACTCCACTCCACTCCACTCCATTCCATTCTGAAGGTTTCACCAATTAGAATGTTTTCTTTGGATAATTAGTTAGCTGGGAAGATCCTACGTGCTGTTCCGCAATTGGTTCTTTTAAACATTTGGTTGGCCAGCTTATTCCCTTTTCGATGCACAAAACACAAGAAGGGAAATTACCCTGATCATCCAAGAAACATTTCATGCTATTTTTTTTTTTTAAATGGACATCTTTATTCATGGGGTCGATGCCCACATTTTTGACTTATTTCCTCACTCAAGTCAGCTGTCCTAAAAGGAAGGACACGGATTACTCATGAAATGTACCAGCACATTCCAAGTGGCCTGAGGCTGATGAAAGCTTGATGGATGGAGATGCAGCTAGGGAAAGGTTCGGGATAGTGACCATCTGGGACCGGCATTCATTTGTGGCATTCATTGGATGTCTTCGGACAGTCAGAAGGAACGGCCACCTCTGGGTGTGACTGTTCCTTATAGGGGCCAAACTCAATCTTGGAGACATGTGCCTACTCTCCGTTAGAGCTGTTATTACAGTTATCTGTATGAAGGGTTGGTGGTGCTCTCTCAGCTTGCTTGTTTTCTTATAGACATTTCATTACTCTCATTGGCATCCTTCAGTCTCAAGAGACTATGGTATCGTGCTCTGGAAAGAGGTCCTCAAACAGCATCTGGTGTAACTAAAAAGGCCAATTCGAGAGTGGCAATCCCTTCCACACTGAGGGCAGATACATTCTGTCCCCTGCTCAGACACCAGATTTCGCTGGTTCTGGGACTGCCTCTTTGCCTCGGCCTGCTGAACAAGTGTCTCTTCGAATTGGAGAAGGCCATGTTGCATCTTTAGCCTCCAAAGGCTGAACGATCGGAGGTCAAGGGTTCCCAGTTGTTAATGTCCATTCCCAGGGCCTTTAGGTCCCTCTTGCAGATATCCTAACTAGGTGATATCATCAGTGCTAGAAGGGAGTAGGGTTTGTGGAATGGAGGAAGAGGAAGAGGAGGAGGAGGAGGAGGAGGAGGAGGAGGAGGAGGAGGAGGAGGAGGAGGAGGAGGAGGAGGAGGACGACGACTGTGGGGTCCTTGGTGCTATCTGAGCCACCCCCTATTAGGGCCCTATTTTCCCCCAACCTTTAAATGCTACTGTTGTTTTATATGTTTTGTCTTTACTACAACTTGCAAGTTTCCCAGAGCAATCGAAGAGGAATTTCAGTTCTTTAAAGAAGCTTGGTTGTTTTCTTGTAAACATTTCATTACCAAACTAGGTAACATGTGGATGCCGGCATCTCGGGTTTCAGAGGCTCCATCACTTTTGATAGATGGGGAAAAACTTGCACCCGTTGATAGGGCTCGCAACTTGGGTGTCCTCCTGGATGCTCGGCTATCCCTAGAAGACCATCTAACGGCCGTGATCAGGGGGGGCCTTCGCACAGGTTCGCCTGGTGCGCCAGTTGCTCCCTTTCCTGGACCGAGATGACCTTCGCACAGTCACTCATGCCCTGGTTACTTCCCGCTTGGATTACTGCAATTCCCTCTACATGGGCCTGCCCCTGAGATGCACCCGGAGACTCCAGCTGATCCAGAATGCAGCCGCACGGGTTGTTACGGGAGCCCCTCGTTACTCCCATATAACACCCCTCCTGCGTGAGCTGCACTGGTTACCAGTGGTTCTCCGGGTCCGCTTCAAGGTGCTAGTCCTCACCTATAAGGCCCTTCATGACTTAGGTCTGGGATATTTGCATGACCTTCTCCTGCCTGCCTCTCACCGTCCTGTTCGCTCCCATAGGGCCGCTCTCCTCAGGGTTCCGATGGCGAGCCAGTGACACCTTGCTGTGCCCAGGGGTAGGGCGTTCTCTGTGGGCGCTCCCACCCTCTGGAATGAATTACCTACCGAGCTCCGGACGGCTCCTGATCTCCGCTCCTTCCGTTGGGACTTGAAGACTTGGCTTTTCAAACAAATAGGCTGACTCTGATTCCGGGTTTTATTATTTACTACTAATTAATTATTTGGATTAAATTATGATTTTATTGTACTTGTTTCTTAACTTGTGTTCGCCGCCCTGAGTCCTTCGGGAGAATGGCGGCATATAAATACATGTAATAAATAAATAAATAAATAAACATCATCAGAGCTGGTAGGGAAGGGGTTTTGTGGAGAGGAGGAGGAGGAGGACGACGACAACTGTGAAGAGTCCTTGGTTTCAACCCTGATCTTCAAATATTCTCCTTTATTAGTTATTTGTATCTTTGGTCTAAGAAGAATGTATGGAATAGTTGTGGAAAGACTAAGATGTACAGGTAGCCCTCGACTTACTACAGTTCCTTTAGTGACCGTTTAAAGTTACAACGCCAATGAAACAAGTGACTTATAAGATTGTTTTTCACACTTACGACTGTTGTAGCATCCCCACAGTCAACATTTCGAAACATGGGAACTGGCTCATAGTTATGACCATTGCTGTGTCCTGGGATCACGTGATCACCTTTTGGGACCTTCTGACAAGGAAAGTCAATGGGGAAGCCAGACTCGCTTAGCAACCATGTTACTATCTTAACGACTGCAATGATTGACTTAACGTCCGTTGCAAGAAAGGTCGTAAAATGGGGCAAAACTCAATGAACAACCGTCTCGCTTAGCAACCAAAATGTTGCGCTCAATTGTTGTAAGTTGAAAATCACTTGGATCTTTAAAAGTATAATGAAGGTAGAGATGGATGGGCCATCTAGAGAAACTGATGAGAAAACACCTAAAATCAGGTTGCAACATAGCATGATCTGCATAGCCACGTGCTAATGAGAAGCATGTTGAGTTGAAAAAGAGTTTTTAGCAAACAACAGGGGGAGGGGACTGTTGACATGAAATATTGGAGCAATCAACAAATAATAACCTGTAGCTTGATTAATGGAGAGAGAGAGGGGGGGGGAGGGAGGGAGGGAGGGAGAGGGAGGGAGGGGGAGAGAGAGAGGGAGAGAGAGAGGGAGAGAGAGAAACTGCTTTGAAATGAAAAAGCTTTAATAACGAACTGCTAGGAAAAGATCAGGATTTCCATGACATTTAGAATTGCTTTATTTTACTCTGAAATCTTACAAAGAGGAAGCCAAATGAAAATATTATATTGTTAGCGAGCCTCTTGCCAAAAAAGCATTATTTCTATTTGAGGGAGGGAGGAGGGAGAAAGGAAGGAAGGAAGGAAGGAAGGAAGGAAGGAAGGAAAGAAAGAAAGAAAGAAAGAAAGAAAGAAAGAAAGAAAGAAAGAGAGAGAGAGAGAGGGGGGGAAGGAGGGAAGGAAGGAAGGAAGGAAGGGCAGAAAAAGAAAGAAAGAAAGGGAGGGAGGGAGGGAAGGAAGGACAGAAAGGAAAAGAAAGGAAAGGAAGAAAGAAAGTAAGGAAAGAGGGAGAGGGAGGGAGGGAAGGAAGGAAGGACAGAGAAAGAACGAAAGAAAGAAAGGGAAGGAGGGAGGGAAGGAAGGACAGAAAGGAAAAGAAAGGAAAGGAAGAAAGAAAGTAAGGAAAGAGGGAGAGGGAGGGAGGGAAGGAAGGAAGGACAGAGAAAGAAAGAAAGAAAGGAAGGAAGGAAGGAAGGAAGGAAGGAAGGAAGGAAGAAAGAAAGAAAGAAAAAAAGGAAGGAAGGAAGGAAGGAAGGAAGGAAGGAAGGAAGGAAGGAAGAAAGAAAGAAAGAAAGAAAGAAAGAAAGAAAGAAAGAAAGAAAGAAAGAAAGGGGGAAAAAGGGACTGTTTATGCCCATAAAATTGATGGTCCAGAAAAGAAAATGGCTGTCAGGCAGGACCAGATTAGAGGAAACACCCTTCCTGTGGATGAGATGGAGGAGAAGGAGGAGAAAAAGAGAGCAGGAGAAGGACTCACTGTCCCGTAACACACAAGCCTTTGCTGACATTGCCAACACAGAAGAAAGGGGGGGGGGGTTCTCAGCTGCGCATTCCTTCGACAGCAGCAAAGGCGGCACAAAGTGCCAATGAGACTGGGTTGCACGGACCAGGGAGCATGGGAGCGGGGGAGGGGGGACCTCTGCCTGACTCTCCCATCTCCTCCTGCAGGCAAGACCAAGAACATCTCAGAAGCATCAGGACTTCACTGTCATGTCCCCTGTCCATTCCATAAGGCAGCATGTAGATCTTCCTTCCTTCCTTCCTTCCTTCCTTCCTTCCTTCCTTCCTTCCCTCCCTCCCTCCCTCCTTCCTTTTCACAAATCACTCAAGGCAGTGACCACATCCAGAAAACCTTCCTTCTCCTATTTTCCCAACAATAAGAACCCTGTGAAGCAAGTTGGACTGAAGAGAGTAACTGGCCCAAAGTCACCCAGCTGGCTTTCATGCAGTGGTCGTCTTCAGCCGGTTCGGACCAGTTCGGGAAAACCGGTAGCAAAAATCGCAGGTGGGCCCGCCCCGGCTCTATGTTGTCCTATTTAGGCATGTTTTTGAGGCTGGGTACATGCGCGGAAGGAGCATGTGCGAGCAAAACGCATGCACGGAAGGCCATGCACATGCGCGGAAGCGGCGTGGGAGAGTGAAGCGAACGCACATGGGCATGCTCAGATTTGCGAACAGGTAGGCCCTGGCTAGAAATCACGGCCTCCCAGTTTCTACTGTGGTGCTTTAACCACTAAACTGTCTCTCTTCTTTTCTGGATGCCTTCCTCCCCTTACATGAACGTAATTTAATTTGTTTTGCTTCTTTAAAGAACTGAAATTCCTCTTCGATTGCTCTGGGAAACTTGCAAGTTGTAGTAAAGACAAAACATATAAAACAACAGTAACATTTGAAGGTTGGGAGGAAATAGGGCCCTAATAGGGGTTGGCTAATGGAGGCGGCTAATGGAGTAGAGGTGGCGGGATGGAGTCCCTGAAGCAGTCGGCGTGAAATTAAATGGTCTCCGTGGGATGATAGAGGACAGGAAGGCCTGGAGGAACGTGGTCCATGGGGTCGCGATGGGTCGGACACGACTTTACGACTAACAACAACAACAACAATGGAGTACAGAAGACCCCACTTCATCTCTGTGTGCATTTAGTGTCCTTCCTTTCCATCCTGCTTAGTGTTATTTTAATTCAGTTTTAAACTTGACATCTTTCTTGTTTTCATGTTTTATTCTGTATTTTGTCCAACGTCTATAAGTCGCCTCTGGTTAGATGGACGGAATAGAGTTTTGATAATAAAATAAAATAAATGGAACTTCCTGTCAAACTGGTAACAAAGAGATTTTGTTTAACTCCTGGAGTTCTTCAATTCAGGGGTGAGGGACTAGGGCCTTTTTATGACCTGTGGACTTCAACTCCCAGGATTCCTGAGCCAGCATGGCAGGAATTCTGGGAATTGAAGTCCACAAGTCATATTAGGTCCCTAGTTCCCCCACCTCTAAATTATATGGATTGCATTATGAAGCCAATCAAATTGGTTCACAAATGTCACTGAATATGTTATCTAATCAGGTAATGAAACATCTGTAAGCAAACAACCAAACTCAGAGAGCACCAAGGACTCCACAGTTCAGTCCTGAGCTACCTATATTCTCTTCGATCGATACCCATTAGAAGATATATATACCGTGTTTCTCCAAAAATAAGACCCTGTCTTATATTTTTTTGAACCCTGAAATAAGCGCTTGGCCTTATTGCCATGTGCTCAAAAGCCCAATTGAGCTTATTATCAGGGGATGTCTTATTTTGGGGGAAACAGGGTGTATGTATGTATGTATGTATGTATGTATGTATGTATGTATGTATGTATGTATCAGAGAACACCTAGGATTCCACATATGTATCCATGATGGAATTTTCAAAACTACGCCATTAATAACATCAAGGGTAGTGTGAATTGGCTGGTAATAGACAGCCCTGGAATCTAAGTTTGGCTCTGTGTGAAGGAGGCCATTTTGTTTTCTCAGCCATGATGCGCGGCTTCGTATGCTGCAGGCGATTGTAATTTAGCCTGCTGCTGGCAATTGTGGTTTGTTTAACAAACCAGAGCTTAGCAAAAGCCCTGCTGAGGAGCTGCTGAATCTAGGTGGAAGCTTGTGATCAGGGCTTCAATAATTTTAGCAAGGGGTTCTCTGCTCAGTTGCTGGATGGGCGTGGCCATGGTGGGTAAGGCCTAGTTGGCCTCCTGCACCATGGGGGGGGGGGCGTTTTGCCTTCCCTGAGCTCCAGAGGTCTTCTTTGAGCCTCCGGAAGGGTGAAAATGGCCTCCCCAGGCTCCGGAGGCACTCTGGAGGCCAGAAACTGGCCCATTTCTGGCCTTCCTGAACTTCCCCAAGCCTCCATGCGCACCTTGCACTTACCTGCATCCAAAACGGGCCCCGTGGGGAATCCTGGGAGGGGCGGGGAGGGGCAGGCAGGGCCATCCAGGAGTGGAGTTTGGGGGTTTTCCGAACTGCACAGAATCTTAGCTAAAGGTTCTCCCGAACCCCTGCGGACCCCCAGCAGCCCTCCCCTGCTTGTGATCATGGTTGACACAACTGCTCTGGAGAGGCTGCTGGTGGACCATCTTTCTGTCCACAAAAAGAGAACACCCCCCCCCCCCAGGCTTTCAAGGGGACTGATGACACAGCAACTCTCCTGTCCCAGTAATCTGTGCTGGGCAGGGAGGCAACCAAGGATGCGAGGTGGCCAACACTTCTTCTGAAATACAAGAAGAAGGCAGAGGGTTAAGAAGAAACGTGTTTGAAGCACAGGCCAGGGCTTCAGTCAAGCCAAAGCATACAAGTCACGGAGCCAAAAGGCATAAACAAAAGCAAAGTCAGGTACAAACCAAGTCAGAGTCCACAAAACTAGTCCAAAGAGTTTTCGGCAGCTAATTGTGGAAGCATAATGTATGGATGTTATTTCCAGCGGTGGGTTATTTCCAAATGGGCAAGTTATATAACCCAAGAGTCCAAGCCCCATTCAAAATCAGCTGCCCTGCATTTTCCTTGGCTCAAAAAGGCTGGTCTACTCCAGAGCAAAGCAACCCCCAAAGAGATGCTCCTTGCAATGTCATTCTTCTTTCAAGTCTTGGTCCCGCAGGCAGGGGTGGGCTGCCGGGAGTTCGCAGGGGTTCGGGAGAACCTCTAAGATTCTGTTCAGAGAACCCTCAAATCCCACTCCTGGATGGCCCCACCCACCCCACCCCTCCCAGGAGTCCCCACACGGCCCGTTTTGGATGCAGGTAAGTGCAGGGCGCACACGGAGGCTTGGAGAGGGCAAAAACAACGGGCCTACTAGAAGTTCAGGAAGGGCCTCCAGAGCCTGGGGAGGCCGTTTTTGCACTCCCGGAGGCTCAAGGAAAGCCTTGAAGGCTACTTCTGCCGACTGCCTGCAATTTGGCAGTTCAAATCTCACCAGGCTCAAGGTTGACTCTGCCTTCCATCCTTCCGAGGTCGGTAAAATGAGGACCCAGATTGTTGGGGGGGCAATATGTTGACTCTGTAACCTGCTTAGAGAGGGCTGTAAAACACTGTGAAGCGGTATATAAGTCTAAATGCTTATCGCTATTGAACATCACAGGACATTTATGAAAGGGGAAGGGAAAAGCAATGGGTTTATATGGGAATATTCAGATCTGGCTTTACTATGCCGTAACCACTTGGCTTCAGTAAAAGTTATACCTTTCCCTACAAATGGGAGTTGAGAGGTTTTCCTTTCCTGAACATCCAAGCTGGGAGAGGCGTGTCAGAGGCAATCTTTATATGAGGAAATTTACTATATTAGTGAAAACACCAGGCAGGTCTGAAGTATTGGTCAGACCAAGTTAATGGAGTCTCTGCGTTAACGAGTTTTCCCAGCTAACACTGGTAACTTTCTGTAAAGTCTCTACTGATGAATCTAACATTATAACCTCAGATTCCTAGCTGTACGGGAAGATGGTGTTGTGTCTGTATATATTCTCTGCAAAAATGCCGGATTCCCTGTACTTAGTCTGGATGGCAGATCTTATCAGCCATCCATCTGTTCCACAAAAATACGGGGATGATTTAAAAAAAAAAAAAAATTGGCTGGTTATTGTTTTCGTCACCCTCGTCACCTCTCGCCTTGACTACTGCAATGCTCTCTACATGGGACTCCCCTTGAAGAGCACCCGGAGGCTTCAACTGGTCCAGAATGCAGCAGCGCGGGTAGTGATGGGAGCAGCATGGCGCTCCCATGTAACACCGCTCCTGCGCAAGCTGCACTGGCTCCCGGTGGTCTTCCGGGTGCGCTTCAAGGTGTTGGTCATCACCTTTAAAGCGCTCCATGGCATAGGACCTAGCTATCTGCGAGACCGCCTGCTGCTACCGACGACCTCCCATCGACCCGTGCGCTCCCACAGAGAGGGCCTCCTCAGGGTGCCATCAGCCAAACAATGTAGGCTGGTGACCCCCAGGGGGAGGGCCTTCTCTGTGGGGGCACCTACCCTCTGGAATCAGTTGCCCCCAGAGATAAGGAGAATCCATGACCTCAGTGCCTTCCGTCGTGCCCTTAAAACCCATCTTTTCCAGCAAGCCGGGCTGGCTTAAGAAGAAATTTTTTAAATTGTTTTAATCGGTTTGTGATTTCTTAATTACTGGGCCAAATTCATATATATTTTTAACTGTTTTTAATATTTGTATTCTATGTTCTTATTTTGGCTGTACACCGCCCTGAGTCCTCAGGGAGAAGGGCGGTATATAAATTGGAAATAAATTAAATTAAATTAAATTAAATTTTGAGAAAATGGGTCAACGGAGCCAGTAATAGATGCATCTGCTTTGAGGAATGGTAGGCAAGGACAACATTTATGCCCCAAGGCCCGGCTATCCATAGGGTCTGCCAACTGACCTTCATGTGTGATTTACATAATGAGATTTTAATAGATATGATGTCATTGTGGCTTCCAAGAATGCCCTCCACATTGCTTTGAAGCCCGACCCTTGAAGTCACGGATTCCCACGGAAGGCTAATTTTCTATGGACCTGACTAGATTATCTTCAACGGAACGTTTTCATCCTATTTCTCCAAAACATCCTCTTTAGCGGTAAAAAGCGGCCCTTTTAAAGTTTTTCGTAGAACTTTCCCCTCAAATCACGACATATTTTCATGTAACGTTCGCAATATATACTTTAGCAATCTAAGCAGGTCACGCATTTCAAAGCAAAAAAATAAATGTAGTTTACCCCTTAATTAAGATCCTCGCTGGCTTCTGGTTTTCCTCTGGACTTTGTTCAAAAATCTGGTTTTGACTTCCACGGCCTCAAAATAGCTTGGGACCAGACTACGCGAAGGACAGGGTTGTGTTTGTGATGCAACTTTGGCAATCCAGTGGAGGGTTCCCCCAGCCTTCAGACTCAGGTAGAAGAGGGGCTTTGAGATTTTTGGAATCCTGTGACTTAAACATCTGGAGGGTGAGGTTTCTAAAGAGCTTAACTTCCAGGTTCTTACAGCTGCATATTTTATTTTACCGTACTTATTTTGACTTAGTTATTAACCGTGGTAGGATTAATCTATCAGATAGATATCAAGAATTGTGTTGGATGCTGCCACAGATGGGATCTTTATGTTGTGGTCCACTGGCAGCCTGCGGAGCTGGCAGCAGAGTCGGACAAGAGATCTAAGTCCAGCCCATCTTGAAATGCGTTGACCCTTGTCTACCGCCCTTGTTTGCCTTGACTGTTAGTAGAGCAGATTTTTGTAGAGAGTTAGCATTGTTGTGGTCCGCAGGCAGCCTGAGGAGCTGGCAGCAGAGTCGGACAGTGAGGAGGCTGGGGAGGAACATGGGTCAGTCCTGGAGTCTTGGGAAGGCTCGGATGAGGGCTCTGCATCGGAGGCAGAGAGGGGGCCAGGGCCATCTAGTATTATGTACCGCCTCCGGAGCCTCCAGAATCTGACATCAGCGAGGCAGAAGAACAGTGTGAGCCTGTTCCCAGTGTGCGCATGCGCAGAGCTGCCAGAAGGCAAGAACAATTAAGGAAAAAAAGGGTGACTCAGGAGTAAGGCTTGGAGTTGATTGGCCCCTCCCATAAGACATAAAAGAGGAGCAAACGGACGTGAGGCTTTGCAGGAAGCAATTAGTTCATATAGTCAATTCAAGCTCTGAGAAGTCGGTTTGACTCTGTGCTCCGTTTGGCCTTGTAAAACTAATTGGCAAGTAGGTCTCTGGCAGCGTTTCAAGGGAGATAAAGGTGGGTGCTTATCAACATTATTTTATTTATTTTTTTTTTTAATTTTTATTTATTTTTATATGCCGCCCTTCTCCGGAGACCCAGGGCGGCTTACAATGCGTTAAGCAATAGCCTTCATACTTTTGTATATTTTATACAAAGTCAGCTTATTGCCCCCACAAACTGGGTCCTCATTTTACCCACCTTAGAAAGGATGGAAGGCTGAGCCGACCTTGAGCCTGGTGAGAATTGAACTCACAGTAATTGCAGGCAGCTGGATGTTAAATGCTGCCTTAGTAGGAGGCATTAGCCTCCTACGCCACTCAGGCTCCTCCTGTCATTACCCTGAACAACTGTGTCAACTCGAGCAGACATCTGTCAGAATCTACACAGACTGTTTGTGAATCATTACATCTCAATAAAAGAGGTTTTTTGGGACTAAAATTGTGATTTATGCTTTCTCAGGAAGCCTAGGTCAGAACAATTTACCTCAGATGTTAACTCATGCCCTTGTAACCTCTACTTTTAGACTACTGTAACAAACTCTACATGGGGCTGGCCCTGAAGAGCATTTGGAAACTTCCAACGGGTACAGAATGAGGCTGCATGAATAGCAATAATATTTAGGCTGCCCAATAGTACTTTACAGCACTCTCTGGTTTATAATGTCAGCATATTGCCTCCAATAATCCGGGTCCTCATTTTACTGACCTCGGAAGGATGGAAGGCTGGAAACTTTGAGCCACATCAGGATCGAACTCCTGGCTGTGTTGTGACCCCGACTCCCGATCCTGTCCTAACAGAGGAAGAGGACTCAGAAGGTGATGGGGAGGAACCGACAAAGCCTCCCTCTCCAGGACTCTCCTCTCTGGCAATGCCTCAGGTTCCATCCGAAGGCCAAGAGGAACAGCCTGGGATATGCCAGGAGGAAAGCATATTGGAACAAAAACAGATAGGGAGCGAGGATGATGAATTGGCTTGATCCCAGGCAGCGTCGGAGGGAGAAGCGTGCGCAGCAACGAAAGAGGCGTGGGAGGGCCAGAGACTGAACTGAGTCACTGAGCCACACCCCACAAGGAATAAAAGTGGGTGTGATTGCTCTTCAGGCTTTGTGACAGTCAAAGTTAAAAACCTGAGAGTCACATCGCGTTACCTGAAATCTGGCTTGTACATATTTGGATTGGATTGGATTGGCTAACTCTTGCTTCGTGGATTACTTTTTGCTACTGGACCGGACTGAAGATAAACTCTCTCTTGCTTACTGTGAGTGAAAACTGTCTTGGCAGGCATTTCGCAGTTTACTGCCAAAACCCTTATCTGCAAGGGATTCTAGTCTGATTGCATAATACAATCTTGGCAGGTGTGCCTGGTTGTGTGTTTGCCTGTGTGGGGAAGGGGGGACAGAACAGGCTGGGGGAAGAATTAGCCTGCAATACTGCCTTCCAATCACTGTACCACCAGGGTGGGAAACGGTGACAGATATACGGTATACATAACAGCACTTCTCTGTGAGCTGCATTGGTTACTGGTGTCTTTCCGGATGCAATTCAAGGTGTTGTTGTCACTTTTACCGGGGTACCTGAGGGATTACCTTTTTCCAAAAGTCTCTACCTGTCCAACTTGATCTAGCAGAATGGACAACCTGTAGATCCCGTCAGCTAACGAGTGTTGGCTGTGAGGACCAGAAGATGGCCTTTTCCTGAAGTGGGCCCTGCTCTGTGGAATATTCTCCCCTTGCATATTGGAACGGTTCAACCTTGTTAGCCAAACCCGGTTATGTTCTGGAATGCGTGAATGAATCAAGGATCTGGTTTCTTAGCTGTATTGCTAACTGGCCAAGCATCTCGTCTGCTATGTACATATTTAGTTTGGATGTTTTCATTGTTTTTTTTTTCATTGTTTTGAAATGTTTTAACTGTAATGTATTTTTTGAATTGTAAGCTGCCCAGGGTCATTGACTGAGATGGGCAGCTACAGAAATTGACTGATTGACTGACTCACTAAACAAACAAACAAACAAACACATGTGAATATAGTGGAAGAAATGTTCCAAGAGAATCCACATCCACAAATGCATTAAAAAAATAAGCTATTTTATATTTCTGCTACCCATCCAAACCCATTTTTATGCTTCCAAATGAAGGGATAAAACTACCGAACTGTTAAAAAGCATTAATTTGAATATTGTTTATGTACTCAATTCTTACCCCGCGTATATTCAGAATCCTACATCTCCTTCCCTGCGTTGCAAACAGCCTTCTCTTTACAGAATAACGTTGGCATTTCTTAAATATTCTCATACTTGGCTATCCTAGAAAGGTCTCCGAAATATTTTTAGCTGCTTGCCCTATGCCAACAAAAGATGCAATTAATTCCTTTAATGACCACACAAAAACATTATTAATAAGATCGTCTAGTTGCTATGAACATGCTGCAAGCAAAACGATGGCTGGAGTCAGAACTTCGGCGAAAGAAATTTGGAGGAGGAAAATTCGGACTCCTCCTATCCCCAAGAGGTTTGACTGTTCTGCATCGCATTGGTAAGAGGTTCCCCTTTCATTCATCGGGGGATATTTTTTATAGGTCGTAGGTGGCTACGGGGAGCAGGAGAGAATGAGCCTCTCTTTCCATGGATGTCCTTAACTGATCCGAGGCGAAATCAGTGTGTCTCAGTTAACTGCTACAAAGGGAACGGCGAATATTTCAGAAGGTTATATTCTGCAACACCCCTTGGTTAATTTTCTTAATCCAAAAGAAAACTTTGTATTTTTCTCTTGGTTGAAAAGGAGTCTTTCCCATCCACCAATGGGGAGCATACTAGCATTTGAAACCTGTGATGACTCAGGGCGTGGCACGAAGGCAACACAGCCAGAGAACCGGTATGAGTTCCTTTATTGGCACCAACTTTGCATCCAACGTCCCATTTAGTCTCTGGCCTGGAGAAAAACTCTCTCACAAACCTGCAGCAGCTTCTGTCCGCAGATACTCCAGTCCAAACGCTATAAGCAGAATGACTGCAAATCAATCACTCCGGCAAGGCAAGATAATGCATCCCAAAAGCGAAGAATTCACGGCAATAATTCCAGCCAGGCAAGATAAACACACAGAAGCACGACTATAGTTCAAACAGTCAGGAGGAATGCCAGGAATGCAGGCCCCACTCTCAACACTAGATGAATTCAGTGTTTGTTCCTGACAAATGCCCCTCCCAACTGCCTCTCCTTTAAACTCCATCCCCAGGTGTGCCTTGTGAAGGGAATGGGAGCCCTTTCCTTCCTTGTAAGCCACACAACCCACAATGCTCTCTTCTGCGTTCTTCCCTGCGCGCCCTAGGATGAGGAGGGGATGGGACTTGGTCTTCAACTGAACCCCCTCTCCCTTGTTCTACCTCTCCCCTGCTCTGCCCAGCCTGACTTTGCCCTTCCCCAATTTCCTCCACAGCCAACGGAGCCACTCTCCCATTCTCTGTCAGCTGTTCGTCTTGTCTCAGATTCAGACTCTGACAGGGGCATGACAAAACCCGTTTGTCGGACCCGAAATGACACAATTCACCACAGCCAATCCACCATGGCTAACTTGTTGTGGCGAACTCACTACAGCTAACCAACATTCTTCTGGAAAGAGAGTTAAGATCCAGAAAGAGTCAGTGATGGACTAGAGATTAATTAGTGGACTATCGCAGGTAAAATAAGCTTTGTATACAGTCAATCCTTGACTTACAACTGCATTTGAGCCCAAAATTTCCATCATCAAACAAATTAGCTGTTAAGTGAGTTTTACCCCATTTTACGACCTTTCTTGCCATGATTAAGCAAATCACTGCAGTTGTTAAGTTAGTAACGTGGTTTAAAGTGAATCTGGCTTCCCTGTTGACTTTGTTTGTGAGAAGGTCACAAAAAATGATCACGTGATCTCAGGACACTGCAACTGTCATAAATACGTGCCAGTTGCCAAGCATCCAAATTTTAATCATGTGACTTCGGGGATGCTGCAATGATCATGTGAAAAACTCATAAGTTACTATTTTCAGTGCCCTTGTAACTTAGAATGATCCCTAAACAAATGATTGGAAGTCAAAGAATATCTATATTACAGAGTGAAAGCTTCACACAATTCACTCCAAAATACCTTGAGAAATAAACCAGGAACTCTTCTCAACATCTTCTTTTACAATAGATAAAAACTCAAAAACCAGAAAGGGACCAGATAGATTTCATGGAACAAAATGACTTCCCTTTACCATTTCTGCAAAATGATGTTTTAAGAAGACATCGTTAATGGCTGCCCAACAACAAAATATTTCCTTAACACCAAAGGTTTGGCAACAGCCAAGTCTGAAGCTTTTCCAGAAATTCTGTGAAATATTTTTGTTAACTTGGCATGAAGCAGCACAGGGTAACTTGAATTTTACGCATAATTTTTAGGGATTGTAGAGGGTATACATGGCTCAGAATTGGATTTTTCAGAATTTGGTTTTCAGTTCTATGTATTTCCTTACCTACCTAAGTAGCCAGATCTAATATTGTTCTAATATTTATTTCATTAATATTTTGTCCTGTGTTTATAAGTGTGTGTGTGCATGCAGACTCTCATGCATTTAGGAAGGAAGGAAGGAAGGAAGGAAGGAAGGAAGGAAGGAAGGAAGGAAGGAAGGAAGGAAGGAAGGAAGGAAGGAAGGAAGGCAGATAGACAGATAAAATAGATATATATAGAGAGAGGAGAGAGAGTGAAAGAGAGAGAGAAAGGAGATGGATGGATGGATGGATGGATGGATGGATGGATGGATAGATAGATAGAAATAGCACTTATATACTGCTTCAAAGTGTTTTACAACTCTCTCTAAGCGATTTACTGAGCCATCATCTTGCCCCCAGCAATCTGGGTCCTGATTTTACCCACCTCCGAAGGATGGAAGGCTGAGCCAACCTTGAACCGGTCAGAATCGAACTGCCGAACTGCTAGTAGCTGGCAGTCAGCAGAACTAGCCTGTAGTACTGTATTCTAACCACTGCGCCACCACGGCTCATAATAGATAGATAGATAGATAGATAGATAGATAGATAGATAGATAGATAGATAGATAGAAAGAAAGAATAGGTAGAAGGGGAAGGATGGATGGATAGATAGATAGATAGTTAGATAGAAAGAATAGGTAGAAGGGGAAGGATGGATGGGTGGATAGATAGATAGAACAGATAGAGGGGGAAGGATGGATGGATGGATGGATGGACGGACGGACAGGTAAATGATAGATGATAGATAGATATACACATACATATAAACACAAAAACATATAATAACTATAATAACACTTTTATAATAATAGTGTTTTGTGCGCCTCTGGCACTTAGTCATGACCACGGAGACGTCTTCGGACAGCGCTGGCTCTTCGACTTTGAAACGGAGATGAGCACCGCCCCTTAGAGTCGGAAACGACTAGCACATATGTGCGAGGGGAACCTTTACCTTTACCTTTAGGGATAGGTAGTTGCACAGAGATCTCCTTAAAACAGATTACCCGGACTCTTCCCAATTCAGGCCTGGGTGTAAAACTGAGACCAAGCCAGGTGTGAAATCCAGCAGGTTCTGACAGGTTCTGGAGAACCGGTAGCGGAAATTTTGAGTAGTTCGGAGAACCGGCAAATACCACCTCTGGCTGGCCCCAGAGTGGGGTGGGAATGGAGATTTTGCAGTATCCTTCCCCTGGAGGTGAGGGAATGGAGATTTTGCAGTATCCTTCCCCTGGAGGTGAGGGAATGGAGATTTTGCAGTATCCTTTCCCCGGAGTGGGGTGGGAATGGAGAGTTTATAATATCCTTCCCCTGCCACGCCCACCAAACCACGCCCACCTAGCAGCTTCTGCCAACCTAGCAGTTCGAAAGCAGGTAAAAAATGCAAGTAGAAAAAATAGGGACCACCTTTGGTGAGAAGGT
Organism: Pituophis catenifer annectens; assembly: GCF_029215685.1. NCBI lineage: Eukaryota > Metazoa > Chordata > Lepidosauria > Squamata > Colubridae > Pituophis > Pituophis catenifer. The sequence goes on from NW_027256887.1 coordinate 8,952,813, forward strand.
AACAGCGTTCCATGCGCTTTTGGCGTTTAGTCATGCCGGCTACATGACCACGGAGACATCTTCGGACAGCGCTGGCTCTTCGGCTTTGAAACGGAGATGAGCACCGCCCCCTAGAGTCGGGAACAACTAGTACATACGTGTGAGGGGAACCTTTACCTTTACCTAATGAAGTGAGGGATACCTCTATAGTTTAGGTATGCCTTAAACTAGTCACAATATTGGTTGAAAACAAAGATTGCCGAAGATTCTCAAATTCCCTGAAACAGTTTGTCTTGCTCCCTTGTGCAAATTAGTTTCACACATTTGGCTCTCGGTCCACCCAAAAATTAGTTCTCCTTGCATTCTATTAATATTCGCAGACTGCTTCATGAAATTGATCTATATTTATGTAACGCATTTCCTGTTATAACCGTTCAAAATTATGATAATCCCCAACCAAAGAGGCAGGGGGAGATGTTCTCCAATTGAATTTGTGGCTTGAGAATTATAGTACTTAAAAGCCCAAGTTAGGAAGCTGGTTTATTCTATTCCTCCCAATTTTAAGCAACTGTTTTCATTTAGAGCCACTTAAAGGTTCAAAAGCATCATTTAAATAAGATGAATGACATTGTGACCAGTGGTGGGTTCCTCCCGGTTCGGTCCGGTTCGGCCGAGCCGGTAGCGGTGACAATATGATGTCACCGAACTGGTTCTCCCCCCCCCGCCCTCCCCCCCCACCCCCCACGTTATTCTTACCTTTTATTTGGTCCCACCCCCAATCTATTGCTGCCTCCTGAGTCCCAGCTGATGGCTAGAGGGAAAAAAAACCTTGATAGTACAGTGGTTTAGTGCACCCTGTTATTAACACAGCTGCCTGCAATTTCTGCTGGTTCGAATCTCTCCAAGGCTCAAGGTTGACTCAGCCTTCCATCCTTTCTAAGGTAGGTGAAATGAGGACCCAGTTTGTGGGGGCAATAAGCTGACTTTGTATAAATATACAAAAGAATGAAGGCTAATGCATTGTAAGCCGCCCTGAGTCTCCGGAGAAGGGCGGCATATAAATCAAATTAAAAAAAAAAAACAAAAAACTCTTGCCGCGGGGCTTCAAAGGACCGTCCTACAGCTGATCAGTGTTAAAAGCAAACAAATGAGTCGGGTCGTAAGTGCGAGGACTGGTCGTAAGTGCGAGGACCTTCCAGAAATGACTCTGACCAGCTAGCCACGCCCACCTAATCACATGACCTCCAAGCCACACCCACAAAATAAGCCACGCCCACAGAACCGGTAGTAAAAAAAATTAGAACCCACCCCTGATTGTGACATAGTATGTCGGGCAGGAGATGAATGTAATTTCAAAGAAAATATGGAAGCATCAATCTGATTTACAGGGCTAAAAAGATCATTTGATGAGACACTTCTTGCTATTGTCATAAATGCTGTGATTATGTGGTTAGGTATTCACTAATATCCTTTATCAACTTGGCAAAACAATACATGAAGATACAGTAGGACCTTGGTACTCAACTGCTTACCTACCTTAGAAAGGATGGAAGGCTGAGTCAACCTTGAGCCTGGCAAGATTCGAACTTACTTTAATTGCAGACAGCTGATGTTAAATTACAGTGCCTTTGTCTGCAGAGCTATCCAGGCTCTGCAGACAATTTCTGTTGTTAAGGAGCACATTTATTGAGTTTTGCCCCATTTTACGACCTTTTTTTTTTTACTACAGTTACTACAGTTAAGGGAATTACTGCAGCTGATACAATTTAATAACCCGGTTGTTAAATGAATTTAGCTTCCCCCATTGATTTTTGCTCATCCAAAGGTTGCAAAAGGGGATCACGTGACCTTGTGACACAGCAACGGTCGTAAGTGTGAGCCAATTGCCAAACATCTGAATTTTGATCACATGATCATGGGTATGCTACAAAGGTCGTAAGTGTGAAAAGCAGTTGTAAGTCACATTTTTCAGTACCGTTGTAAGTGGGAATGGTCACTAAGTGAACTGTTTTAAGTGGAAGACTACCTGTATAAGCAAGAAGCTGGATGCAAGCCTACAGGATGTAAGCTTTGATTCTGTTGGAAATGTCAAGTGACCTCTGTCCTTGATGAAACTCGACATACCAGCTTCTTCTCTGGTAACATTGTATTGCTAACTAGGGCATACAAAACCTTTGCCAGACCAATTCTTGAATACAGCTTGTCTGCCTGGAACCCACATTGTATATTGGACATTAACACGATTGAGCGGGTCACAGAGGTATTTCTTGAGAAGAGTCCTTCACTCCTCTACTCACAATAGAATTCCCTATGCCTCCAGGCTTGAAATTTTGGGCTTGGACAATCTGGAACTGCGCCGCCTGCGGTCTGATCTAAGCATAGTAGACAAGATTGTCTGCTACAACGTCCTACCTGTCTACGACTTCTTCAGCTTCAACCACAATAATACACGGGCAAACAATCAATAGAAACTCAAGGTAAACCACTTCAAACTCGATTGTAGAAAATACGACTTCAGCAACAGAATGGTCAATGCCTGGAATGCTCTACCCAGCTCCGTTGTTACATCCTCAAACCCTCACAGCTTCAACCTTAAACTGTCTACTGTGGAGCTCACCCCATTCCTAAGAGGTCTGTAAAGGGGGCGTGCATAAGCGCACCAGTGTGCCTACCGTCCCTGTCCTACTGTCCCCCTTTATCTGTATTTACTTCCTTTGTTCATGTTTATATTCATACCTATACTTGTTATCTTGTACATGTTTGATAAACAAATTAAGAAAAAATACTAGCATAGTATTTCATATCTGTGCAAGCTTCTGACCAATGTTTGCCAGATAATTCAAAGGATGCTAGGCCACCTACCCAACCAAGCCATCCAGCAATTCTAAGCAAGTTTTGAGCTAACTCGTCTCATGATTTCTCTCCAGCTCCAAAATTGGACCACTCTTGTCTTCAAGCTGCCACTTACCCTTTTCTGCTCCTTGATGTAGTCCATCAGTTCTTCCCTCGTTTGCTTCACAGCTTCTTCTACAGCTCTCTCACTTTTCCTTTGTTCTTCTAGGATTGCTGCTTTCACCATTTCCTAATATTTTAACATATAGATAGATAGATAGATAGATAGATAGATAGATAGATAGATAGATAGATAGATAGGGAGAGGGAGAGAGAGGGGGGGGATTGTTATTGGGATAACAATGTACTTATTTTGCTTCAACGTTTTCAGGACCGCACAGGCTACCTCAGTTTTTCTCCACCCCATGAATACCTCCTTCAACACAGGGCTACTTCAGATTCTATATAAGACACTGAGCTTGTCGACTGAAACGTCGGCAGTTCAGCAGTTCGAATCCCTAGTGCCGCATAACGGGGTGAGCTCCCGTTACTTGTCCCAGCTTCTGCCAACCTAGCAGTTTGAAAGCATGTAAAAAATGCAAGTAGAAAAATAGGGACCATCTTGGTGGGAAGGTAACAGCGTTCCATGCGCCTTTGGCGTTTAGTCATGCAGGCCACATGATCACGGAGATATCTTTGGACAGCGCTGGCTCTTCGGCTTTGAAACAGAGATGAGCACCGCCCCCTAGCTCCGGTGTCTCTTTGTCCCCTTGGAAAGAGCCCCTTCCTCCTGGGACTCCTGACTACATTCCATCACACACACAAAAACCCTCCTTGTTTAGCACCAGGGAAATCAGGAGATCCAGGCAGTTCAGACAGGTATAAAGATTTATTGTAAGCTTCCTACAAGAATCTGAACTACTAACAGTCAAAGACATTTGGTGGTAAATAAGGAATTCACAGTGGGCTGGACTTAGATGTCTTGTGGGTGTGAAGGGACTCGTGGCTGATGATGCATTTCATCCCTCTCTTGGGCTTAGCCTGATCATCTCCTACACTCCTCCACCTTAATAGGATAGGATAGGATAGGATAGGATAGGATAGGATAGGATAGGATAGGATAGGATAGGATAGGGGGAGGGGAGGGGAGGGGAGGGGAGGGGAGGGGAGAGGAGAGGAGAGGAGAGGAGAGGAGAGGAGAGGAGAGGAGAGGAGAGGAGAGAAGAGAAGAGAAGAGAAGAGAAGAGAAGAGAAGAGAAGAGTTGGAAGGGACCTTGGAGGTCTTCTAGTCCAACCCCCTGCTTAGGCAGGAACCCTATATCATTTTAGACAAATGGTTATCCACTCTCTTCTTAAAAACTTCCAGTGTTGGAGCATTTGCAACTTCTGCATTTGCAAATTTTTCCACTGATTCATTGTTCTCACTGTCAGGAAATTTCTCCTTGGTTCTAAATTGCTTCTCTCCTTGATTAGTTTCCACCCATTGCTTCTTGTCCTGCCCTCAGGTGCTTTGGAAAATAGCTTGACTCCCTCTTCTTTGTGGCAGCCCCTGAGATATTGGAGCACTGCTATCATGTCTCCCTTAGTCCTTCTTTTCATTAAACTAGACATACTAGTTCCTGCAACTGTTCTTCCTATGTTTTAGCCTTTAGTCCCCTAATCATCTTTGTTGCTCTTTTATTAGCGTTTTCTGCAAGCAGACGCATTCACAGAGGAGACAAAAGATTTGGGGCATGCTAGAATGTCATTTGGGGGATGATGATGTATGAGTTATATCTCCATGGCTTTTAAGGGACACCCATGCATGGAACTGCTCCTACTGAGAACTTGAGACAGGGCAGACAGGTGCTATGAGATCTACTTGCAACATTCAGGCCTTTGTGTGTCTTAAGGAAGCCACTGCCATTGTATAGAAGAGAGACTAATAGGAGAAAAAAAATCTATAGAAGCCTAGAGATCAGTTTGCAGAGCGTAAATGGAATTGTCTAAGAATCATTTATTCAAGGAGAGTACTGCCCTTACAATGGGACACAGTGGCTCAGTGGCTAAGACACTGAGCTTGTCGATCGAAAGGTTGGCAGTTCAGCGGTTCGAATCCCTAGTGGCGCATAATGGGGTGAGGTCTAGTTACTTGTCCCAGCTTCTGCCAACCTAGCAGTTCGAAAGCACTTAAAAAAGGCAAGTAGAAAAATAGGGACCACCTTTGGTGGGAAGGTAACAGCATTCCGTGCACCTTTGGCATTTAGTCATGCCTGCTACGTGACCACGGAGACGTCTTTGGACAACGCTGGCTCTTCGGCTTTGAAACGGAGATGAGCACCGCCCCCTAGAGTTAGGAATGGCTAGCACATGTGCGAGGGGAACCTTTACCTTTTATTTATTTATTTATTTTTATTTATTTATTTATTAAATTTCTATACCGCCCTTCTCCCGAAGGACTCAGGGCGGTGAACAGCCAGAAGATAAAAACACAGAAATACAAAAATTTAAAATGAATTAAAAACGAATTAAATAATTTGGCTGAATTTAAAATACCACATAATTTAAACAGATTAAAATTTGTAGTTAAAATTAATATTTAAAAGGGGAGAAGATTTAGGTAAGGGGAGTAAAGATTTACCTTTACTCCCCTTACAGAACTCCCAAAGATGAGAGTTCATCTTTCTTTTTTTCAAAAGGCAAGTGTTTCTTGGTTGTTGTTTTTTTTCCCCCGTTGAACAGATTTTGTTTCTCACCCAAGAAGGTTCTTCAGAATTCATTCTTCTGAAGCTTCTTGGATGAGAAGTGAAAGGGGGGAAAAAAACTCCCCAAGAAAGTCCCAGTTGCCTTTTGGAAAAAGCAAAGGACAACTTTTGGAAAAGTTGCCCTTTGGGACAATGACGACCTGGATGGTTGAGAATCTCCATAGACATTTCCCCTTAAAGGAAAAAACAAAACAAAGCACAGGTTAGACACCACAGCCCACAAGAGGGAACAAAGAAAATGCAGTCGTGGTTGAACCATCACGCAACCACCTGCCCAATGTTTGTAAAGCTCCTGGGTTTGTTCTAATTCCTGTAATCGCTGGGATTTCTTGACCATGATTACCACAAGAATAAAGGCTCTTTTAGTCCAGGATCGTGCGCATACATATTGATTGTTTCTTAAATGCAGTGCAAGCAGTTTGCAAGATAAATGGGAAAATTCACCAGTGAGGTCATAAGGCTGCAAAACAAAAGAAACGTGTGAAGAAACGGGATCAGCGGGAAAGCTGAAAATCTGGGCTCTAAGCTGCAAAGGAGGAGGTGACAGGAAGAAGGAGATCTCCATTTCTGCAAGCTAAACACTTTTCTGAAAGGCTGATGACAGAAGGAACAATTGGAGGAATACCAAGGAGAGCCACTTCTAGGGAGGCCTTCTCGAAACCCTGACTTCTGAAGAGCACCAGCAGACCTGGAGAGAAGACCTCTTCTGCTGAAGGAGTATAGACAGTTCTCAATTTATGACCGGTTGCTTAGTGACTGTTCAAAGTTACGATGTGTTGTGGCCCGTCAGCGGCCAGCGGAGCTAATGCCAGATTCAGACAGTGAGGAGGTTGGGGAGGAACATGGGCCAGTCCTGGAGTCTGGGGAAGGCTCTGATGAAGGCTCTGCCTCAGAGGCAGAGAGGGAGCCAGGGCCGTCTGACAGTTATCAGCTGCCTTTGGAGTCGGATATCAAGTGAGGCAGACAAACAGCTGGAGTCTGATCCTGTTCTGTCCCCGTCTCACACACGCACCCACACAGACAGGCAACAGTTAAAGAACTCAACCAACAACAGTTTATCCTGTATCAGAAATGGCAGCAACCCAGTGGCTGGCTGCCAGGTATTCTTTATTCATGAGGGGGGAGTTTCTCCCTTCGTCCGGGAACAAAGCCAATACACAATAATCAACAAAGTCCAGTAAATACAAAGAAGATCATCCGATATCCGTTTTTTGCTTGTCACAGAGCTGAACCGGCCACCACACCCTCTTTTATACCCTGTGGGGTGTGGTACAGTGACTCAGCCTAATCCCTGGCACGCCTCTTCTTCTGCTGCGCGCGCTTATCTCTGCGACGCTGCCGAGGATCCAGCCAAGACTCATCTCCCTCATTACCATCCACCTGTGGCTGCATGGACGTGCTTGGCCCCGGGCTTATCTCTTGACCTTCGGAGGACACCGAAGGCATTGCCAGAGAGGAGGGTCCTGGAGAGGGAGGCCTTGCCAACTCCTCTCCTTCACTCTCGGGAGTCCTCTCCTGCCGATAACACAGGCTCAGGTAACGGAGCCACAACAGATCCCAGTGCGCAGAGCCGCCAGGAGAAGGGAACAGCTAAGGAACAAGGGCCGACTCAGGAGTAAAGGCACAGGTGGACGGTGAATGGCCCCTCCCAGAGGGAATAAAGAGGAGCGAAAGGGGAGGGGAGTTTGCAGGAGACAATTAGTTCAATTCATGAGGGTGAAGATCTGTTCCTGACTTTTTGCCAAATAATTGTTGCTCCAGGGTGATGTTTGGAAGATATCGGCCTGGTAACTCTCCAAGCCTCATAAAGGTCTGTAGTTGTGAATCTCATGAAAGAGTGTTTGCTGGGACTTTGCTGGAGAGGAATTTCCCTTTATCCTAAATAAAAGGGGTTTTATCGGGCCGAGGAGTCTGCTTCGTGATTTGGGGAAGCCTAGGTCAGAACCTGATGGACTTCCACAGGGCAACTTACAACCAAGTTTTGAAGTTCCAGTGGACTATGCTGAGAATGAGTTAATTCTCAGCTGTTCTAATAAAGTCTGTTTGTTTTGGAACTGTTTGCGTCGAATACTACCTACTTGGGCCTGGGTCACAACAGAACCAATGTCTCACTTAACGACATAAATTTTGGGCTCATTTGTGGTCGTACGTTGAGGGCTACCAAAATTTCCTGGGGAAATTGCTCCACATCCTTCCATCAGTGTCCAGAAGAAGAAAAAGGATGTACAGGCAGTCCCCGACCTACAAGAGCTTGTTTAGCGACCGTTCAAAATTACAAGGGCACTGAAAAAAACGGTGACTTAAGACTGTTTTTCAAAGTTACAATTATTGCAGCATTCCCACGGTCACATGATCAAAATTCGGAGGCTTGGCAACTGGCATGTATTTATGACAGTTGCAGTGTCCTGAGATTGTGGGATTAACTTTGGCAACCTTCTGACAAGCAAAGTCAATGGGCAAGCCATTAATTCACTTAACAACCGTGTTATTAACCGACCCCCTGCGGTGATTCACTTAACAACAATGGCAAGAAAGATCGTAACATGGGATGAGATTCACTTAACAACCGTCTCGCTTAACAACACAAAGTTTGGGTTCGATTGCAGTAGGTAACTCGAGGACTACCTGTACTTTTCAGTTTCTTTCAATTTGTTGCTTTATTTGTTTATTTCCCCCCACTTCTTACATTTGGATGTATTACTAGGCAGCTAATCGTTGTTCTGCCCCAGCTACGGACCCCAAAGAACGCAGCACACACAAAGTCTGTACAAACCTTAGTTTACTAAATTAAATCAGTCTTTTTCAAACAAAGGCTGTTAATTAACTTTCTTACCAGCCTACAAGAATCCAAAGAATAAAAAATCGTAATCTTACTATGGTTGGCAGAAAGCCCAGAAGCAATTTGCAGGAAGCTGATAAGAGAACTGAGGTCAAGACACGAAGGAGAGTAAACGAAGTTGTTCCCTGCAAATTGCCTCAGTCGTCGTCCTTCCTTAAATAGGCTAAGGGAGTGGCCAATTAGCCCCAAGCCTTATTCTCGAGGAGACCTCCTCCTGAGGAGCCACTCCTGCCTTTTGGCAGCTCTGCGTACCCATGCATCAAGAAGAGGCTCCTCTTCTTTGTCCTCTTCACTTAAGGGAGCTTCTGGAGGTTCTGAAGGCCCTGGCTGAATCCCCGCCTCTGGCACCACATCTTCTCCAGCCTCCTCATTGTCTGACTCGAGTGCCAGCTGCACAGGCTGCTGGCGCAGCACCACACCAGCCTCCTCGCTGTCAGAATCAGCTACTAGCTGCACAGGCCGCTGATGGGCCACAACAATCGTAGATCCTTCTTCAAAAAGTTAAATTATAAAAACAATCCCAGTTTACATTTTCTGAGAAATTGTACCGGTCTAAATATAACTGCCAATTTACTTTCTTTTCTTTTGTTTTTAGGGAGTATTGTTTTTCTTGCTGAATTAGGCTGGTAGACGGTTTCCAACATCTGCATCTTATGTAATTTTATACCGTACAGATGGGAGTAAACATTTAATATATACAAACAATAAGAAAGGGGATTATGGTTTTTCGGTGCTCCGCTGTATCCTTTCCAGGGAGCAGCAGACAAATGGTCTGAATTAAAAACAACCGGAGAATCGGAGGAAGAATCCACAAATGATTTGTTCCAACGGTGCAAAATATTGGCTTTTGCCTTTAAAAGGACCGTGTCGAATCTAAGCAAGGTGCTAAAAATAGAACCGAAACGGTAGAACTTCACCCATCCTGATTGCACGGCAGGAAACAGGTCATTGCGAAGACTTTTCCTGCATCTGGTATAAAAAATCACGACATGGTAGAGGAAGCGCCGTCATATTGTTGCAATCAGAACGCTTCTCATTTTTAGGAAGTGAAGTTTTCTTTCAACTTTATTGCATTCCAGAAAGGCTAAGGAGAACTATCAAAGGCTTTCTTTCAAATGAAAGAGGCTTCGTGTCATCGTTGGCTTTTGATCCACCTGGATAACATATGTTTCAAAAAAAATGGAAATGGCAGCAAAAGAAACAGACAAGACTTTGGGATTTACTTAAAACCGTTCCGCTGCTGCAGATACTGCTCTCCGGAATCTTCTATTTTCATCTCCATCACTTTTTAAGAAGAGACTAGACAATCACTTATCTAAAATGGTATAGGTTCTCCTGCATAAGCAGGGGTTTGGACCAGGGGTGGGTTCTAAATTTTTTTACTACCGGTTCTGTGGGCGTGGCTTATTTTGTGGGTGTGGCTTGGAGGTCATGTGACTAGGTGGGCGTGGCTAGCTGGTCAGAGTCATTTCTGGAAGGTCCTCGCACTTACGACCAGTCCTCGCACTTACGACCCGACTCATTTGTTTGCTTTTAACACTGATCAGCTGTAGGGCGGCCCTTTGAAGCCCCGCGGCAAGAGTTTAAACAGTTTTTTTCCCTCTAGTCATCAGCTGGGACTCAGGAGGCAGCAATAGATTGGGGGTGGGACCAAATAAAAGGTAAGAATAACGTGTGGGGGGAGGAGAACTGGTCCGGTGACGTCATATCGTCACCGCTACCGGCTCGGCCGAACCGGACCGAACTGGGAGGAACCCACCACTGGTTTGGACTAGAAGACCTCCAATGTCCTGTCCTGTCCTGTCCTGTCCTGTCCTGTCCTACCCTACCCTACCCTACCCTATCCATCCTCTGCCTAGCCTTGCCCTATGGCAATTTAATATAATTTATCTTTGTCATCTTTATTTCTCCTGAAAGAGTATTTTTAGTTTATTAAGATAGCTAGCAAATTATTTACATGGAGTGGAGTGGAGTGGAGTGGAGTGGAGTGGAGTGGAGTGGAGTGGAGTGGAGTGGAATGGAATGGAATGGAATAGAATAGAATAGAATAGAATAGAATAGAATAGAATAGAATAGAATAGAATAGAATAGAATAGAATAGAATAGAATAGAATAGAATAGAAGCCTGAGTGGCGTAGTTTACCTCACGATAAACCGTTCATCATTCATGATAAACAGTTCATTACAAAAGAGGGGTCTTCTCACTGTCTTAACCCCCACCCCCTCAATGTTAGAAAAATCCACAGTGGACCACCGGCCAACACGCTCCCACAGAGAGGGCCTCCTCAGGGTGCCATCTGTCAGGCAATGTCGGCTGGCGACCCCCCGGGGAAGAGCCTTCTCTGTGGGGGTACCCGCCCTCTGGAATGAGCTACCCCCAGGGATACGACTAATCCCGGACTTCTGGACCTTCCGCCGGGCCCTGAAGACTTTTTTATTTCAGCAAGCCGGGCTGGGTTAAAAAAAATTTTAATTGGGGAATTTTATGGGTAAGGGGTTTTAAATTGGAGAAGCCAAAGATAATTTAATTTCGTTTTAATGTATTTTAATATTTGTATTGTGTGTTTTTAATTCTGGCTGTTCACCGCCCCGAGTCCTTCGGGAGAGGGGGTGGTATAAAAATTTAATAAATAAATAAATAAAATAAATAAATTAATGGAGTCTTTCTAAGACTCTAAGTTGTTGACATCCAAGCTCAAAGGGTTTCAAATATTAGAAGGTCTGTTCGCCATCAGCAGCGTTGACAGTAGGAGCCCGAAGCCTTCATAATGAAAGATCTCAGCCACTTTTCAACAACTGTTTGAACTAAGCTCTTCATCTTCCCCATGAAATGAAGAGATTATCTCATAACATGACAAGTTACTTTTTTTATACCGAGTTTACGGAACCTTAGATTAAAATCACTTTCCATGAGAGGGGAGGCCATATACGTAAATTTGATGAGTGAATAAAATAAACAAACAACTGGCAATTCAAGCTCTTGAACTGCAGAAGAAATATCCTTTTATTATTACTGTTGTTCCAAGAATTTAGAAACAGTTGGCTTGCTACCAAACTATATTCTAGGATGCTAATCCTATTCCAAACAAAATGTAGCAGTGAACAAAAGACTTTGGCATTTGCAGAAAAATCTAGATCCGATAAAAGTGGAATATTTGTAGCTCAGGGTTGAAATGAGGGCTCCTTGGTGCTCTCTGAGCTTGGTTGTTTTCGTGCAGTCATTTCATTACTAAACTAGGTAACATCATCAGTGCTAGTAAGGGAGTAGGGCTTGCTCTCAGTTTATAAATAAACCCCAGGCCTTACTAGCACTGATGTTGGTACCTAGTTTGGGTCTGCAAGGAAACAACGAAGCTCAGAGACCATCAAGGAACCCCTCAATCTAGAACTTGGTTTATTTTGCAGCCTCTTGATACCAAGATGTGTGGCAAATATTTCTGTCCACGAGTCTAGCAGAATCTCAGTGTTGTGGCTCCGTTACCTGAGCCTGTGTCATCGGCAGGAGAGGACTCCGAGAGTGAAGGAGAGGAGTTGGCAAGGCCTCCGTCTCCAGAACCCTCCTCTCTGGCAATGCCTTCGGTGTCCGCCGAAGGGCAAGAGATAGAGCCGGGGCCAAACACGTCCACGCAGCCACAGGTGGACAGTGATGAGGGAAATGAGTCTTGGCTGGATCCTCGGCAGCGTCGCAGAAATAAGCGCGCGCAACAGAAGAAAAGGCGTGCCAGAGATTAAGCTGAGTCACTGGACCACACCCCACAGGGTATAAAAGGGGGTGAGGTGGCCATTCAGACTCTGTGACGGACAAAACTAACTACTATTGAGTCACATTGCATCTTTGGAAACAACATTATCGGCCTTGGATTTATTTTACGAACTGGACAATTCTTGACTGTGTGTATTTTGGTTTATGAGTAAAGTTCTTGGCAAGCAGCTACTGGGTTGCTGCCAAGCTTCTTATCAGAAGAACTGGTTGTCTGCCAGTTTATTTAACCCCCGGCTGTCTCTTTGTGTGCGTGTGTGAGACGGGGACAGAACACTCAGGTTGGATCTAGTCATAAGTAGCCTACACATTGGTCTATATGTTCCACATTCCATATATCACTCCCTCAACCCACTAAGCCAGGGGTGTCAAACTCAAGGTCCACGGGCCGATTCTGGCCCACAGGGTGCTTAGATCTGGCCCATGGGGCTGCCCTGGAAACAGTGAAGGACCAGCCTGCAGTGCCTCTGCCAGCAAAAACGGGCTCCATTTTCAGCCATGATGGCCTCCGGCAGCCCTCTGCCAGCGAAAATGGAGCTTGGGAGGGCCGCAGGAGGCCATCGTGGCCTCTTGAGCTCCATTTTCACTGGCAGAGGGCTAGCAAAGCAAACTAAAAACAAAACAAAAGGAGAAACGTTTCCCCTTTTGCATTTGAGCATCCAAGAAGAGACAGGAAAGGAGAAGGAGGAAAGACAAAGAAAAAGAATGGAAGATGGGAAGAGAGCAAGGAAGGAAAAAATAAGGAAAGAGAGGAAGGAAGAAGAAAGGAGAAGGAAGAGGGAAGGAAGGAAGGAAGGAAGGAAGGAAGGAAGGAAGGAAGGAAGGAAGGAAGGAAGGAAGGAAGGAAGGAAGGAGGATTATGAGTGAGTGAGGGTCTGAGAGAAATCCTGCCTTAGCACTAGGCCACCACAAGTGCCCCTGACACAAGTGACGTCGAGCTGGCCACGCCCACTATGGTCATGCCCCACCCCCCACCCCACCGAGGTCAAATACACCCCTGATGAAATCAAGTTTGACACCCCTGCCCTAAGCAATCCATAGGGACTAAGGCACTACCTGAGCCGCGGTGGCGCAGTGGTTAGAGTGCAGTACTGCAGGCTACTTCTACTGATCACCGGCTGCCAGCAGTTTGGCAGATCGAATCTCACCAGGCTCAAGGTTGACTCAGCCTTCCATTCTTCTGAGGTCTTATACACCGAATGTAGCCCCGCCCACCCACTGGCCCCCACCCTTTGGCCTCTGCCTCACAGCAGTTACCTCCTTGCAAGCAAACAACAAGAAAAAACAACTCCTTTCAGCTTCAACACATCCTAATTAGCACAAGTTGATTGGATCAGCCTCCCGACTCTCAGCTGATTTGCTCTCAGCTGTTTTGCGCAGGGCTCTGCTGCTTGCTGCAAAGAGGTAAATTGCTGGAGCAGATTTTTTTTTTCCTTGTGTTGATCAAGCTATGCTGAAAATGAAAATGAAAGTAAAGCAGGCTGTTTGCTGCAAAGCGGCAAAATTGCTTAGAGGTAGAGGTAGAGGCAGAGGCAGATTTCTTTTTCTTCTTTTCCTCACCAAAAAAGGTAGGTGCGTCTTATACTCCGGTGCGTCTTATACTTCGAAAAATACAGTACCTGCCCATTTATGTTCCTCCCTCCCTCCGCATATGAATTTGAACAAACCTGAAACACGCTACATACGATGTACAGCGACTGATAACCCAGAGAACATAAAATTCACTAACTTCTGAACTCTGCTTTTGTCGTTCGGCTGCTTCTTCTACCGCTTGAGCAATCTTCTCGCGATCTTTGTTTCTCTCTGCTTGCCATAATTCTTTTTCTTGGTCATGCAGCTTTTTCATGTTTTCCCTTTCGGCTGTTACTGCTGCTAGGATGGCAGCCTGCAGATCCTCTTTTTCCACCTGCAGCATCAAATAACGAGGGTCAGCGGGAATCTAAATGCGAACATTTCAGCAGTTCAGTATCCAAAATGTTGCCTCTAATCCAGTGGTGAAATCTGAACTGGTTTGCTACCAGTTTGCTGGTCGTGTATGCGCAGTGCGCACCAAAAGGAGGCTTGGGAAGGTAAGTAGAACAGCAGGGGGGGATCAGCTGTGGCCCGCAATTTAGCTTCGCTAGAAAGGAGGAAATCCTGCTTTCTAGCAAAGGTAAACCCCGCGACACAGCTGATCATCAGAAATACCGGTTCGGAGGAACCAGTAGGTTTTTCTCACTACCGGTTTGCCCAAACCGGAGCGAACCGGTAGCATTTCACTCCTGCTCTAATCCCTAAAATGTCAACGGTTGTTTTGCAGGAAAAGGCCCTCAAGTTTAAACTCATTCTGAAGACTGGGTTAATTTTGGAAACTGAAAACAATTGTTCTCGATAACATTAGATTTCCAGTTTCCATCTTTCTTTAAAACACTTTTTCAGAAGTTCTCTGAACAGGGTCTTTATACTGAAATATTTCTGCTGTAAAAACCAATTGGACAAATTATGAACATCAGCCAAAGATTAGTTCCACTTACTAGACTATAAAAACTATATTCTCTATTCATACAGTATGATAGTCTTTTCTTTCTAGCCTCAGAATAACAGGGCAGGGACAGGAAATATTATTTTCAGCACGGCTACTGGGCATTATGCGGTAAGGCCAAGTGAGAAGACGGGGACTGTTTTTCCTCATCTCGTGTCCTCACCTACATAAAAGGAGAAAGGATGGCAAAGGCAGACAGGAGGAGTGGCTGGGAGTTACACCAGGATCAGAAACTAAAATTTAACAACAGTGGCACAAGATAATAATAAATATAGTAATATATATAATAATATATTATTATATTAATTATAATATAAAACAATTAATATATTTAATGTAATATAATAAATATAATATAATATAATATAATATAATATAATATAATATAATATAATTTAATATAATATAAATTATATATATTTATATAAATTTATATATATATTTATATTTATAAATTTATATTTATAAATTATATATATATATATATATATATATATATATATATATATATATATATAAACAAAATTTATATTTTGCTGATAAAGAAATAAAGGGAGACTACTATAGATCTATTTCAAGCTTTTTAGCTTTCATCAGCTAGCCATACCCTTACTTGGATTCGAACTTGAGCGAATTCAACTGCCTAACATGCAGGAAGCCCAAGTTTGAATCCAAGTAAGGGTATGGCTAGCTGATGAAAGCTAAAAAGCTTGAAATAGATCTACCGTATTTTCCGGCGTATAAGACGACTTTTTAACACATGAAAATCTTCTCAAAAGTCGGGGGTCGTCTTATACGCCGGGTGTCGTTCTCCTGTAACCAGGCAGACCAGCCCAAAAGGCTCTGACGAGCCTTAAATGGCTCTGATGATCCAAACACTGACGATCTGCTAATCAGGCAACTCAGCTGGGATCGCCAGAGCCATGTAAAAGGAAAAAAGTTTTCCCCCTCCAGCTTGCTTACCTTAGCTGCTAGTCGCAACGCTTGCCTTGCTTTGCTTGCCTGAATCCATTCCATCAGCAAGCCACTTCCTGCCTGCAATCAAGCAGGCAGGGAGTTGTGGACTTCAACTCCCAGAATTCCTCAGCCAGCAAAACAAAGCTGGCTGAGGAATTCTGGGAGTTGAAGTCTACAAGTCTTAAAGTTGCCAAGGTTGGAGACCCCTGTTCTATTGGGTAAGTTTTTTTCCCCTTTGGGAGCTTTAAAAAAAAAATAGTTAATTGGGGTTTTTTTTAGTTGTTCTTTTTTAGGCCTAGCCATTTAAAGTTTAGGAAGTTTTAAATTTAGCTTTCATATAAAAATAAAAATAAAATAAAATAAAATAATATTTCTGCAGCTTTCTGAGATTTAGTATGTTTTTGTAGTGTTTCACTCTAACTACACAAACACACAAAATCTCACAAAGCTGTATGTGGAATTTTGTGTGTGTAAAGTGTGAAAGTTGGGTTTTTGGGCTTTTTGTGGCTGTGTGAGGTTCCTGCTTGTTGCAGGGGCCATTTTGGGTCTAGCACAACTGCTTTTACATTATGGGTGAGCCAGTTGATGTTTTTTAATTTTTATTTGGTGTGCGTTGGAAGAGGGGTAGTCTTATACGGCGAGTATAGCCTAAATCCTATATTTTAACAGGAAAATTCAGGGGTCGTCTTATACGCCCAGTCATCTTATACGCCGGAAAATATGGTATACTAGTCTCCCTTTATTTCTTTATCAGCAAAATGTAAATTTGGTATAAAATGGTTTGTTGTGAATGCGACTGCTTGAGGGCTCCTGGATTGGAGCTGAAAGGCAAAAGGGAGCAGAATGCCCCCTCCCACATGTTGGGGTAGACCAGGTGTCTCGGTAAATACATACATACATACATACGTACATACATATACATATACATATACATATACATATACATATACATATACATATACATATACATATACATATATATATATATATATATAGTCTTGGCATATTCGGGTCTTTTCCCGTGTAAGATTGAGAGTATCTAGACGACGTTTCGACGAGGTCCCATAATATAATTAATATTATATTAATTATATTATTTTAATACTATAATTAATACTATATTATTATATAATAATAAATATATATATAATAAATATAGGGCATTGCATGCCAAAACAACTAGACACGAAGTTTTTCCGCCATGCCATCCCTCTGCTAAATTCCTAATTCCCACAGCACTGTCTTATGTCTAAGGATATTTATTCATGTAGCAGGGCTGTGTATTGCTATTATTCTTTTTATACTTCCTATTACCTTCTCATATTGGTAATCTTATGATTATATCACTTTATTGTTTGTACCTTATGATTTATTATTGATCACTTTGTTGTATATATATGCACTGAGAGCTTATATATGTCTAATTGCGCTTGGCCAATAAGGAACTCTCCTCTCCTCTCCTCTCCTCTCCTCTCCTCTCCTCTCCTCTCCTCTCCTCTCCTCTCCTCTCCTCTCCTCTCCTCTCTTCTCTTCTCTTCTCTTCTCTTCTCTTCTCACTAATCCTCTCCTCTCCTCTCCCCTCTTTAGCCTAGTCTAGTCTAGTCTAGTCTAGTTTTATATTCTATTCTCAGCCTGGATTGATTGTTCAAAAGACCTTCTTCTCAAAATATCCACTATGTAAAGCTTTCCAGAGTGGGGCCCCACCATCTAAAGTACTCAGTGCTTATTAGAATGACTGAAGGGAAACAGAAGAAGTTTTTTGCTTGCTTCTAGGACTTCTGTTTTTGTTCTAATATGGTTTGATAAGATAACAGGTATCAAGAAGAACAAAAACCCAGCAGAACAATAACTCCCCCTCCCTCATTAAGAACTCCAGATTCCAGATATTTAGAACAGAATAACAGAGTTGGAAGGGATCTTCGAGGTCTTCTAGTCCAACCCCCTGCTTGGGCAGGAAACCCTACATCACTTCAGACAAATGGTTATTCAATCTCTTCTTGAAAACTTCCAGTGTTGGAGCATTTACAACTTCTGGAGACAAGTTGTTCCACTGATTAATTGTTCTAACTGTCGGGAAATTTCTCCTTAGTTCTAGGTTGCTTCTCTCCTTGATGAGTTTCCACCCTTTGCTTCTTGTCCTGCCCTCAGGTGCTTTGGAAAATAGCTTGACACCCTCTTCTTTGTGGCAGCCCCTGTGATATTGGAACACTGCTATCGTGTCACCCCTTTTACTTTTACATTTACTTGCTGCAGTCCCACCTTCTCCTCCTCTCCTTGAAGTCAAAAGCAACAACATCAAAGGGAGCTTCAAAAGGTCCACCAGGAACAATGTTTGCATACTAAGGTACCTTTGCAGCTGTTGCCAAAGCCTCCTTATTACGTTCCCTTTCGTTCTCCATGCATTTTTCCAACATTTCCTGGAAACAAAGCACAGTAGAAAGCATTACAAGCCTATAAAAATACCTTCCAAAGCTTGGCTGTCCACAGAAGCCAGAGGCTTTGTCAGAATGATGAAAAGAAGCCTTGTAACATCACGTGACACAACAACACAACCACAAAAGAGGCCGAGCTGGTGTTGTGACACCCGTTTCGTCATTCGTTCATCCTCTCGTTTCTCTCTCGCAAATAATTCATCTTCCAAAGAATTTAGTTCGCTTTAAGTTTTTCTTTCTAGAACATCTAAGCCTTCTTAAGACGACACTCCATTCCTTCCAGATTATGCTATCTGGAAAGACCACAGCTGGCCAACCAGCTGCCGGAACAGAATTTGGAGTCGGCATCTATGATGCTCAAATCTGAAGTCAGCTGAAGTGAGAGAGAGAGAGATCATGGAAACCCATTTGTAGTTTAGTGATGAATCAGAGTAGGAAAATGAAGTTTGTTCCCCTTCTCTTGACAAGCCAGACCTAGAAAAGGTCCCTCTAGAAAATATTCTGGATTCTATTTCAGAATTTTACATGGATGAATAATACGCCCAGCTGTTCTGCCACAGAGTATTATTTACAGGTCCTCAAGAAGTGAGGAGAGACTTCAATAGATATGTGTTGCTGTAATGTTTATTAACTTTTTACCCCAATTCTATATTTATGAGGTTTTTTTGGGAGGCCCTTTGCCCTAAAAGGCAGCCTAAAAGTAATTAATATCAATTAAAGATGATTTAAGTAAATTATGATTGACAAGGTGAGATTATCCTGCAGGGATGGATATGCGAACTCTGGTCTTAAAAAAGAAAACCAAAATGAAGGGAAAAGGGAATGAAATATAAAGGTGCAAAAACTTCTTAATGGTGGAAATAAATTGCACCATATTAGCTGTTGCAACTGCATCCTAACAGCTACAGATCTATTTCTTCTCATAGATCGGGGTCGGGAATTATGGCCTGTGGACTTCGACTCCCAGAATCCCTAAGCTCAGGAAGCTCAGGAATTCTGGGAGTTGAAGTCCACAGGTCATAAAAGGGCCACAGTTCCCTACCTCTGTCTTAGATAAACTCAATCTAAGGAAATCTACTTTTGTCCTTGAACCCTCTTCCTGTCTCAAGTCCTTCTGCTTAGATGTGGCATCCTTGCGAAAGAAAATAGGGTTTAACCTCTGAAAGATTCTTCTTGGTTGTCAATGACACCCCTTTTTTTTAAATGGTGCAAGAGCTGCAGCCCTTAGAAAGGGACAAGTACCTTGTATTCCTGTGATTGTTGCCACAAGGAGTCTTTGGTTTTTTCTTCTAAGATTTTCCGCTCTTCTTCCAACATATCAAGCAGCCTTTGATGCTAAAGGAAGGAAGGAAAATGAAGGGGAAGGGAGAGGGAAAAGAGAAGGGAAGATGAGGGAAGATGTGAGAAGGAAGGGAAGGGGAAAAGAAAAAAAGAAAAGAGGAAAGAAAAAAGAGAGGGAAGGGAAGGGGAGAAGAAAGAAAAATAAAAGGAAGAAGGGAAGGGGAAAAGAAAGGAAAAGAATAAAAGGGGAAGGGAAATAAAAGGAGGAAGGGAAGGGGAGAAGAAATAAAAATAAAAGAAAAGGGGGAAGGGAAAATAAAATAAAAGGGGAAGGGAAGGGAAAATAAAATAAAAGGAAGAAGGGAAGGGGAAAAGAAAGGAGAAGAATAAAAGGGGGAAAGGAAATAAAAGGAGGAAGGGAAAGGGAGAAGAAAGGAAAAGAATAAAGGGGAAGGGAGGGGAAGGGAAGGGGAGAAGAAAGGAAAATAAAAGGGGAAAGGGAAGGGAAATAAAAGGAGGAAGGAAAGGGCAGGGAAGGGAAGGGAAGAGATATTACATTTATATAAAAGGCAGAGAACAAATAAAACCAACCCTTGTGATCTTCAAAGTTTATAACTGGTTTTATTCATGGATATCCACTGGGATGGCAGTGGGGGAAGTGACAATAGCACGTCATGTCATGGTATCATCAGGCAGATGACAACAGGAAGTGCTTCAAGTCATTGTGGCTTGATCTGAGAGGTCTTTGTGTATTAGACAGAATATACTATGAAAGTACCCTAGAGTCCTTGATGTGCACAGTTTCCTCAAGGAACTGTTCCTCAGACTGCCTGCCATCCTCAAGAAGGACACCATGATTCAGGTAACAGCAGAAGGAAGGAGCTTTGAAAGTCAAATAAAGTCTTTGGGGAAAATTTGGGTGACGATAAGACAGAGATTTTGAAATTTATTTACCATTTATATTTAAAAATCACCCATCTCCCTCAGAAAGTGAATCTGGATGGTGTACAAATAAACATAAACAAAACAGCTTTATACAAATATTAACGAAAAGAACTAAAAACAGGAATAAAATGATTAAAATTCCAAAAGGAGGAGAGCGGTTTCAGGGCGCTAAACAGCCCCATGGCTGCATACACTTCTATGGGCCCCAAATGAGTCAGAATAACCCTTAAAACAAAACAATAGCCCTCTAGACCAGGGGTGTCAGCCGCAGAACGGATGCCTCACACACAGGCCACGCCCACCCCAGCTCCGCAAAGGGGAAAAACGTCACGAAACGTCACATGACAGCAACGTGACGCGATGAGTTTGACACCCGTGCTCTAGACCTACTCAAAATCTTGGCAGCTCTCATCTTTTTTTTTTTTTTTTAATTTGATTTATATGCCGCCCTTCTCCGGAGACTCAGGGCGGCTTACAATGCGTTAAGCAATAGCCTTCATACCTCTGTATATTTATACAAAGTCAGCTTATTGCCCCCACAACTGGGTCCTCATTTCACCTACCTTAGAAAGGATGGAAGGCTGAGTCAACCTTGAGCCTTGGAGAGATTCGAACCAGCAGTAAATTGCAGGCAGCTGTGTTAATAACAGGGTACGTAGACCACTGTACTATCAGGGCTCTTTCTGAAGTTCTCATCTGAACTTCTACTGAAGTTCCCAACCTTCAAAGCTTCATAATTTCATCCATCATAACGTCAAGTTGCAAAAATGGATTTCTATTACAATATAAATTGCTTTGTGGATGTTCCCCGCTCAGTTTTTTTGGGGGGGACAGTAGGTACGTTTGAAATGTTCTGGGCATTTATTTATTTTTTAAATTAGATTTATATGCCGCCCTTCTCCGGAGACTCAGGGCGGCTTACAATGCATTAAGCAATAGCCTTCATACTTTTGTATATTTTATACAAAGTCGGCTTATTGCCCCCACAAACTGGGTCCTCAATTTACCTACCTTAGAAAGGATGGAAGGCTGAGTCAACCTTGAGCCTGGGGAGATTCGAACATGCAATAATTGCAGACAGCTGAATGTTAATAACAGGCTTTTAGTCTGTTGAGCTATCCAGGCTCCTTTTCCTTAAAATAGCCACCACAGAAGAAATAGAAGAAATGCTTCCGTGGTGTGGAGACAATAACTTGGTCCTTAACACCAATAAGACCAAGGAGCTTATAGTGGACTATAGAAGGAATAGATCAGACATCCAGCCCTTGGTTATCAATGGAGACCAAGTGGAGTAAGTGGACAGTTTTAAGTTTCTGGGTGTTATCCTAAAAGAGGACCTGACCTGGGGCGCTCACATTGCAGCACTGGTCAAAAGGGCCCAGCAGAGATTATACTACTTGAGACTTCTCAGGAAACAACTGAATGAAAAATTGCTGGTGAGCTTCTACCGCTGCACCATAGAGAGTATTTTAACTTACTGCACCTGTGTATGGTTTGCCAATTGCATAGTGGCTGATAGGACAGCACTCCAGAGGGTCAACGCCATTGCCCAGAGGATTGTTGATTGCCCTCTCCCCTCCTTGGAAGAGCTTTATAGCTCTCGCTGCCTTAAGAAAGTTCAAAGCATTCTTAAAGATCGATCTCATCCTGGGCACCCTTTTTTTAAAAAAAAAAAACTATTACCATCTAACAGATGGTACAGGTCAGAGGTGGGTTTCAGCAGGTTCTGACCAGTTCTGGAGAACCGGTAGCGGAAATTTTGAGTAGTTCGGAGAACCGGTAGTAAAAATTCTGACTGGCCCCACCCAGGGGTGAAATGTAAAATCTGTTACTACCGATTCTGTGGGCATGGCTTAGTGGGGGGGGGGGGTTTATGTGACTGGGTGGGCGTGGCCAACTTTTTTTAAAAAAAAACTTTTCAAAGCATCAGGAACTGCCCATCAGGAACTCAGCTGGTATCGTCAGAGAGGCTCTTTTAAAAATGCCTCTCTGCCAATCAGGGAACTCAGCTGGGATCGGCAGAGACTTTTCAAAGCATTTTTTTTACCACCTCTTCCGCCAAGAAGTTGCAGAAAAAAATGCTTTGAAAAGCCTCTGATGATCCCAGCTGAGCTGCGCGATCATCGGAGGCTTTTTTTTTTTTTTACTTTTAAAAGCATTTTTTCATCGGAAGAGGTTGTAGAAAAAATGCTTTTACATTTTTTTTTAAAAAAAAGCTTCTGATGATCGTACGGCTCAGCTGGGCATGGTGGGGGGGAGGGATTTTTGCTATTGGTTCTCCGAACCACCCGCCGCCATCGCTACCGGATCAGGCGATCTGGTCCGAACCAGGAGCATTTCACCCCTGGCCCCACCCCCATCTATTCTTTGCCTCCCAAGTCCCAGCTGATCAGGAGGAAATGGGGATTTTGCAGTAACCTTCCCCTGGATTGGGGAGGGAATGGAGATTTTACAGTATCCTTCCCCTGGAGTGGGGTGGGAATGGAGATTTTACAGTATCCTTCCCCTGCCACGCCCACCAAGCCATGCCACGCCCACCAAACCACACCCACAGAACTGGTAGTAAAAAAATTTGAAATCCACCACTGGTACAGGTCAATAAAAACAAGGACAAACTAAACTAAACAATGGTTAAATTAGGTGGAGGAATAAGGAAACAAATGGGAAGATATAAATTGTGGAAAGGAAACTAGGTACCTCTTTATGTTAAATGTAAATAAAGTATTTAGACTAAGAGAATATATATATATATATATATATATATATATATATATATATATATATATATATGATATACTAGAAATATATGTATAAAAGATAAAGGTAAGAAAGAGAAAATGTATAAATATGGATTGCTGATGCAAAGATGTTGAAAAGAAGATGTAAATATCTGTTTTTGTTTGTTTAGTTTTTAAAAACTCTTTAATAAAAATTATAAAAACAAAACAAAACAAGGACAAATAGGCTGAAAAACAGCTTCTATCCCAGGGCAATAACCATATTGAATTCTATGGTATAGTACAATATTGGATTTTCAATTTCAATTATATAGAATGTAAAGGATGTACATTTGTGTTTTTATTTTTATAGTTATAATGTACACTGAAGACGGCATTTAATTTTGTTGTACCATGTGCAATGACAATAAAGTCTTTGACTTTCTTATTTCATCAAGCTGGCCTGACCTAAGTCTTTTCCCCTTTTTAAATGGAAATTTTAAATTTGGTTTTAAATTATTGGGGTTTTAAATTTGTTCGGCCAAATTATTTAATTCGTTTTAGTTTATTTTAAATTTTGTATCTGTATGTTTTATTCTATTGTTGTTCACCGCCCTGAGTCCTTCTGGAGTAGGGCAGTATACAAATTCAATAAAATAAAGATAAATAAATAAAATAAAAAAGTAAACTATAAACGATAGCCAAAGCCCAGGTTGATCAGACATCTCCTGGTGTATTTTTGGACACAGAGAGGAGAGGAGATAACCTTTATTGTCATTTTTTTTTTTTTATTGTGAGCAACAGTAAAAAAACAGCCCTCAATGCATATGAAAACTCCTACAGTTATGCTGGAAAATGCAACAGGTCCTAGCTCAAGAAGGAAGAAAATTAAGATGAAACAACTTTTGCCTATGGGAAAGAAAAAATAAAGTTTTTTTTAAAAAAAAAAATACTGCAAAAAAAACCCCAAAACAAAAGTTCAGACACAGGTTACTTTTTTCCTGCTAGCTGTTTCGAGCAACTGCTCCAGATGAAAATGTTTGATGTAGAGTCAAAGATAAATACAGTCCCTGTGGTTTTCCTTGATTCTTGTTTAAAAAAGAAAAGAAAAGAAAAAAAATCTATTTCCTGGAATGTGAGTCAAAGAAAATAATGTAAATAGATTGAATCATGTTCATAAGCAGGTACATTTTTTTCAAAATGAAGTCTGCGTTTCAGGAATCATCACAATGCAACTCAAGAGATCCTGTTGTGAAGTCACACTGTTACCGAGAAATATCACACACACACACCCCAAATCATTTGAACAGGTTACTCAAATCTAATCCATCAACTTCTACAATCTATGTTTACAAGCAGTAAGTTCCAAATAAACACCAGAAATGAAAAGAAGGAGGGGCGGGGGGGGGGACACATGATAGCAGTATTCCAGTATTTGAGAGGCTGCCACAAAGAAGAGGGGAGTCAATTTATTTTTCAACGCACCAGAAGGCAAGACAAGAAACTATGGATGGAAACTAAAAAAGCCAACACACTTCTGGGCTGCATAAACCGAGGAATAGAATCAAGATCAACCAATAACCTCCCACCAACCAGCACGCTCCCACAGGGTGGGCCTCCTTAAGGTGCCATCACTAAAGCAATGTCGACTGGTGGTTCCCAGGGAAAGAGCCTTTTCTGTGGGGGCACCTACCCTTTGGAACAGGTTACCCCCAGGGATACGAATGATCCCAGATCTTCGTACTTTCCGTCGTGCACTTAAGACCTTTCTATTTCACCAAGCCAGGCTGGCATAAATCTCTTCTAATTTTCCTAATCTTTATGTTGAAAATTCTTAACTTATGAACCAAATTGGCTTAATCATCTTATATTCACATTTTATATGTATGTTATTTTAACGGTTCACCGCCCTGAGTCCTTCGGGAGAAGGGCGGTATAGAAATTGAACAAATAAATAAATAAGATGACGTGAAGTGTTAATAGCACTTTATAAGGCCTTGGTAAGGCCACACTTGGAATACTGCATCCAGTTTTGGTCGCCACGATGTAAGAAAGATGTTGAGGCTCTAGAAAGAGTGCAGAGAAGAGCAACAAAGATGATTAGGGAACTGGAGGCTAAAACATATGAAGAACGGTTGCAGGAACTGAGTATGTCTAGTTTGATGAAGAGAAGGACTAGGGGAAACATGATAGCAGTGTTCCAATATCTCAGTGGTTGCCACAAAGAAGAAGGAGTCAAACTATTCTCCAAAGCACCTGAGGGCAGGACAAGAAGCAATTGGTGGAAACTGATCAAGGAGAGAAGCAATTTAGAACTAAGGAGACAGTTAGAACAATTAATCAGTGGAACAACTTGCCTGCAGAAGTTGTCAATGCTCCAACACTGGAAATTTTTAAGAAGATGTTGGACAACCATTTGTCTGAAGGGGAGTAGGGTTTCCTGCCTGGGCAGGGGGTTGGACTAGAAGACCTCCAAGGTCCCTTCCAACTCTGTTATTCTATTCTAATCAAGGAGAGAAGCAACCTGGAATTGAGGAGAAAGTTCCTAACAGTGAGGACAATTAACCAGTGGAACAGCTTGCCTTCAGAAATCGTGAGTGCTCCATCACTGGAGGTTTTTAAGAAGAGACTGGACTGCCACTTATCTGAAATGGTATAGGTTCTCCTGCTTGAGCTCTGGACTGGACTAGAAGACCTCTAATGTCCCTTCCAGCTCTATTCTGATTAACTTGATATCTTCTTCAAAAATCATGGCTTCACTTCATGCCAGAAAGTGTTTTTAAAAATGGACTTTTCTAGCTATATTAAATACGACTTTAGATCCGTGCCTTGATGTCGTTGGTATAATGCATATGTTTTTCATTTATTTATGCTTTATTACTTTTAAAATAGTAACAGAAAAAGGGGGGAAAAAAACCAAACAAAAGAAAACACAAAGATACATAATCAAAAACATACTTAACAAGTGCTTAACCATAAGTGAAAAAAATACAACAGAAAAGAATTAAAAATAGTTTAATATCTTGTTACAACAGTAAATGTTTATAATGTTATATATAACTAACTAATGCAAACGTCATGCAGATATTCGTATGTATGTGCGCAGATAAATAATGATAATTATAACTATTATAATTAGCTAATTCAAACATTATGCAGATATACTGTTTCTATGTGTGTGTATAAATAATACACTTGTACAACTAGCATGCTTTTTTTTAATCTACTGCAATTTGTGTAAATGAGTCCTATTATGTCACAGTACTTATCCATACAAATTCTACATCTACAGGCAATCTGCTCATAAGTAGCACATGTGATCAGTTCTTCTTAAGACTGGCCAGAATATCATCGGACTCCAGCTACCAGCCCTGGACAACATCTTCGAATCTCGCTGTTTGAGAAAGTTGTATAACATTCTCAGAGACTCTTCCCGTCCTGTTTACAATCTTTTTGGACTGTTGCCTTCTGGCAGAAGATACAGAACAATTAAAACTCGGATCACACGTTTTCTGAATAGTTTTTATCCCAGAGCTATAATTGCACTCAACAATGAACTAAAGGGCCACCATCAGTGAGCTGTTGGACAGCATTACTTGGTCTGTTGTGTGGATGTTTGGGTGGTTTAGGGGTGGGGAATTGTGGTGGGTGTGAGTGTCTATGGGGATTGTTATGTGTGTTGGATCTGGTCTTTGGGTGTTAAGTGAATTTTGCTGTATGGGTATACTGTGTATACCCATACAATTATTATTATTATTATTATTATTATTATTATTATTATTATTATTGTTGTTGTTGTTGTTGTTGTTATTATTATTATTATTATTGTTATTATTATTATTATTAGTCCAATTTATATGCCGCCCTTCTCCGTAGACTCAGGGCGGCTTACAATGCATTATAGCAATAGCCTGCATACTTTTTTGTATATACCTGCTTATTAGGGCTTTCGCCCCCCCCAAGCGGTGTTGTTCTATACAAAGTTGGCTTATTGCCCCCACAATCCGGGTCCTCAATTTATCTACCTCGAAAGGATGGAAGGCTGAGTCAACCTTGAGCCTGGTGAGATTTGAACTTGCACTAATTGCAGGCAGCTGGCAGCTAAGTGCTAGCACTTAACATCACTTTAGTCCGCTGCACCACCAAGGCAATAAAGACAATGACAATAAAGTTGTTGTTGTTGTTGTTGTTGTTGTTGTTGTTGTTGTTGTTGTTGTTGTTGTTATTCCATTCTGATTGGTTTAATGCATATGCAATTGTCAGCATTAGAAGTGCAGATCGAATCATGATGATGTCACATGCTCCATGACATCATCGGAGACCTGAAATGATGACACGATTCACGGGACTGCAAGGTCTTCCATATTCCCCTCTCCCATGCTGAGATCTGATTGGCTGTTTCCCCCAGCTGCAACTCTCCAAAACACAAGGCTAGCTGATGGGAGGGGGGGGGGTCATCTAACTTGAAGAAAGGCAAAGAAGACATAGATGTAAGGCAGAGGTGGAGAACTATGGCTCCTTTTAGGACTTGTGGACTTCAACTCCCAGAATTGCTTAGCCAGCAAGGAATTCTGGGAGTTGAAGTCCACAAAAGGGCCATAGTTCCCCATCCTGAGGTAATGGATTGTGCCAATGATCTTGGGGAAAGAGAGGAATAGATGCCACCTAGGATGCAATCAGACAAGGGAGCCCCCCAGTGGCTTAATGGTCCCAAGAAGGAAATTTAGGAAGGACCTGCCCTTAATAGATCAAGCAGGTAGAAGTAGAGCTGAGACATTTGTGCCTTCACAGTTGCAAGATTCTGTTAATGTAATTTAACAATGAGGTAGAATGAATTCCTTTTGGTAGTGACAGATTTTATTTTCCTGGGCTCCAAAATCACCGCAGGTGGGGACGGCCACCAAGAAATTAAAAGACGCTTGTTCCTGGGGAGGAAAGCTCTGGCAAATCTAGGCAGCATACTAAAAAGCAGAGACATCACTCTGCCAACAAAAGTGCATATAGTCAAGGCTATGGTGTTCCCAGTTGCAATGTATGGCTGTGAAAGTTGGACCATAAGGAAGGCTGAGTGCCAAAGAATTGAGGCCTTTGAACTCTGGTGCTGGAGAAGACATCTGCGAGTCCCTTGGACTCTAAGGCGATCCAACCGGTCAGTCCTAGAGGAGATTAACCCTGACTGCTCTTTAGAAGGCCAGGTCCTGAAGATGAGTGAGTGGCGTAAGGAGCCTGAGTGGCGTAGGGGGCTAATGCCTCCTACTAAGGCAGCATTTAACATCCAGCTGCCTGCAATTACTGCGAGTTCAGTTCTCACCAGGCTCAAGGTCGACTCAGCCTTCCATCCTTTCTAAGGTGGGTAAAATGAGGACCCGGTTTGTGGGGGCAATAAGCTGACTTTGTATAAAATATACAAAAGTATGAAGGCTATTGCTTAATGCATTGTAAGCCGCCCTGAGTCTCTGGAGAAGGGCGGCGTATAAAAATAAATAAATAAAATAAATAAATAAATAAATAAGATGAAACTGAAATACTTTGGCCACCTCATGAGAAGGAAGGACTCACTGGAGAAGAGCCTAATGCTGGGAACGATTGAGGGCAAAAGAAGAAGGGGACAACAGAGAATGAGGTGGCTGGATGGAGTCACTGAAGAAGTCGGCGTGAGCTTAAATGGAGTCCAGAGGATGATAGAGGACAGGAAGGCCTGGAGGAACGTTGTGGTCGTGATGGGTCGGACACGACTTCGCAACTAACAACAACAAAGAATAAATTCATCTGAACCTGGTTCCTGTCTGGCTGATCAGTCTGGTCAGCCTGATATGGTATGCAACAGCACCAAGTTTCCACCTCCTTCTTAAAGAGATCAATTAATAGCAATAGCAATAGCAATAGCAATAGCACATAGACTTATATACCGCTTCACAGTGCTTTACAGCCCTCTCTAAGCGGTTTACAGAGTCAACCTATTGCCTCCAACAATCCGGGTCCTCATTTTACCCACCTCGGAAGGATGAAAGGCTGAGTGAATTTTGAGCCTGGTGAGATTCGAACTGCCAAATTGCAGGCAGCCGGCAGTCAGCAGAAGTAGCCCTGCAGTACTGCATTCTAACCACTGTGCCACCCGGCTATTTAAAACAAATTAAAACAAAAAGGCAAAATGGTAAGCAAAGTTAGAGAGAGAGAGAGAGAGAGGGAGGGAGGGAGGGAGGGGGGGGGAGAGAGAGAGAGAGAGAGAGAGAATATATATTACGTGTGTCTATATATGTCTTTTTCTTTCCCAAGGGCCTAATTTTCTCCTTCCCAGATTATGTAATATCCCCAGATTATGTAATAGTTTGAAATATTTCTGTTTTAAGTGCAACATCAATGTGCAATGACCAATATTTGGAACCGACGAAGTCAAATCAAGAGAGTGTAAAACACGCAAAAGGATAAACTTGTTTTCGTATATGAAGAGTTTCAGTTCTCAGAAATTTTAAGAAAATGGCAAAAGGCATCTTCAGGTAGAAATGTGTATTTTGCACAGATTTTTACAGATTCACTATAATACAATGAATCTGTAGTTGAGGATTACATATATTCTTTTCCCCAAGCTTCTGTTGTTCTATCCCATGGCTTAGGACCTGGTTATCTACAGGACCGCCTGCCACCACCAATAGCCTCCCACCGGCCAGTACACTCCCATAGAGAGGGGCTCCTCCGGGTGCTGTCGGCCAAACAATGTCGACTGGCGGCCCCTAGGGGGAGAGCCTTCTCTGTGGGGGCAGCTACGATCTGGAACGAGCTCCCCCCGGAGATACGGAGGATCCCGGATCTGCGCACCTTCCGTCACGTGCTTAAGACTTTTTTATTTCATCAAGATGGCCTGGCCTAATTCTTCTCCCCTTTTTAAATGTAAATTTTAATTTGTTTTTAAATTATGGGGAATTTTAAATTTGTTCAGCGAAATTATTTAATTCATTTTTATTCTATTTTAAATGTTTGTATTTATGTGTTTTATCCTGTGGCTGTTCACCGCCCTGAGTCCTTCGGGAGTAGGGCGGTATAGAAATTTAATAAAATAAAATAAAATAAATAAAAATAAAATATCCCAAACAAAGGGCAAGAAAAAGAAAAAAAAAATAAGGTTTTCAATAGCTTTAAAATGTCTGGGTATTTTATATATATTTGATGGGAATTAATTAACTCCACGGGGGATAGTATTTCGGATTCAAGAAATCAATGCCTTCCAGATGCCTTAGAAGTCTAAATTTATATTCCTCAATGTTTTTTTGCAATCAATTACCACTAAACAAATGTTCAAAAATGCAAGAGCACTGCCCCATTGAACAAATTCCCTCCTACGCTGATCTCTTTAAGAGCATGGAAGCTCACAGTTTCAACAAATGAGACAAGATTATGGCTGATTTTATAGGTCTTCTCTTCCATTCCATTTTTAAAGGATCTTTTAAACAAAACATTGCACCAAAAACATGCAACAACTCTTAGTAAGATTTACTGGTCAAGAATGTTCTTCAATAAAATTCCTTAAGGATTAAAGGGGGCAGAAGAATGCAATCCCATTTTTAGAATTAATTACTGCATTTTCTATTCCTAAATTTTCTTCTGCGGTTGCTGGTGTGAGATCACAGTTCCGCCCTGACTCACAATCAATTAATTATCTACACTCAGACTTGTTCACCGTAATTAATTTTCTGAGTGTCTTCACTCCCATTGCTATTTATCACTCAGCTAATTCAATTTAATTCAACCCCACGTCCAAACCAGCTCTGGGCAAATCATATTATAGTAAGCTTATGACTTTGTAGACTTCAACCCTTAATCCATTTTTTCTGAACCAACTGGCTGATGATGAATTCGGGAGACAATGAGGTCTGGTCTCTTCCTTTCAGCACAACAACTTGTCTTTTGAAGACAATTTCAAACATATACTGTATCACTTATGAGCATCTTCAGACCAGGGGTGAAATCCAGCAGGGGAACTGGTAGCAGAAATTTTGAGTAGTTTGGAGAACTGGCAAATACCACTTCTGATGGGCCCCAGAGTGGGGTGGGAATGGAGTCTTTGCAATATCCTTCCCCTGGAGTGGGGTGGGAATGGAGATTTTGCAATATTCTTCCCCCAGGAGTGGAGAGGGAATGAGGATTTTGCAGTATCCTTACCCTGGAGTGGGGTGGGAATGGAGATTTTGCAATATTCTTCCCCCAGGAATGGAGAGGGAATGAGGATTTTGCAGTATCCTTACCCTGGAGTGTGGTGGGAATGGAGATTTTGCAATATCCTTCCCCAGGAGCGGGGAGGGAATGGGGATTTTGCAGTATCCTTACCCTGGAGTGGGGTGGGAATGGATATTTGAAGGCAATATCCTTCCCCCAGGAGGGGGATGGGGATTTTGCAGTATCCTTACCCTGGAGTGGGGTGGGAATGGATATATGAAGGCAATATCCTTCCCCCAGGAGTGGGGAGGGAATGGGGATT
The DNA here is from genome assembly GCF_029215685.1 of Pituophis catenifer annectens. Taxonomy (NCBI): domain Eukaryota; kingdom Metazoa; phylum Chordata; class Lepidosauria; order Squamata; family Colubridae; genus Pituophis; species Pituophis catenifer. The sequence continues at coordinate 8,984,293 of NW_027256887.1, forward strand.
TTGCAGTATCCTTCCCCTGCCATGCCCACCAAGCCACGCCCACAGGACCAGTAGTAAAAAAAAATGAATTTCACCTCTGCTTCACACACTTGAAGAACAAGTCCATCTAAAATAGATTTCTTGGTAGAATTTGCACGAACAGATTCAACTCGGTTCCTGACACAGCAGCTTCAGCTAATTCAATTTGGAACGTTCCAAAACTTCCTTGCAATTCCATTCCCACCCCCACCCCCATCCACCCACCCATTTCTAAGAGGGAACTATTTTTATTATCAGTTTCAATTTTTTCATCCCTTATTTCCGACATCCATTCACATACCCGTCCGGCCCATTTAATTTCTCTATATTTATTTATAAAACTTGCACGGTCACCTCTATTATGCCTGATAATCATAGCATGTGATACCCGCAGCCCTGTTTCATAAGAACAGAATCAATAGGAACCCACAAAACCACACAGAGTATCATGTATTCCACTCCAGCATCTCACCAATTCTGTGTTTGCTGGTTCATTTCCATCCTAGCCCAAAGCTGGGTGAATAGCCAAGTCTTCAAAACTCTTCAGAAGGTCAAAACTGATGCCTTTCAATACAATTTGCCCACGTACACTTAAGGAATCCATTATTGGTACACTTCCCTTTAGGGCAGGGGTATCAAACTCAAGGCCCGGAGGCCAGATCTGGCCTGCGGGGTACTTAGATCTGGCCTGTTGGGCTGCCATGGAAACAGCAAAGGACCGGCCCACTGTGCTTCAGCCAGCGAAAACTGAGCCCTACTGAGCTCCATTTTCGCTGGCAGAGGGTTACAGAAGGCCGTCCCAGCCTAAAACGGAGCTCGCGAGGGCCACACGCAGCCCTCCCAAGCTCAGTTTTCGCAGGCAGAGGGTTGCAGGAGGCTGTCCCAGCCGAAAACAGAACTCGGGAGCCCGTTTCCGCTGGCAGAGCGCTCAGGCCACCACAGGCGCTCTGGATACGAGTGATGTCGAGCTGGCCACGCTGACCCTTGACCATGTTAGGAAATGATAATAACCTCACTTTTTGGGTTGGCAATATATAAAGCCTCAATATAGCTTTAAGACTGTATTGCCGTATTGCATCATTGGTTAGCTCTGTAGCCAATGTCCTTAAGAGAGAGCTTAAAACATGGTTTGTTTCTCTCTGCTGATCTGTGCTGATCGTTACTGCTATTTGCTGTGTTTGCTACTGTTTGCAACTGTTTATTATGTATGACTACGACAACTGGTAAGAAGACTTTGTTATTGGAATATCCCTGTACTATTGTTTAACTATCTACTGCTTTATCTGTGTATGACCTGGACTGTTTATTGGACTGTGCCTTATTACTATTACACAATTCAGTGTATCTGTGTGTTGGCTGTGATTATTTGCAACTGCTCTCAGTCGCTTTCATGTGCACATCCTTGTTACTCTAGGGTTGCTCTGCGAATTCCTCAACAGACCATGTCCCCCCGACCCCCCGAGGTCAAACACAACCCTGATGCGGCCCTCAATGAAATCGAGTTTGACACCCCTGCTTTAGGGAAATGAGTACAAATAGATCTTGACTTACGACAATTGAGCCCAAAATTTCTGCTGCTAAGTGAGACAGTTGTTAAGTGAGTTTTGCCCGACCTTTCTTATCACAGTTGTTAAGCGCATTACTGCAATTGTTAAGTTAGTATCACTGTTGTTAAGGTCTATGGAGATTCTCAGTCATCCAGGACATGTTGTGCTTTTTCAAGAGGCGACTGGACTTTCTGGTTTTTTCTTCTGAAGACGTTTCACTTCTCATCTAGGAAGCTTTTTCAGTTCTGACTCAAGACGGTTGTTAAATGAATCTGGCTTCTGACTTTGCTTGTCAGAAGGTCGCAAAAGGGGACACTTCAACCGTCATAAAGGCGAACCAGTTGCCTTTTAATCACGTGACTTTGGGGATGCTGCAATGGTCGTGTGAAAAATGTCTCCTTTTTTTTTTAAGTGTCGTAACTTCAGTCACTAAACAAATGGTTGTAAGTCAAGGACTACTGTGTTTCCCTGAAAATAAGACCCTGTCTTAAATTTTTTTGAACCCTGAAATAAGCACTTGGCCTTTTTTGGGGGGGAGGTCTTATTATTTTGGGGTGCATGGAGGAAACCAGAGGAAATGGCAGGGACCGGCTGTGCATGCGTTTAAATATTTTTGGGGAGGGCTTATTTTAGTGCATGCGCTCAAAAGCCCGATTGGGATTATTATCAGGGGATGTCTTATTTTAGGGGAAACAGCGTACCTGTAGTATGTTTCCAATTGTCGAGCATTTCACAAAATAGTCTGCACTCTTGCAGAGTTTTATTATCTTTTTTCTATATTCTCACAACCCTTATAGGTATTTTCATCCATTCTTCCTTGACACAAACATTTACAAGTATACCTGTCACTTCTATGTTCAGCACATCCTTGCTATTCATCAATCTCCAAAGCGCTCCTTTTTCATTATTCACTCATTTCAGTCATTACTTTCATTTTTAATTCTAATAACTCTGCCGAAAGATCCTTGTTTAGGTCTTTTCATCTACCTCCAGTTTTGTTTTTGTTTTTTTTTAAAAAAATCCCATTAAAAAAAGACTTTGCATTTTCTTTGCCTCGTTCAATATTTTTTTGCTCGTGACCCCTTTGCCAATCTTCCTAGGAAATATCTTATTTTTCCTGTTCAAACATTGTAAGATACCTTCCTCTCATCCTCATGATTTGCAGCCATCGTTTTCTTAAGTCTAATTTTTTTTTTCATCCACAGCCTCTTCCCCTTCATCCCACGTATTTTCCATTAGCATTTGCATAATTCAACATAACTCCCTGGCGCAGTAATATAATTTTCTTCGCTCCGATCCCTGCAATTCCGTGACTTCTATCCAAAACTAACTTGTCTTTTCATATCCTTTCAAACAGGACACACACACTTCTTAAGGTTGTTTTGTTTTCATTCTAGTTTGTTTGGCATCTTTCCTTTCTTTCCATGCCTTCTTTTCTCGAAAGATCTGCTCTTGGTGCTGCTAAAACATGGTTACATCCAGCAGGTTCTGACAGGTTCTGGAGAACCGGTAGCAGAAATCTTGAGTAGTTCAGAGAACCGGCAAATACCACCTCTGGCTGGCCCCAGAATGGGGTGGGAATGGAGATTTTGCAGTATCCTTCCCCTGGAGTGGGATAGGAATGGAGATTTTGTAGTATCCTTCCCCTGCCACGCCCACCAAGCCACACCCACCAAGTCACGCCCACAGAACCGGTAGTAAAAAAATTTGAATTCCACCACTGGTTACGTCCCACATTCAGAACCTCTCATTAATCTTTACATCCTTCCCTAATTTTCTCAATCGATTTGGCACAATCCTTTGGGTTTACAGCTATTCACATGCCGTGTGTAAGAGATGACCAAGTTGAGCCTGAAGGAGCGATCAAATCTGTCATCAGTCTTGAGTCCCTTCGCATCCACAAGAGATCTAAGTCCAGCCCATCTTGAATTGCGTTGACCCTTGTCTACCGCCAATTTGCCTTGACTGTTAGTAGAGCAGATTTTTGTAGAGAGTTAGCATTGTTGTGGTCCGCAGGCAGCCTGCGGAGCTGGCAGCAGAGTCGGACAGTGAGGAGATTGGGGAGGAACATGGGCCAGTCCTGGAGTCTGGGGAAGGCTCAGATGAGGGCTCTGCGTCGGAGGCAGAGATGGGACCAGGGCCATCTGGTAGTTATGTGCTGCCTCCGAAGCCTCCGGAATCTGACATCAGCGAGGCAGAAGAACAGTGTGAGCCTGTTCCCAGTGTGTGCATGCGCAGAGCTGCCAGAAGCCAAGAACAATTAGGGGAAAAAAGGGTGACTCGGGCGTAAGGCTTGGAGTTGATTGACCCCTCCCATAAGACATAAAAAAGGAGCAAACGGATGTGAGCCTTTGCAGGAAGCAATTCAAGCTCTGAGAAGTCCGTTTGACTCTGTGCTCCGTTTGGCCTTGCAAAACTAATTGGCAATTAGGTCTCTGGCAGCGTTTCAAGGGAGATAAAGGTGGGTGCTTATCAACATTACCCTGAAAGACTGTATCAACTCGAGCAGACATCTGTCGGAATCTTCACAGACTGTTTGTGAAACATTACGGGCTGTGAATGACCATAATTCACAGCCGCCTCAATAAGAGGTTTTTTGGGACTAAAATTGTGATTTATGCTTTCTCAGGAAGCCTAGGTCAGAACAAGCATGGAGTAAACTTATAGTCATTTCAACAGCCTTGTTTCCTGATTTCTTTGTGTCTGACAAGGTGTACCTCCAACCAATTTACGTCTAAACCAGGAGTGAAATACTCCTGAATCGGATCGCCTGATCCGGTAGCGATTTTTCCCTGTGGTTCGGCGATCCGGTAGCAATCACCGCCCAAGTGTCATTACTTCCTGGTTTAACATGCGCTTCCGAACCGGTAAGGAAGGTAAGTAGATTTCACCCCTGGTCTAAACCATATCTTTGAAACAAGAATACTTTCGCTGAAGAAATAGTCACTAAACAATCCTTCTTCCCATTCATTTCTGAGTCTCCAAATAGCCACATTAATTTGTCTCTTGTCTGATTCCCACCCGTCCATTCCACTGATGTTTTCCAACCTGGAGTGTAGTCGTTCAGAATATTACACACATTTTCCCCAAAAGACATTTTGTGGTCCTGCCATTATTACCATTCACAGGACTTGTAACTGCGGCTACCACCGATCTCTGAATTTCTACTTCACAGAAGACCTCGGTTCATACTTTCTCATTTACATTTAGCCCTTTGAATTTATGTAATTAATCTTCCCCTTGCATGTCCCTGCATGCATTCATCAACCCTACTCTAGAAGTTCAGACTGCCTTCATTCAATGTTACATTCGCCCCTTATTCTCTTCATTGCATAGACATATAACCAAGCTTCCTTCCTTCCTTCCCCTTCCCTTTGCTTCCCCATCCCTCCATCTCTTCATTTATTTACTCTTAATTCAATGTTACTTTCTCCCCTTTTATCTTCATTGCATAGACATACAACCTTCCTTCCTTCCTTCCTTCCTTTTTTCCCTCCCTCCTCCCACTTTCCCTTCCCTTATCCATCCATTCACCCATATCCATCCATCCTTTGTTTATTTGCTCTTCATTCAATGTTACATTCTCCCATTTTCTCTTCATTGCAGACATATAACCTTCCTTCCTTCCTTTCTTCCCTCTCTCCTCCCACCTTCCCTTCCCTTATCCATCCATTCATCCATATCCATCCATCAATCCATCCTCTTCATTTATTTACTCTTCATTCAATGTTACATTCTCCCATTTTCTCTTCATTGCATAGACATATAACCTTCCTTCCTTCCTTCCTTCCTTCCTTCCTTCCTTCCTTCCTTCCTTCCTTCCTTCCTTCTTTTTTCCCTCCCTCCTCCCACCTTCCCTTCCCTTATCCATCCATTCATCCATATCCATCCATCCTCTTCGTTTATTTACTCTTCATTCAATGTTACATTCTCCCATTTTCTCTTCATTGCATAGACATATAACCTTCCTTCCTTCCTTCCTTTTCTTCCCTCCATCCTCCCACCTTCCCTTCCCTTATCCATCCATTCATCCATATCCATCCATCCTCTTCATTTATTTACTCTTCATTCAATGTTACATTCTCCCATTTTCTCTTCATTGCAGACATATAACCTTCCTTCCTTTCTTCCCTCTCTCCTCGCACCTTCCCTTCCCTTAACCATCCATTCATCCATATCAATCCATCCATCCATCCTCTTCATTTATTTACTCTTCATTCAATGTTACATTCTCCCATTTTCTCTTCATTGCATAGACATATAACCTTCCTTCCTTCCTTCCTTCCTTCCTTCCTTCCTTCCTTCCTTCTTTTCTTCCCTCCCTCCTCCCACCTTCCCTTCCCTTATCCATCCATTCATCCAAATCCATCCATCCTCTTCGTTTATTTACTCTTCATTCAATGTTACATTCTCCCATTTTCTCTTCATTGCAGACATATAACCTTCCTTCCTTTCTTCCCTCTCTCCTCCCACCTTCCCTTCCCTTATCTATCCATTCCTCCATATCCATCCATCCATCCATCAATCCATCCATCCATCCTCTTCATTTATTTAGTCTTCATTCAATGTTACATTCTCCCATTTTCTCTTCATTGCATAGACATATAACCTTCCTTCCTTTCCTCCCACCTTCCCTTATCCATCCATCCATCCATCCATCCATCCATCCATCCATCCATCCATCCATCCATCCACCCATCCACCCTCTTCATTTATTTACTCTTCATTCCAACTTGTAATCTTCCATAAGTCATGGCCATTTTTGGATGTACACAATGATACTGACTTCCACTACCCACGAGGCCTTTCAAGAAGATGGAAAAGAGGTAGACTAGTTCACCTGTGCCTTAGTCACACCTGTGCCTCAGGCAGCCTTCCCTTCAAACAGGAAGAGTAGTACCAGGGACTTTGGGACAAAATTGTGCATATATTCTACAGCAGCCGTCCTCATTGCTGTTTCCTTCTGGTTGCAATTCAAGGTGTTTGCATTCATTTACTAAGCCATTCAGCCTGTGGATGCACCTTTTACCTGGACTACAAATATGTTCTTGAATTGTTACCACGGATATTTTTCCTGTACAATCTTGCTAATACTTGAGCCCTACAGGATTCGGCAGTACAAGTAGTCCTCGATTTACGACCACCATCGATCCCAAAATTTCTTGCTAAGTGAGACATTTGTTAAGTGAATTTTTCCCCATTTTACAACCTTTCTTTCCACTGACAATGTTAGGTTACTAACACGGTTGTTAAGTGAACATGGCTTCCCCATTGACTTTGCTTATCAGAAGGTCGCAAAAGGGGACATTGCAACCGTTATAATTATGACTCAGTTAGCAAGCGTCTGAATTTTTATCACATGACCAGGGGGATGTTGCAACGGTAGGGTAGCAAGTGTGAAAAATTGTCATAAGTCACTTTTTTCCAGTGCTGTTCTAACTTTGAACAGTCACTAAATAATAACAGAATTGTTAAGAGTCTGTTGCAAAAACAAATCCAGAAGCACACACAGATAACTGAATCAGCTGGATTCATTAACTTCTTTATATTCATAACAACACATAAAGTATATGTGTCGGATTGTCGAGCGTGGGGTCTCGACAGTATATTTACAATACCCACAGTGGATTCTTCAGCTCAGATCAGCAGACATGTTCACACACAAGAGTACAGCAGAGAGACTTAACACACTTCTTTTTCTCTGCACAGAATCAGAAGCTGCAGACTAAGACACGCCCTGGCTCCAGTCTGTCTCAGCTCCCAATTGGCTGACCTTGTTACCATGTCTTTCCAGTCATGAATATTCTGACAAGAATAACAGAGTTGAAAGGGAGCCTGGAGGTCTTCTAGTCCAACCCCCTGCTCAGGCAGGAAACCCTATAAACCTATTTCAAACAAATAGTTGTCCAATCCCTTCTTAAAAACCTCGAGTGATGGAGCAACATCTGGAGGCAAGTCGTTCCACCTATTAATTCTTAACTGTCAGGAAATTTCTCCTAAGTTCTAGGTTGCTTCTCTCCCTGATTAGTTCCCATCTATTGCTTCCTAGCCTGCCTTCATAACCTGTTGTAAGTCGAGGACTACCTGTGTACAAGTCAAACAAAGACAGTTGCAGCATCCCCTTGGTCATGTGATCAAAATTCAGACGTGTGGCAGCTGACTCCTGTTTATGATGGTTTCACTGCACTGGAGAAAAATACAGGTGGACCCTTCGGCTAAAGAGGTAAAAGGTCAATAGATCTGCAGGGTGTCCTACCTTGGCGAAGGATCAGATAACCCCGAAGACAAAAAGTTTTTGTTCTGACTTTGGAAAGAGATATTTTGTAAATAAATGGGGGCATTACCTGAGCACTGAACTCCGCACTGGCAACAGGAAGAGCATCCGGCCAGTAAACACTCAGCTCCATTCAGTTGCCCAGACTCCACCCCGCAAGGGATTATGGGGTGGTTAAAAGAAGATGGTTACCTGAGCATTGAGTAACTCTTCACATTTCTGCGCCTGCTTCTCAATGGCAGAGACATGCTGTTTCTCCAAGGCCTTTTCCCGTTCCTCCACGAGCACCTTCAGCAGGGCCTGGAACAAAGCAAAGAGCAGACAATCAGCCCAGGTTTGTGAATTTTCTCTCCCCCACCCCCATTCTGTACAATTTTGTAGAACTAGAGAAGCAAGCATGAATAAAACCAGAAGTGGGCTGCTGGGGGTTCGCAGGGGTTCGGGAGAACCTTTACCTAAGATTCTGTGCAGTTCGGAGAACCCGCAAATCCCACTCCTGGCTGGCCCCGCCCACCCCGCCCTTCCCCTCCCAGGAGTCCCCACTTGGCCTGTTTTGGATGCGGGTAAGTGCAGGGCGCGCCCGGAGGCTCAGGGAGGGCAAAAAATGGGCCTACTGGAAGTTCTAGAAGGCCAGAAATGGGGCTGTTTCTGGCCTCAAGAGGGCCTCTGGAGCCTGGGGAGGCCATTTTCACCCTCCCCAGGCTCCAGGAAGGAGGCTTGAGGAAAGCCTCCGGAGCCCGGGGAGGGCAAAAATGCACCCCCTGCTATATTTATTTATTTATTTATTTATTTATTTATTTATTTATTTATTTATTTATTTATTTATTATTTATTTATTTATTTATTTATTTATTTATTTATTTATTTATTTATTATTTATTATTATTTATTTATTATTTATTAATTTTATTTCTATACCGCCCTTCTCCTGAAGGACTCAGGGCGGTGTACAGCCTGATTAAAAGCATAAAGACAGACAAAATTTAAAAATAATTAAAATTATTAAATTATAGGCTCAATTTAAAACCCCAAATTTAAAATCCCAATTTTTAAAAACCCAATTAAAATCTTTACCTTGATAGCCCAGCCTGGCGGAACAACAAGGTTTTGAGGGCACAGCGAAATACACGGAGATCAGAGATTTTACGAATTTCTGGGGGCAGCTCATTCCAAAGCGCAGGAGGCCGACTAGGCCACACCCACTATGGCCACACCCACCCAGCAACCGGGCAGAGATCCCCTTGCTAAAAATTTTTGAAGCCCACCCCTGAATACAACTGCCTATTCAAGGGCACCCAGAGATTAAACAGAAGGCATTTTGAAGAGGGATCTTTTAATGAATCTTAATTGAAGTCTGCAACCGAAGTGTTTGTTTCTGGGGCTCCTTGTGAAGCTCTTTCTATTGAAGGGATGAGTAACAGATAGGGAAAGTGAAGAGTTTTCTGTTAAAGCTTCTCATCTAGCTTTTCTGGGACCACCCAAGATGAAAATCGAGAGGCTCGGTTTGCAGGAGGAGAGTCAGACATATTTCACTGGCTGACAAAACTCCACATCCTCTCAGCAGAGACGGCTAGATCCCAGGGGCCAAGCAGGATCTCCACAACCACAAGTCAAGTGAAAACAGATGGAAATTATGACTCGCTTGAAAATATAGAAGCAATGCCCCCAAAACGCCAGTCTCGCTCCAAAACTCGAAGAGATCGGGAATCAGAACTGAAAAAATCTAAATTAGAGCAACCAATCAGCCCGTGTTTTTTTTTAAAAAAAAAAAAAAACACTCAAAAAATGAGAACATTTTTAACCGTCCATGGCACAGGGTCTATCCTACACTGGGAAGAGCGGAGAATGAAACATGAAATCCATGCTGCGTTCTTCCATTTCCTTTGACTGAGTGATGGCTTTACCATTTTTTTTTCATACACTTTCCATGGCAGTAGCGTTGAATCTTGTTACCAACCATCTGGGTGATTCCCTTTCGCTCTTTCCTAAAAGCTGTTGACAGATAACAGCGCGATGCACACAAAAAAAGCTAACGTTTAAATATTTTTATTTTATTTATGTATTTATTTATTAGTCATATTTCTATGCCGCCCACTCTCCGAGGACTCTGGGTGGCTTACACCAAAGACAGTATACTAAATAGAATATTGCCCCCAACAATCTGGGTCCTCATTTTCCCCACCTCGGAAGGATGGAAGGTTGAGTCAACCTTGAGCCGGTGAGATTTGATCCGCTGATCTGCTGAACTAGCAGTCAGCTGAAGTAGCTGCAGTACTGCACTCTAACTACTGCGCCACCTCGGCTCTAACCACTGCGCCACCTCGCCACCTTGGCAAATACAATGGAGAACGAAAGTGTTTGAACTTGCAATTAGGCTACCAAAATTTTGGTACGCTCGGGCACATGAGCAGAGCGTTCAAAAGCAACTTATTGGTCATTTTTAATGGGATGCATTGCTGTTTAAACGACAGCCTAAAATATGCAAAATGCTGGGAACAGTTTTTTTCTTTTCTCTTAAGTCATCATGTCTTCAAGTATCACTATATATGCAGCAGGGATGAAATGCTCCCGGATTGGACCAGATCGTCCGATCCGGTAGCGATTTTTCCCCGTGGTTCGGCAATCCGGTAGCGATTGCCGCCTGGGTGTTATTACTTCCTGGTTTTAACCAGGAAGTAATGTCTTTTTATCTTCTGTGCACGCGCAGAAGGTTTTGCACATGCACAGAAGGTGTGCGCCAGGGGTGGGTTCTAAAATTTTTTACTACTGGTTCTGTGGGTGTGGCTTATTTTGTGGGTGTGGCTTGATGGTCATGTGACAATTCTTTAGGATTTAGCAGAGGTACTGGTCTACCAGGCTTTTAACTGCTTTCAGAGCTGTACCGGTTTACCCATTTATTTTTGCAGGCACTGGTCTACTCATTTGTTTTTGGAGGCACCGGTCTACCACCACACTGCCTTTTAACACTGATCAGCTATAGGGTGGCCCTTTGAAGCCCCGCGGCAAGAGTTTAAATAGTTTTTTTCCTTCTAGCCGATCAGCTGGGATCAGGAGGCAGCAATAGATTGGGGGTGGGGCCAAATAAAAGGTAAGAATAACGCAGAGGGGGCAGGGGGGCAGAACCGGTTCGGTGATGTCATATCGTCACCACTACAGCTTGGTGGAACCAGGCAGAACTGGGAGGAACCCACCATTGGTGTGCGCGCATACATGATGCGCGCCCATGGCGTGTGCACTTCCGAACCGGTAAGGAAGGTAAGTAGATTTCACCCCTGATATGCAGTTCAAAGAAGTGCTTCACAAAAAAAATGCTTTCCTCCAAATACTTCGTTCTATATTACATAGCCCTGATGGCAAACCTATGGCACGCATGCCACAGGTGGCACTTAGAGCCCTCTCTGCGGGCATGCCAGCCGTCACCCCAGCTCAGCTCGGCCTGTGCGCGTGCCTCCCGCCAGCCAGCTGATCTTTGGGTCTCTGCTGTGCTTGTGTGTGGGGTGGGGCACATGCACGGGGGATGCTTACATTGCATTTTGGGGTTTCGCGTGGCAACCCTGCATCCTGTTTTGGCTCCCAGGTTGGTGCAGGAGGCATTTTGGGCCTGGAAGGCCTCTTGCACCAACCTTGAAGCCAAAAACGGGCGAGGGGTGGGGGGGCACATGTGGGGGGGGAGGTCGCACGCGCACTGCCTTACGGGTGTGCACACTTTCGGCACGCGACGACAAAAAGGTTAGCCATCACTGTTATATCTTTTCTCTCTTTTTAATTATGCAAATTTTAATTGGTTTTAAATGATCGGGGTGTTTTAATTTGTCTGGGCCAAATTGTTTAATTCGATTTTACTTTGTTTTTAAATTTTGTATCTATGTATTTTTACTGATTGGCTGTTCACCGCCCTGAGTCCTTCGGGAGTAGGGCGGTATATAAATCAAATAAATCAAATAAATAAATAAAATAAATATAGAATAAACTAAAAAGTTACCAAACGTAACTTAAGGAGTCAAAATTAAAACAATTGGCAAATGTCAACATTCTTAAGGAAGATGGTGTTAGTCTAAAAATGAGGGCGAATTACAAGAACATTACAAAACAAGCACACAGCATTAAAAAAATAATAATAACTGGAAGTTGGAAACTATTGTGGCATTTCACAACCAAGTCGATTCTTCCATTTCGGGTTTTTTTTTTTTATATGCATTATTATTTATTAAAAATACACTAATCCCATTTTCAAATTAGACGTTTCCAAGGCTCTTGCCAATTTTGAAATGAAAGCCTATTTTTTTAAAAAAAAAAAATGTACAGGATATATGATAAGCCAAAAAAAACCTTAAAATAACACAAACACCCTACAAATCAAAACACAACAGCAATTTTAACAAATTAGGACCAGACATTTCTTTCCAATAAACACCAACTTCAGAGTTAGGAATTTCGTGCCATGTCTCCTAACATTGCTATGTATGGGCAATCCCAATGTGAAAACAGAGCAAGAAGAATATTTCATTACTATTGTGTCTTTCTGTTGCGGTGGGATTCCGAATGGTAGCCACAGATGGAAGAATATTATAAGCCAGATCATGGAACAGAACCAGGCAGATTCCTTGGGTCAGACTGGACCTTTCTAGGCCGACAGCCATGGATTTGGGCCAACGTCAACACTACCTTTCCTTACACCATGGAAAACAAATAAATCTAATTATATAAAAAAAAATCTCTTTTAGATTCTCATATTAGACTAATGCTTTAGGACTACAAGCAAGCATGTAACCACGTTTTCCAAAACTGACTGCTTCCCCCACAATCGCTAACAGGATCTGTTTACGAGTTTATACTTCATTAGCTGGTTGGTGGTCCTTCCATCTCACCATCTGCAACCATGAAGCCAGAGGTGGTATTCAGCCGGTTCGTACCGGTTCAGGCGAATCGGTTGCGGAGATCACGGGTGGGCCAGTCCACCCGCCCCAGCTCTATGCCGTCCGTCCTATTTAGGCACAGTTTTGAGGCCAGGTGCAAGCGGGGAAGACTTGTATGAGCAAAGCGCATGCACGGAAAGTGCGCGCTCAGGTGAAGCTAGCGTGCAAGCGGCGAACTGGTAGCAGCAAAATGTGAAACCCACCTCTGAATGAAGCCATGGTTTAAAACTATGAATTACAATAAGTTCCATGCTGGGAACTAATGAACCAAATTATTAGTTCAATTTTTATTATTAGTTCAATTTATATGCCGCCTTTCTCCGGAGACTCAGGGCGGCTTACAATGCATTCAAAAAAAAACCATTATAACAACATTTAAAAATTAAAACATTAAAACCCATTCACACCATTCAAGGTGTTGGTGATTACCTATAAAGCCCTACATGGCTTAGGCCTGGGGTATCTGGCGGATCACCTGCAGCCAGCAACAGCTCCCCATCGCCCGGTGCGCTCACACAGAGAGGGCCTACTTGGGGTTCCGTCGGCCAAGCAATGTCGGCTGACGGCCCCTAGAGAGCGAGCCTTCTCTGTAGGCGCACCTACCCTCTGGAATCAGCTCCCCTTGGAGCTCCGGGTGGTCCCCGATCTTCGCTCTTTCCGCCGTGACCTTAAAACATGGTTGTTTCGCCAGGCTGGCCTGGACTGAAGGGGTTTTAATGGGAATTTTAGATTCTTTTATTGTTTGAATTTTAATTTGGACTTGTTGTTGCTTATTGCAACAACAAGTCCTTGTGGAGAAAGGGCGGCATTTAAGTCCGATAAATAAAATAAATAAATAAATAAATTCATGGCCGGATCTCACAAGATCGCAACAGCGAGATCAACGGCCCCAGGCCTGCCGGAATAATGTTTGTTCCATTTAGCTTTTTGTTTTAATTTTCAGTCAGAAGCCCACATGAAAACTTGCCAGTTCTAATCTCAGAAGAGAAGAAGACGACTCCTCAAAATCCAGTTAAGCTATTCTGCAAAGGCTTCAAATTAACGGGACAGGCCAAATGTCTACGGAGATTCTCAGCCATCCTGGTCATGATGGTCTCAAAGGTGCTTTTTCAAAAGGTCTTTCTTGGTTTTTCCCTTGAAGATGTTTTGCTTCTCATCCAAGAAGCTTCTTCAGTGTTGACTGAATGGTGGAGAATCCTTCCATTCTCCACCATTCAGTCAGAACTGAAGAAGCTTCTGGGATGAGAAGCGAGACGTCTTCAAGGAAAAACAAAGTCCAGCTGCCTTTTGAGAAAAGCACCTTTGGGACAACCATGACTTGGATGGCTAAGAATCTCCATAAACAGGAAGCCTTTGGAAAACCTTCCCTGTTTCTTTGGAGACTTTGTACAGGTCGTCCTCGACTTACAGCAGTTCATTTAGTCATCATTTGAAGCTACTGGAAAAAGGGACTTATGGCCGTTTTCAACACTTACGACCACGGCGATATCCCCCATGGACCCATGATCAAAATTCAGACGCTTGTCAACACTGATGGTTCCAACATTTGCAGTATTCTGGGGTCATATTCTTACAAGCGAAGCCCATGGGAAAGCCGGATTCACTTAACAACCATGTTACTAACTTAAAAACTGAAGTGATTCACATATCAACGGTGTGGCAAGAAAGGTCTTACATTGAGGCAAAATTCACTTAACAACTGTCTCTCTCAACAACAGAAATTTTGAGCTCCACTGTGGTCCAAAGTCAATCGCTACCTGTAGTCCTGAGAGAGGAACACTGCACTAAGCTCTAAGCTCACTGCACTCTACTGAATTAAATGAATTAAAACCCAACTGAGAAGAGACATGGGTGTATATAAGCCAGGTCGTAAACCATGGGTGGGTTTTACTTAGCTTTACTACCGATTCGCAACGGGACCGTGCATTTCTGCGCATGCGCAGAAACTTCTTGATGACGTCCAGGTCAATGGGCGGAGCCTCCCACCAGTTTTACTACCGGTTCTTGCGAACCGGTCCGAACCGGGGGGCAAGCCACCTGATCTGTCCCCGTCTACACACACACACAAACACAGCCAGCCGAGGGTTAAGAAAGTACTTGGCATGCACACAGGTCGTTATCTCAAACTTGGCAACAATATAAGCACCATCTGCCAAGAGCTTTTACTGCAACAGATAACATAAAATTACATACACATTGCAAATAGTCCAGCAAAACAATATCCCTTCGGCAGCTTCAGACATTGTTCAAGTGACTAGCCAAAGTTCGTTTTTGTTTGTCACGGAGTTTTACCAGCCACCACCCTCTCTTATATAGTCTCTGGGGTGTGGTCCAGTGACTCAGTTCTAATCCCTAGCACGCCTCCTTAACTGCTGCAACCGTTTATCACGCCTTCGTTGGCGTGCATCCAGGAACGACAGCTCTCCTTCCTCGCTCTCATCCGAGACACCTGGCTCCTGGCTAATCTCCTCTCCCTCGGCTGGCACCTGAGACAGTGCCAGAGGGGAGGGGCCGGAGAGGGAGGCCTGGCTGACTCCTCTCCCTCATGTTTGGAGCCTTCTTCCTCCGATGAGATAGGCTCAGAGGGTGGGGCCACAACACCACCACTGATGTACACCAGGGATGAAATGCTACCGGTTCGTGCGAGCCGGTAGTGATAAAAGCTACTGGTTTGGGCGAACCAGTAGTAAAAAAAAAAAAGCTCGCCGATCAGCTGTGCCACATGATTTAAATTCGCTAGAAAGCAGGAAATCCTGCTTTCTAGCAAATCTAACTCGCGCAGCATAGCTCTTCCCCCCCCCCTCCGCTGTTCTACTTACCTTCCCAAGCCTACTTTTTCCGCACGAAGCACGCGTTTGGCGTGAACTGCACATGCATGTGCAGAGCACGTTTGGTGCACAGAGTGCATGCGTGCGTGCACAGTGTGCATTTGGTGTGCAACACACATGTGTGGGCAGCAAACTGGTGGCAAACCGGGGAGGATTTCACCACTGGTGTACACACTAAAATGCTGAGTAAATGTGAATGTCCTTGTCACATCTACATCTAAATGTACATATCGGCATCAGCCTCTTCTAGGGTACCCCCTGCCTTCCCATTGCCACTGTGTGTCCCCCAATCATTTGTCCCCAAGCTGTGCAGCTCTCAGAATGAAACTATCCATGCTCACCCACCATCCCTAGGTCAGATCTTAAGGGTGGACTTCAAGCTGTCTCTTAGCTTCCTCAGGGTAGTCTTGCTACAGAAATACCCTCTAAAACAGTTCCTTGCCAACAGAGACTGTGAGCTTCTTGCAGGAGATAAGATAGCCAGAAGCAATAACTTAGGAGTCCTTGGTCCTCTCTGAGCTCCATTGTATTCTTGTAGACGTTTCATTGCCCAACGAGGTAACTTCATCAGTGTTGGTGATGATGCATGATGCTAGCACTGATGATGTTACCCAGGTGGGTAATGAAAAGTCTGCAAGAAAATACCCAAGTTTAGAGATCACCAAGGACCTCTCATTTTAACCATGAGCTACAGATATTCTCCTTTATTGGTACTGCAAATGACTTAATATTTTCCTAGTAAGGTACAGGACAATGAATACACTCGGTTGTCTTCTATTGAGAACATTTTGGCCAGGCAAGTTTACTCTGCGAGCCACTCCGTACTCCCTATATTTGGATCCATAAACACATGTATTTTCAATCCTCAAGGTTTTTTTTTTTAATGGAACACGTTATTTCAAATGATTAATAAAAAAAATACTTCTTTGACATAAGTTCTTTATATAACCCCAAATTAACAAGCGATGGAGGCCAAGAGGCATATGAAATTCAACCACAGAGAAATGTAGCTTAATATTTATCTCATTTTGTTATTTTACATAATCCAATGGGAAAATGCAATCTTCCCTTCATCCATCACGTCCTTTTACCATAACTTTCTCACTTAGGAAGATCCCTCCCGGCCTCTAGCTGAAAGACCAAACTTTTCCTTGTTCGTTTCCAAACCTGACTGAGATGTTCCTTATCAGCCAATAACTTCCAAATTCTGCTGGATGAAAATCCCCGAATCTAAACACTTCCGGCCCTGTTTTCCTCCCTTACTCCTATTTCCACGGTTCTCTGTTTTCTCTTCTGTCTCATAGTTACCTACAGAAAACATTTATTTTTACGTTCATCTGCTGAGGCAATTCAAGCAGATTGCTTGCCTTGTCTCACCGCAAATATACCCTGAAGATCAATGCAAGCCTTTGCGTGTAGCCAGACTCAGCTGCATGTGTGCGGGCAAGCATGTAAAAACCCTGCTCCACAGCGTTCCTCAGGCAACACCGCCATTCTGAAGAAGGCTCTGGAAACATATCCTGCAACCAGAATTTTGGCTGAAAAGCCAAGAGCACAACAAATAGATTCAGCCGACGGCCCTCGCGCTGCTATTTCAACGAAGGTATGAAATCTGAAAGACTATCCTCAAATGCCTGCCCATATTCAGAACAGAATAACAGAGTTGGAAGGGACCTTGGAGGTCTTCTAGTCCAACTCCCTGCTTGAGGAGACCCTATATCATTCAGGACAAATGGCTGTCCAATCTCTTCTTAAAAACCTCCAGTGATGGAGCACCCAGAACTTCTGAAGCCAAACTATTCCACTGATGAATTGTTCTCACTGTCAGGACATTTCTTCGTAGTTCTAGGTTGGATCTCTCCTTGATTTGTTTCCATCCAGATGCTTCAGATGCTTTAGAGAATAGGTTGATTCCCTCTTCTTTATGGTAGTCCCTCAAATGTTGGAACATATTCTTTAACCTTCTTTCGATGCACAGATGGAGGTTGACCAAAAAACCTTTAGCTATAGACCAAATAGAATAAGAAAGAATAGAATAGAATTCTTTATTGGCCAAGTGTGATTGGACACACAAGGAATTTGTCTTGGTGCATATGATCTCAGTGTACATAAAAGAAAAGATACATTTGACAAGGATCATAAGGTACAACACTTAATGATAATCATAGGGAAATAGTCAATATAAATCTTAAGGATACCAGCAATAAGGTTACAGTCATACAGTCATAAGTGGGAGGAGATGGATGATAGGAACGATGAGAAGATTAATAGACTTAATAACTAGTTTGACAGTGTTGAGGGAATTATTTGTTTGGCAGAGTGATGGTGTTTGGGGAAAAAGCTGTCCTTGTGTCTAGTTGTTCTGGTGTGCAGTGCTCTATAGTGTCATTTTGAGGGACACAGTGGCTCAGTGGCTAAGACGCTGAGCTTGTCGATCGTAAGTTCAGCAGTTTGAATCCCTAGTGCCGCGTGATGGGGTGAGCTCCCGTTACTTGTCCCAGCTTCTGCCAACCTAGCAGTTCGAAAGCACGTAAAAAATGCAAGTAGAAAAATAGGGGCCACCTTTGGTAGGAAGGTAACAGCATTCCATGCACCTTTGGCGTTGAGTCATGCCGGCCACATGACCATGGAGACGTCTTCGGACAGCGCTGGCTCTTCGGCTTTGAAACGGAGATGAGCACCGCCCCCTAGAGTCGGGAACGACTAGCACATATGTTCAAGGGGAACCTTTACCTTTATAGACCAAATGGAAGATGTGAGGTTGTCAGGCCACTTCTAACATAGCTTCCATCTCTCTTTTAGCAAGCTTTTCTGGTTGTATTGAAGGTTCAATCACTTAAGATAGCTTCTTGAAAGAATACTGACCAGGCTGAGAGGCTCAGACAGCCATGCTTTTTAAAATTATCATTATTCCAATCCCATGTTTTTCAAACTTGGCAACGTTAAGATGTGTGGACTTCAACTTCCAGGATTCCCCAGCCACTGTTCCCCAGCCACACATCTCTTTTCTAATCCTTATGTAACAAGAATAGCTTCAAAACACAACATCACTGTCCAGCTCTTTTACTCTCCTCCAATTCCATTTACTTTATAAACTGGTGCTGGATTTCATTTCCATGGACTGTCATCAAACACTGGAGACTTGGTTCAAACAATAATTGTTTCTCTCAACACTGCAACGGTTGTGATTCAAATTTTCTGGAATTTATTACACACTATTGTTTTTCAGAGTTTCTTTTTTTTTTTTCCCCGCCCTTAAAATTCCCAATCTCTGGAGCTCTTGTAGGAAACTCCATTGACCTCTGCAGTTCAGGAAACAGAATGCCATAAAAATCAACCAGAGGAGTGCAAAACTGGCATTGGGAAAGGAATGGATTCTATAAAACTTCAGTTGCCTTTGACTATGACTGATATCCCTTCCTAAACTATAGCTACCTTCACATCCAGTAAGAGTCTGAACAGTTAGCACTGTCCATCGGTCCAGTTATTTCTTTATCCTTTATGCACCAAGACAAATTCCTTGTGTGTCCAATCACACTTAGCCAATAAAAAATTCTATTCTATTCTATTCTATTCTATTCTATTCTATTCTATTCTATTCTATTCTATTCTATTCTATTCTATTCTATTCTATTCTATTTGTAAAAAGTGTCTGGCAGCTGTAAATCTTTTTTTTTTTTTTTTGAAAAAAAATTATTATTATTTTTTAAAACATAAACATAAAATACATCATTTTAAGAATGGAGCACTGATCCGGTCATGAATAGGTACAATTGCTTAACATCTTTTAAAGTAAGAAACAAAAACAAAGAATTTTTTCACAATTGTAATATCTTAATCTAAACATTTACCTTTCTATTTTATCACCACAAATCTTAATTTCCAAATAACACAACTCAATATTTAAAAATCATTGCCCTAAATTCTATCTATATACCCATATCCTAGGACCCATTACAGCTGTAACTCTTAACTTAGATGGCAAATTTAAATTCTGCATCCAAAGAATAATAGTTAAATCTTTGTTTTATTGCTCTTTATTCCTCTTTACATTTCTTTGATTGAAGTTCAGATGAAAAGCACCAAAAACGGACCACAGAGAAGATGACCAGGGGTGCCAAACTCAAGGCCGAATCTGGCCCGCATGGTGCTTAAATTTGGCCCACGGGGCTGCCCCGGAAACAGCAAAGGACCGGCTGCGGTATCTCTGCCAGCAAAGGGAAGGCCACGCATAGCCCTCCCAGGCCCCATTTTTGGCTGTGATGGACTCATGCACCCTTCTGCCAGCGAAAATGGAGCTCCATTTTTGCTGGCAGAGGGCTGCAGGAGGCTGCCATGGCCGAAAACGGGGCCCGGGGGGCACATGCGGCCCACTTGAGCTCCATTTTTGCAGGCAGAGGGCTGCAGGAGGCCGCCATGGCTGAAAACGGGGCATGGGGGGGCATATGTGGCCCACCTGAGCTCCATTTTTGCTGGCAGAGGGCTGCAGGAGGCCGCCATGCTGAAAACGGGGCATGGGGGGCATATGCAGCCCACTTGAGCTCCATTTTTGCTGGCAGAGGGCTGCAGGAGGCCACCATGGCCGAAAACGGGGTCCGGGGGGCATATGCGGCCCACCCAAGCTCCATTTTTGCTGGCAGAGGGCTGCAGGAGGCCACCATGGCCGAAAACGGGGCCCGGGGGGGCACATGCAGCCCACCCGAGCTCCGTTTTGGCTGGCAGAGGGCTGTAGGAAGCTGTTGTGGCCAAAAATGGAGATCAGGAGCCCGTTTTTGCTGGCAGAGTGTTCGGTCACCACAGGCGCCCCCGACACGAGTGATGTCAAGCTGGCCACGCCCACCCTGGCCCCCGAGGCCAAACACAACCCTGATGTGGCCTTCAATGAAATCAAGTTTGACAGCCTTGCCTTAGACTGTCCAAAGCAGTGTGCAATAGATACCCTCAAACCGTGACAAACATCTGAGCCAACACTGCCAAAATATGGGGGGGGGGAAGAAATAGTCACTCTTAGGAATGCCATTTTTTTCTGCCAATCTCCAATCTCCAAGTGGCCGTGGAGATCAGCAGGAGAGGGAGTGACATCACAGTTCTCATTCCATTAACATGAGGATGCCATGACACATTTGTCTAGACACCTATGGATCTAAGGCTAACCACATCTTTCATCATTAAACCCATCCCGCCCCCCCAAAAAAAAGATTGGCCCATCCATTTGAAGTCACCAGGACACCGTCATCTTGGAAGGCCAAAATATTCCTGGTTTTCCAAAATGTAGCCCATGGCTCAAGAAAGGTGACTTTTCAGTGGAATTTCACCATTTCAGTGGTGAAATTCAATTTTTTTTCTACCGGTTCTGTGGGTGTGGCTTGGTGGGAGTGGTGTGGCTTGGTGGGCGTGGCAGGGAAAGGATGCTTCAAAGTCTCCATTCCCTCCCCACTCCTGGGGAAGGATACTGCAAAATCCCCATTCCCTCCTCACTCTAGGGAAAGGATACTGCAAAATCCCCATTCCCTCCCCACTCCAGAGGAAGGATATTGCAAAATCTCCATTCCCTCCCCACTCCTGGCGATAGGATACTGCAAAATCCCCATTTCCACTCCACTCTGAGGCCAGCCAGAGGTGGTATTTGCCGGTTCTCCGAACTACTCAAAATTTCCGCTACTGGTTCTCCAGAACCTGTCAGAACCTGCTGGATTTCACCCCTGCCTTACATCCAACACTTTTGAGACCCGCTACCATAAGGATTTTCCACTCCTCTTTGAGAGCAGTTGTCTTAGAATGGTAGAAGTGGAAGGCTCCCAATCTGTCTGTAACTTCTGCAGAAAAGCACGTATAATTTGAGGAAGAGTTATAAAAGCTCTGACTTTGGCTCGGTTGCTGGATTTAATGAATGTTATTAAAACATTTTAAGAATGCTTCCAACTGCAGTCCGTGTTATTCCCTTCAATCTTAAATCACTCCTTCGGTTTTGGACGTTCCAAGATTGCCATAAAAGTCTTCCTTGTTTGGTCAGCCTGACATTTTCTAAGGTGAGACCAGCTTTTCTGGATCTTTGTTTTCAAACTCTGGTTGTACCTCATGTCCAAAACCATCTCAGGCTGATGTAGACATTGTTTCATACTTGCTGAGAAAGAAATACTACCTTTAATTTCGTCCCAGGTAAATAGTCTCATTGTTTTTTTCCTATAGTCATAAAAACACTATTTTCACACTGTTTTTAAGCAGGGGCTTTTAAAAACAAAAAGGAACATGGTGGTTCAGTGGCTAAGACACTGAGCCTGCCAATCGAAAGGCCGGCAGTTCAGCAGTTCGAATCCCTCGTGCCGCGTAATGGGGTGAGCTCCCGTTACTTGTCCCAGCTTCTGCCAACCTAGCCGTTTGAAAGCACGTAAAAAATGCAAGTAGAAAAATAGGTACCACCTTTGGTGGAAGATAACAGCGTTCCGTGCGCCTTCAGCATTTAGTCATGCTGGCCACATGTCCACGGAGATGTCTTCGGATAGCGCTGGCTCTTCGGCTTTGAAACGGAGATGAGCACTGCCCCCTAGATTTGGGAATGACTAGCACATATGTGTGAGGGGATCCTTTTACCTATTTAAAAACAAAACTGTTTTTTGGGGGGTATGGAAGCAATAGAAGGGTCTGAGGGTTGAAGAAAGAGGGTGTGGCTTCTTAAATTTCTTGGAGACTAGATGGTTTCTCAGACGTTCCCAATTCTGAAGTTAGAGGCTTTCAGTGAAGTATCATAGTCTCAAATTCTTAAAATAAAAGGAGATGTCAAAACACTGAGTCTAAAACAGCTCTTCCAGAACAAACCTGCCAATCAAACCTACTGCCAAGCACCAGGGAAATCAGGAGATTCAGGCAGTTCCAGTAAGTTTATTGCAAGAATCTGACCAACTGGCGGTTAAGGGAAATGAGCGGGAGATAAGAAAGGCATTCAAAGTGGGCTGGACTTAGATCCAGCTTGTGGGCGCGCAGGGACTCATGACTGATGATGGTTTGACCCCTCCCTCAGGCTCAGCCTGGTCATCTCCTACACCTTTTATATTATTTCTAGGATCAAAGATAAATGAAAACCCGTATTAGCCATTTGAACCCAATCAATTCTTGAACAACATTTTTTTTAAAAAAAAAAAACTGGCAGACCGTTGGAAATTAACCTGGTTGGCAAATTAAGGTGAAAGGAATCAACCTCCTCTCTAATGTTAAACCCTGAAGACTAAAAGGAATTAAAATTAACTAGAAAGAGGAAACCAGAAATTAAAGACTGTAGTATGTAGTTGGAGACTATAATGTGTGTATGTGTGTGTGTGTGTGTTTTGGAAATGAGTAGAGTATAAACAAGATTAATACATTCATGAAATAATTGACTAGAAAATCCATGTTTAAACTTCAGGATAATTTAGAGCAAATCAGCCTCATGTTTTTATTTACTTGTGAGATTCTAGAGACTGGTTACTATTGGAAATGAAACAGCAGAAGTGGTATTCAGCAGGTTTTGACCAGTTCTGGAGAACCGGTAGCGGAAATTTTGAGTAGTTCAGAGAACCGGTAAATACCACCTCTGATTGGCCCCGCCCCATCTATTCCCTGCCTCCCAAGTCCCAGCTGATTGGGAGGAAATGGGGATTTTGCAGTAACCTTCCCCTGGAGTGAGGAGGGAATGGAGATTTTACAGTATTCTTCCCCTGCCACGCCCACCAAGCCATGCTATACCACACCCACCAAGACACGCCCACAGAACTGGTCGTAAAAAATTTTGAATCCCACCACTGTGAAACAGTACAGATAATTACCTTGTTTCATATCTATCAGAGTTAGCTACCCTTTTGAAAAAGTGTAGATTTTGAGATTTTTTTAAAAAACCCAAAATATGTAATTATGGTAAAGCCTATCCACCTAATTTACTGGAACTCGAGTTTGTTCAAGTTTGTCTCGTTATCCAACGTGCTGTAGACAACCACCTTCATGTAAAATAAACCATCTCTCCACCCACCCAGCAAACATAAGAATGCTGTGAAAATTCCCATACACACCAAAATCTTATTTTTAAAAGGTTATATTCGTTTACAAGGAAGAAAAGGCAAGGATTAAAAAAAAAAAAGTCCTAGTTCTGAGAAAGTGGGTTGATCAATATTAACTCAATAACCCTGCTTTTAGGAAGGAAAATAAAATATGCATACAGAACACCAGCAAGTGCAAGGAAGATGCCCCCCAAAATTCAAGATGGCAAGCTGCCATGGTGCAATCAAAGCCCCACCCCCCTTGTATGTAGACCCTCTTTCCGTGCAGAATTAAGTTTGGTCTATTTCTTTCAATGTGAAAAAAGGTTAAAAAGGCACCAAGTTCAGTGGAACTTTCGAGGTCTACCCACAAAACATTCTTAAAAGCTTTTTAAATACACACCCAGTAACCAATAACCCAAACAAACATTATTCCTTTCTTGTTTCAACACTGCGCCTCTAAATTATTTCTAGGAATAGAAAAAAGGAGCAGATCAACCAAAGGATAATCCGAAGAGACCCATGTTATTTCTTCCCTCAATTCATCAGTAATTTATAAACACATGGAAACCTTAAAAGCTGGAATTGAGCAAACTGTTCATCAATCTATATAACCTTTAAGGAGGCACGCAAACTATTTAGTAAGACCCACCCCTGCTGGATTCACAAATAACCACAAAAGACACAATGCAAAAATGCAATTAAATTATTTAAATACAGAGGCAGGTCATTAACCATAGACAGAGATTTCCAACTGGGAGATGGGCGTCCCATGTCACAGAACCCAGCACAGCTACAAAAAAGTAGATAACTTTATAGTGGCCGACTGTTATTATAATGCAAAACCCCAAATATCAGCATGTCGTCATTGTGTCCTACGGCATCACCAGGAAATCTTTCCACCAATAAATAGCAGAAGTGAAGACTTGCATGCTATGAATGTTAACACTGTTTAAATGAAGAGGGAAGATTGAATTAAAAAAGGAAACAACAAAGGAATGGAAAAGAGGGGAGGAGTAGAGAGGGGAAAGTAGGGGAGTTGGGAGGTGAAGAGAAAAGAAGAATGGGAAAAGGAGAGGAAGAAGGAAGGGGAAAGAAGAGCAGGAGAGAGGGTAAGAAAGGAGGAAGAAGAGAGGAGAGGGGAAAGTGGAAAGGAAGTAGGAAAGGAGAGGAGAGGAGGAATGAGGAAAGAAGAAAGAAAGGAGGAGAAAGAAGGGAAGGGAAAAAGGAAAGATTGTAGTAAAACAAAGGAAGGAAATGGTAAAAGAGCAGACCCGAACAAATAATTAATTAATTACCTAATGGAAGTTAAAGAAGAAGATGAACGAACAATGTATAAGGATGGATAAAAGACTGTACATTTAAACATGTTGATGAAAAATAAAAATAAAAAACTTTTTTCAAAAAAAAATGAAGAGGGAAGATAGGCGGTACATTTACATCCTAAATAAATCACGTCCCCAGATTGGATGACATTGTTTGAAAGCTGTGCCCAGTTCTGGTCACCACGAGACAAAAAATGTTGTTGAGAGCCTGGAAAGTGTGCGGAGAAGAACAGCAAAGACGATAAAGGCTAAATTGTATGATGAACGTTTGAGGGAGCTATCGATGTCTAACCTATCAAAGAGGAAGATTAGAGAGGACAGGATAACTGTTTTCCAGTATTTAAGGAGCTATCACATAGAAGAGATGGATGTCAGGCCTGGAAGCCATCTTGTATTGGGCCTTCAGGCCTGCCACATTTACTACTGTGGGAAACTGGGAGCGTTGTGGCCCGCCAGCAGCCTGCGGACCTGGCAGCAGAATCGGACAGTGAGGAGTTTGGGGAGGAACATGAACTAGTCCTGGAGTCTGGGGAAGGCTCGGACGAGGGCTCTGCGTCGGAGGCAGAGATGGGGCCAGGGCCGTCTGACAGTTATCAGCTGCCTTTGGAGTCAGACATCAGTGAGGCAGATGAACAGCTGGAGCCTGTTCCCAGAGTGCGCATGTGCAGAGTTGCCAGATGAAGAGAACAGCTAAAGAATAAGGGTCGACTTGGGAGTAAGGCCACAGGTGGACGATGAACGGCCCCTCCCAGAGGGACTAAAAGAGGAGCGAAAGGGGAGTGGAGTTTGCAGGAGACAATTAGTTCATTCCTGCATTCTTGCCAAGTATTGCGGCGTCTGAAAGATATCGGCCTGGCCACTCTCCAAGCCTGATGAAGGTCGGTAATTGTGAACTATCTTGAAAGACTGTGGGAGAGGAAAGACTTTGCTGGAGAGGAATTCACTGTACAAGAAATAAAAGGGGTTTCTCGGGACGAGGACTCGGCTTCGTGCTGCTAGGTCAGAACAAGAACGCAGGAAAGTTTGCAGGCAGAAAGAGGGGGACCCCCTGTTAACTGTCTTGTAGATTCCACATCAAAAGCCCGAACCAACTGCGACAATCTTCCAAGTTGGAGGGGTGCATCACCAAAACATCCCTTGTGCAATGCATGTGGGATATCTTGCATTAAGGTCTTTTATCCTTGACTGACGGTAAAGCGGGATGACTATGACCTGAAAGCAGACATCAGCTCGAGCGTATTTTAAGAGGGTATTTTTCTGTTATTTTTAGAAAATGCAAGAACGAGCGAGCCAAGCTGGGGTTCTGCATTTGTGTCTCCGTCTGTGTGTTGCTGGTTTTAAGTGGGATAAATAAAAACAAGATGTTCGCTTAAGTTTTCTGAACTTTTTCCACTCTTATTTAGACATGTTACTAAAGCTTCTAGACATGTTACTTCAGCCTCGGCTAGTATTTCCTTTGGAAAATTCTTCACAAAAATTATTAATGATGGAAACGAAAGCCTGATGTGGAATAAAAGCTATGCAAACAGCATCTTCTATGCAAAGTAAGCTTAAAATGTGCCATTATACTGGATTCTGAACTTGGCAACGAGAGGTTTCAAAAAAAAAAGAAGTATAGGCAGAGTCCAAATAACTTCACAGCTGGTTTCATATATCCAAGGAGGCTTTGGACCACACGTTTTATTAACATGAACTTATTTCCCATCTTGCAGAACAATTTATTTTCAAGGGATTATGAAAAGAGGCCTTACTATTTATATGTTGCTATAACGCATTCTCCATCCTAATCGCTCATACATACCACGAGAGTTTCTGGTTCTGTCTTTAGCTGACATACAGTAAGATTTCTTCCACATAAAATTTGCTTTGCCATCATTTTCAAAAGAGAAGCGGGAGTCAAGAAACATGCTGCAGGCAGGTCCCGAAGGTGCTTTTTTCAAGAGGCAACTGGATTTTCTTGTTTTTCTTTGAAGATGTTTCGCTTCTCACCCAAGAAGCTTCTTCAGCTCTGACCAGGAGTGGGCTGCTGGGGGTTCGCAGGGGTTCAGGAGAACCTCTAGCTAAGATTCTGTGCAGTTCAGAGAACCCTCAAACCCCACTCCTGGCTGGTCCCGCCAACCCCGACCCGCCCCTCCCAGGAGTCCCCACGTGGCCCGTTTTGGATGCAGGTAAGTGCGGGGCGCACACGGAGGCTCAGGGTATGCAAAAAACGGGCCTACCAGAAGTTCGGGAAGTTCAGGGGGCTCGTTTCTGGCCTCCAGAGGGCCTCCGGAGCCTGGGGAGGCCATTTTCACCCTCCCATAAGCTTGAGGAAAGCCTCCAGAGCCTGGGGAGAGCAAAAACGCCCCCCCCACCACCACCGTAGTGCAGGAGGCTGACTAGGCCACGCCCACCATGGCCACACCCACCCAGCAACCAGGCAGAGAACCCTTGCTAAAAGTTTTGAAGCCCACCCCTGGCTCTGACAGGATGGTGGGGAATGGAAGGATTTATATTCCTTGCAGACAGCTGGTCCAAGCAGTCTCCACACCCATTTGCACAACCTTGAGGACACAGATAAGCCTCCAAGTGGCCTCAACGACCCTCTAAAAGGATGCAAATGACCAGCTGTCTGCAAGGAGTATAAATCCTTCCATTCACCACCATCCAGTCAGAGTTGAAGAAGCTTCTTGGTTGAGAAGCGAAATGCCTTCAAAGAAAAATCAGAAAGTCCAGTTGCCTCTTGAAAAAGCACCTTTGGGACAGCCGTGACCTGGATGACTGAGAATTTCCACAGATATTTAGCTATGCTGCAGAGATTACCACTCGGTACAGCAGCCAGGAAACCCTTGGAAAAGTTCTTCGAATATATTGAAATATATTGGCAACAATTTAGGGTTTGTTAGCACAATAAGAAGAGAACTGCATCAGTGTAATGTAAGGTAGCAAAACAAAAAACAAAAAAAAAATCAGGGATGTGGCAGAACCTTTTCCAACTAACTAATTTTATTAAAAGGCAGATGCTTTCATGAGCTCTCAAGTACTCAGGGAGAAGATTATCTTCTGGGTGTCGAGCGCCGGAGAAATTAGGACATTCAGGCAGTTAAAATGAATCAGAGTTAAGAACGAATTCAAGGTGGGATTGGATTAGATCTCTTGTGGGCACGCAGGGATGGGCTTCAAAAATTTTAGCAAGGGGTTCTCTGCCCGGTTGCTGGGTGGGCGTGGCCATGGTGGGTGTGGCCTAGTCAGCCTCCAGCACCATGGTGGGGGGGGGTTGTCCTCCCTGGGCTCCAGAGGCTTTCTTCGAGCCTCCAGGAGGCCAAAAACGGCCTCCCCAGGCTCCAGAGGCCCTCTGGAGGCTGGAAATGGGCCTATTTCCGGCCTTCTCGAACTTCCGGTAGGCCCATTTTTTGCCCTCCCCAAGCCTCCGTGTGCGACCTGCACTTATCTGCATCCAAAACGGGACGCATGGGGACTCCTGAGAGGGGAGGGGTGGGGTGGGAGGTGCCAGCCACAAGTGGGATTTGGTGGTTCTCCGAACTGCACAGAATCCTGGCTAGAGGTTCTCCCGAACCCCTGTGAACCGCCAGCAGCCCACCCGTGGACTCATGGCTAATGACACGTTTGACCCCTCCCTCTGGCTCAGCCTGGTCATCTCCTACACTGGGCTTCTAAAGGAATGTTGAGAAGGGATTGAGGACCACCAAAAGGTTCTTATATATTTTATGTCTAAGGACATGGTTTATAAACAGAGCTGCAACTATCAACGTACAAGTGAGATACTAGCACCCGAAGGAGTTGTTTAAATTTACTGGAATTATTTGGAACTAGTGAAAGGCCTCGTCTGAAATAGAACCTGTCTTCTGACAGTGAAAATAAGAAAGTTATCGGAGCTACAGAAAAGGAGGTAGCAACCAATTCTCGCCAGATCAATCTTACATGATGGGGTTAACGAATGAAATCCAGCAATGGTGTGGTCCTTGGGGGATCTCCTGGCTTGGTTGTTTCCGTGCAGACGTTTCAAGAAAACTGCCAAGCTCAGAGAGCACCAAGGGCCCCACAGTCCAACCCTGAGCTACAAATATTCTCTTCCTTTGGAATCCAGCAAAGCAGGACAGGCTGGAACTTAGCAATAAAAAACAAAAATACGTGACAGTCAAAGAGGCATGGAAGAAAATGCACCGATGAGACATATCCGAAAGAGGCAAAATATTCTGGAGCAGTGGTGAAATGTAAAATTTGTTACTACTGGTTCTGTGGGTGTGGCTTGGTGGGGGGGGGTGTAATATGACTGGTTGGGCGTGGCCAATTTTTTTTTCCTTTTAAAAGCTTTTTTTCTACAACCTCAGAGGTTGTAAAAAAAATGCTTTTAAAAGACTCTGACGATCCCAGCTGAGTTGCCTGATCGTCAGAGGCTTTTGTTTTCTTTTAAAAGCATTTTTTTTGCTTTTAGACAGATAGATATAGCCTCTGTTTGTCTGTCTGTCTGTCTGTCTATCTATCTGTCTGTCTGTCTATCATCTCTATCTATCTGTCTGTCTGTCTATCATATCTATCTATCTATCTATCTATCTATCTATCTATCTATCTATCTATCATCTCTATATCCATCCATCCATCCATCCATCCATCCATCCATCATCTCTATATCTATCTATCTGTCTATCTATCTATCTATCTATCTATCTATCTATCTATCTATCTATCATCTCTATATGTATCTATCTATCTATCGATATATCATCTCTATATCTATTTGTCTGTCTGTCTGTCTATCCTATCTATCTATCTATCTATCTATCTATCTATTATCTATCATCTCTATATCTATCTATCCATCCATCCATCCATCCACCATTCCATCATCTCTATATCTCTATATCTCTATATCTATCTATCTATCTATCTATCTATCTATCTATCTATCTATTATCTATCTATCCATCCATCCATCCATCCATCCTTCCATCCATCCATCATCTATCTATCTATCTATCTATCTATCTATCTATCTATCTATCTATCGGATCTGTGAGAAACATGGGGTTAACTATTTGATAGTAAATGAGAAGAAAAGAAGTAAAAATAAGAATCACTAGGATAAGATTAACCCTGGTAGCCTGTTCAGATGCTTCATAATGCTATGTACATTAGCAGAGTCAGCTGGAGCTGATGCCTTTCCCCACATAGCAATAGCAATAGCACTTAGACTTATATACTGCTTTATAGTGCTTTACAGTCCTCTCTAAGCAGTTTACAGAGTCAGGGTATTGCCCCCAACAATTTGGGCCCTCATTTTACCCACCTCGGAAGGATGGAAGGCTGAGTCAACCTTGAGGCTGGTGAGATTTGAACTGCTCAATTGCAGGCAGCCAGCAGGCCGCAGAAGTAGCCCTGCAGTACTGCACTCTAACCACTGCGCCACTGTGGCTCATGGTGTAACATGGATGTAACATCCTTACAGTAGCCAATCTCTTTCTTGCCTGCCTACATCTGTATGCAAGTTCACCCTGCGTGGCTCCCAAACCACCATACTATATGACAATTAGTCCTCATCTCATGAATTTCCTTGCCAAAATTGTTAAGTGAATCACTGCAGTTGTTAAGTAAGCAACATAAAGTAAATCTGACTTCCCTGTTGACTTTGCTTGTCAGAAGGTTGCAAAAGGTGATCACATGACCCCAGGAAAGCAATAGCAATAGCAATAGCATTTAGACTTAAGACTTATATACCACTTCACAGTGCTTTACAGCCCTCTCTAAGTGGTTTAACAGAGTCAGCCTATTGCCCCCAACAATCTGGGTCCTCATTTTACCCACCTCGGAAGGACGGAAGTCTGAGTCAACCAGGTTGAGTCTGGTGAGATTCGAACTGCCAAATTGCAGGCGGTCGGCAGTCAGCAGAGATAGCCTGCAGTACTGCACTCTAACCACTGCGCCACCGTGGCTCATAATATGGGATACTGCAACCAACGGGATTACTGAACTCGTCATAAAGATGAACCAGTTGCCAAGCATCTGAATTTTGATCATGTGACTATGGGGGATGCTGCAACGGTTATAAGTGTGAAAATGGTCAAAGTCACTTTTTCAGAGTCGTCGCAACGTTGAACAGTCACTACACAAATGGTTGTAAGCAGTGGTGGAATTCAAATTTTTTTTACGACCGGTTCTGTGGGCGTGGCTTGGTGGGCGTGGCGTGGTGTGGCTTGATGGGCGTGGCTTGGTGGGCATGCCAGGGGAAGGATACTGCAAAATCTCCATTCCCACCCCACTCCAGAGGAAGGATACTACAAAATCTCCATTCACACCCCACTCCAGGGGTGAGGATACTGCAAAATCCCCATTCCCACCTCACTCCAGGGGTGAGGATACTGCAAAATCCCCATTCCCACCTCACTCCAGGGGAAGGATACTGCAAAATCTCCATTCCCACCCCACTCTGGGGCCAGCCAGAGGTGGTATTTGCCGGTTCTCCGAACTACTCAAAATTTCCGCTACCGGTTCTCCAGAACCTGTCAGAACCCGCTGAATAGCACCCCTGGTTGTAAGTCAAGGACTCCCTGTGTAGTACTACTACTGCTGCTGCAGCTAGGTAATCTGCTTAGAGATAGGATGTGGGAGATGACTTTTGCAACAGCAGAATGATTGCCAGAGCCATCAAGCTGTCTATTACCGTAAATAACCTGGCAAGGCCCACCAAAATTTGGTGGAATTCCTAAATACAAACTTTTCAAAACAATGCAGCAGGAGAAAGTTTGCTCAGAGAAGATTCTGACACCCACTCCGATAAATCTTTGAAAGGCGAGCAGACCTCCCAAAGAATTATTGTATACTCTTTAATAAGTTGGCATTGCGCACAGGATGATAAGACGGAAGGAGTAAATAGGAGCATAAAGAGGGCAGAACGTTCTGTACTGTTTCAGCTATCTTTGCACAGCTACAACGAACATACGTTTAACTGACAAAGGGCTACAATATTAAACAGATGTCCGTAGAAATAACCAGGGGTGGGCTTCAAAAATTTTAGCAAGGGGTTCTCTGCCCGGTTGCTGGGTGGGCGTGGCCTAGTCGGCCTCCTGCACCAGGGTGGGGGGATGGGGTTGCCCTCCCTGGGCTCTGGAGGCTTTCCTTGAGCCTCCAGGAGGGCAAAAACAGCCTCCCCAGACTCCAGAGGCCCTCTGGAGGCCGGAAACGGAGGCCCCGAACTTCCCGAACTTCCAGTAGGCCCGTTTTTTGCCCTCCCCAAGCCTCCGCGTGCGCCCTGCACTTACCTGCATCCAAAACGGGCCACATGGGGACTCCTGGGTGGGGCCGGGTTGGTGGAGCCAGCCAAGAGTGGGATTTGGGGGAACTGCACAGAATCTTAGCTAGAGGGTCTCCCGAACTCCTGCAAACTCCCAGCAGCCCACCCCTGGAAATAACCATCAGGATTCTGACACCGGCCTTAAAATTTAGGCATGGAAAATTTAGGTGATGCCACTATGCCAGCTGCCTGGCATTAAGGATCACAGCTGTACCAAATGCAACACGGAGTTGAAGAGCTGAAAGGGCTCTGGGGTGTTCCTTTAAGCCACCACTTGATCTTCAGCATTTTGGATCACTGATTCTGCTGTCATGCTCCACTTATTGCTAGGATTCCCCCACCTAATATTCCTGGAATCCATTATTCTAGGCGTTCTGTGATCTGCGTTCAAATAAGTACAAGTTTATTCCATGCAACTTCTAAACAAGAATCGGAACTACTAATGGTCAAGAAAAATTGGCGGTAGGTAAGAGTCAATGGAATTCATGGAAAGCTTCGAACTTTTGTGGGCACAAAGGGATTCCAAACTAATGACATGTTTGACGCCTCCCTCAGGCTCAGTCTGGTCATTTCCTACAGTACGGTTAGATATGTTGTGGCTCCGTTGCCTGAGCCTGGGCTATCGACAGATGCAGACTCTGAGAGTGAGGGAGAGGAGTTGGCAAGGCCTCCCTCTCCAGGACCCTCCTCTCTGGCAATGCCTCCGGAGGACACCGAAGGCCAAACGATAGGCTTAGAGCCAAGCACGTCCCCGCAGCCACAGGTGGACAGCGACGAAGAAGATAAGTGCTGGCTTGACCTGCGACAGAGGCACAGGGAGAAGCGTGCACAGCAGAAGGGAAGGCGTGCCAGAGATTAGCTGAGTCACTGGACCACACCCCACAGGGTATAAATGTGGGTGTGGTGGCCAGTTCAGTTTGTGATGAGCAAAAACTGGAAATACTCTGTGATCTCTGCATTACTGGACTTTGCCTGCTTTATCGGACTGCATTTGGATTAATCCTTGTATTGTTGACACTCTGCCTGTTTTATCGGAATGCTTGCAGTCTAATCTTTGTTTTGTGTGAGTAAAGTCTGAATTGGCAGCTAGCCACTGGGTTGCTGCCAGCTTTATCTTCAAAGAGTTTTGTCGTGTGGCTTATTAACTCCGGGCCGTCTGTGGGGGTGCATGTGGGGTACGGGGACAGAATAAGATAGCAGTTTGACCCCTTTGCCTCTTTTTGAGATTAGAGCACTGTGGCAGCTTGAAGATGGGTAGACTTCAACTCCCAGAGTTCCCCTGGAAGTATTCTGGGAGTGGAAGTCCTTCTATCTTGAAGTTGCCAAGGTTGAGAAACATTGAATTAGAGAAGAGGCAGAACAATATGACTCATGCTCTGATGTCACTTCAGCTCAATTCCCAGATGACCAATCATGCAGATATTATCCAGTGTGATTCCCCGCAGGCTGCAAGCCAAGGGATGAGATAGCAATTTCCCAACATTACTTTCAGTGATTAAGTCCTTAGGAATCAGCGCAGCCAATGCACAAGGGAGATCCATTGTCCACGATACTAACATGCCGCTGAAAATCTTCACGGTAACTATCTTCTTTTCCAGCCCCATTCTCTACAACGATGACTCAAGCAGTTAAAAGCCAGACTGCGTAGACTCCAACAATTAAATTTGCGTTGGTCAGTGACCATAATAAAAAGCTGCACTAAATAGTTAGTTTTGTTTCCCAGATTCCTGGTGTGTGAGTGACCACATGTTCCGCATCCTTGCTCAATTTTTTTACACCCAGATTTTTTTCTGGGGGGCGGGGGGTGGGGGGGGGGAGAGGACAGATTGCCCCAGGATTCTAACTAGTAATCCACCATCTTGGTTGCAGGAGAAAAAAGTCAGGTCCCAAAGGTGCTTTTTCCAAAAGGCAACTGGACTTTCTTGGGGGGGGGGGGGGTCTTGTTTTTTCTCTGAAAACATTTCACTTCTCATCCAAAAAGCTCCTTCAGTTCTAACTGGGTTCTATCTGAGTTAGAACTGAAGAAGCTTCTTGCATGAGAAGTGAAACGTTTTCAAAGAAGAAAAACCAAGAAAGTCAGTTGCCTTTTGAAAAAATAAAAATATAAAATTTGTTACTACCGGTTCTGTGGGCGTGGCTTGGTGGGGGGGAGGGGTAATGTGACTGGGTGGGCGTGGCCAACTTTTTTTTTTTTTAACTTTTCAAAGCATTTTTTCTAATGCTTTGAAAAGCCTCTGCCAATCAGGAAACTCAGCTGGGATCGTCAGAGACTCTTCAAAGCATTTTTTTTACCACCTCTTCGGCCAAGAGGTTGCAGAAAAAAATGCTTTGAAAAGCCTCTGACTATCCCAGCTGAGCTGCACAATCATCAGAGGCTTTTTTTTTTTACTTTTAAAAGCATTTTTTCGTCGGAAGAGGTTGTAGAAAAAATGTTTTTAAAAGTAAAAAAAAAAAGCCTCTGATGATCCTGTGGCTCAACTGGGTATGGGGGGGGGGATTTTTGCTACCGATTCTCCGAACCACCCGCCACCATCGCTACCGGATCGGGCGATCCAGTCTGAACCGGGAGCATTTCATCTCTGTCTAAATCAGAATCAGAATAGAGCTGGAAGGGACCTTGGAGGTCTTCTAGTCCACTCCTCTGCACAAGCAGGAGATCTTATACCATTTCAGACAAATGACTGCCCAGTCTCTTCTTAAAAACCTCCAGGGATGAAGCACCTGCAACTTCTAAAGGCAAGCTGTTCCACTGGTTAATGGTTCTCACTCTTAAGAAATTTCTCCTTAATTCCAGGTTGCTTCTCTCCTTGATTAGTTTCCATCCATTGTTTCTTGTCCTGCCCTCTGGTGCTTTGGAAAATAAATTGATCCTCTCCTCTTTGGGGCAGCCTCTCAAATACTGGAATACTGCTATCATGTCCCCCCGACCCAGGGGTAGGCTTCAAAAATTTTAGCAAGGGGTTCTCTGCCCAGTTGCTGGGTGGAAGTGGCCATGATGGGTGTGGCCTAGCCGGCTTCCTACACCACAGGGTGGGGGCGTTTTTGTCCTCCCCAGGCTCCGGAGGCTTTCCTTGAGCCTCCGGGAGGGCAAAAACAGCCTCCCCAGGCTCTGGAGGCCCTCTGGGTCCGAACGTCTGGTAGGCCTGTTTTTCACCCTCCCAGAGCCTCCGTGCACGCCCTGAACTTATCTGCATCCAAAACAGGCCACGTGGGGTGGGTGGGGCCAACCAGGAGTGGGATTTGGGGGTTCTCCGAACTGCACAGAATCTTAGCTTGAGATTCTCCCAAACCCCTGCGAACCCCCAGCAGCCCACCCCTGTCCCTACCCTCCTTATCTTTGGGGTAACCATGACCTGGATGGTTGAGAATCCCCACAGACAATCAGAAAGATTCAGAAGACTGAAGTAGCAGGTGGCGTACTGGATAGTTCCAGGTATATCATCATCATTTCCTGCAAGGGGCCTCCCTTTCCATTATTCACAGCAGAATAATGGGATATCCCCCCCAACATTCTTTTAAACTTACTTTTTTTTTTAACCGACTCCCTACAAAAACTACAAAAAAACAAACAAACCGATCTCCAGTTTCTAGTTTGCTCCTTCCAAGCAAGAAATCTCTCCTACAACCAGAAATGGATTTAGAAGCCCCTTTTCCAAACCCTGGAAAAGAATATGACTGTTACCTTGAATTCTTCCACAATAATCGACAAGGCCTCGTGTCCAGCTTTTCTTAACTCTTCCAACTCAAGTTTATGCTTTTCCTGGAAACAAATAATAGATAGATATATATAAAAAGACAAAAGTGAGGAAACATGGTGAGGAAGCTTTTTTCCAGGCTACTAAATCTGGACAGGCATCACAGATTTCTATCAAAGAGGATATCATTGTTACCAAGGTTTTCTCTTCTTCTGGTTCCAGAGTTTTAATTCTAAGACAATAACGTAAGAGACAACAGACTTCGTTGGATCTTGCTGAGGAAATGTTGGCCTAAACGTACTTTGTAGTCTGATTACGAGTTCTCTTTCGCGCCAGCTAAGACTTAGGGAAAAGCAACATGAACCAAGGAGGAAAAAATAGCTCATTGGATACCAAGCCTTGCCCACAATTGGCAGAAAGGGCAGCTTATTCCCAAAGTGATTTAATTCTTTGACCTTCTATGAAACAAGGGGTCCATGCCAACCCATCACTAAAACCCCCCAGCTATTGCTGTTTTTACCACACAGTAAATAAGTAAATAAATAAGTAAGTAAGTAAATAAAAGATGGCAACTTGGCCTAGAAGTGTTATTGAATAAAGGCATTTAATTAATTAATTAGTATCCGGCCTTTATTATTTTTATTTTAAAAAAAAGTTTGGTAATAAAATATCTGTAAGAAAACCACCAAAGCTTAGAGGGCACCAAGGATCTCACATTCAGTGTGTGTCTCTAGTTTGACAACACAGAGCATTTTATAGCTTGGAAGCGTATGATCTTTTATTTAATCTTAAATTTAATCTTAGTTATGGATAGGTAGATAGGAAGGGAGAGAGGGAGGGAGGGAGAGGACAGATAGATAGATAGACAGATAGATAGATAGATAGAGATAGAGATGATAGATGATAGATAGATAGATAGATAGATAGATAGATAGATAGATAGATAGATAGAGATAGAGATGATAGATGATAGATAGATAGATAGATAGATAGATAGATAGATAGATAGATAAGAGAGAGAGATGATAGATAGATGATAGACAGATAGATGATAGATCAATGATAGATAGATAGATAAGAGAGAGAGATGATAGATAGATAGATAGATGATAGATCAATGATAGAGATGATAGATAGATAGATAAGAGAGAGAGAGGATAGATAGATAGATAGACAATGATAGAGATGATAGATGATAGATAGACAGATAGACAGATAAGAGAGAGAGATGATAGATAGATAGATAGATAGATAGATAGATAGATAGATAGATAGATAGATAGATATGATAGATGGCTCTGTGTGCCACCTCGGGCACGTGTGCCATAGGTTTGCCATCACGGGTATAGAGTTTCCAGCCTGAGCAGGGGGTTGGACTAGAAGACCTCCAAGGTCCCTTCCAACTCTTCTATTCTATTCTATTCTATTCTATTCTATTCTATTCTATTCTATTCTATTCTATTCTATTCTATTCCATTCCATTCCATTCCATTCCATTCTCCTTCAACAAGCTGTAAAACTTTCATTGATGCAAGAGCTGAAATTCCTTGTACTCACTTTCTAGTGGCCAAAAGTGTCACTAGGCTACAAACTAAAGTGTGTGAAATTAATCCGATTTATTCTTTTTGCTCTTCTGCCTCATAAACCCTTTGCACGCACATACAAATCTACCATACACACACAAAATGCACAAATAATCTTTCACGTACAACATGAGAGGCATGCACCCCAAAAGACTTTTTTAAAGCTCCAAATAATCTCAGCTACAGATTTATTTTTTTAAAGAAAAAATCTTACTTGAAGTGGGAAAGCACATAGAAATAATTACCCCGTCCCTATTGAATTTCAACAATCCGCAAAATGGCTGACCCAAACTGCAATCAAAATTTGAAATGAAATTTCCATTTGCTGAGATGACATTGGGGAGACAAAATTTGACCCACTTGGTAGGTTCATACAACCCCTTTACGACCTGTGGACTTCCATTCCCAGAAGTCCTGAGCCAGCAGACTCACTAAAGAATTCTGGGAGTTGAAGTCAACAGGTCATATTTGCTCACTCCTGATCTAACAATTCAGCTTTGGTCCATTCGTACTCTTCCAATCTTCAGAAATGCTCACGGAAGAATCTTTTTGGGAAACTACAGTGAGATAAAGAAGAATTTCTTCTACCATGTTTTTTTTCAGTTCTTAAGCAGCCTCTTATTGAAATCATATCTAAGAACTTAAAAAGCAACATAATGCCAAATTCAAGAATATCA
Source organism: Pituophis catenifer annectens (assembly GCF_029215685.1). Classification (NCBI taxonomy): domain Eukaryota; kingdom Metazoa; phylum Chordata; class Lepidosauria; order Squamata; family Colubridae; genus Pituophis; species Pituophis catenifer. The sequence goes on from NW_027256887.1 coordinate 9,022,450, forward strand.
ACAATAAGCAGCATAATTAAATATTTCGGTATTCATCCATGCCCACTCCAGAATGGCCTGAATGAACGTTTTCTAATTGATGTGTAACTAGATCTATAGGATGTTTAAACATAATTTACACAGAGTATCAACATACAAAGGTTGCTTTCAAAGAAATTGGCCTACCTAGCGGCGAAACTATTTTTACAAAAGCGACTCAGCACTGGCCTGAAAAATATCCTTTCTGCTGAGCAAGAAATCTTGGAAATGATTGTTAGCACAGCAATTTGCTGGAAGGAATTACAATCAATTATATGTGACGCATAAGGCTAACTCAAGGCTATTGTACGAGTGCTGCATGCTTCAAATTTAAGGAGAGCTACGTGTGATTTAAATCACGGCAAATTCAATATGTTCTAGATGTGAACATGGAGGTTGGCAACACGGCCTTGTCAGATACACACGTGCACGCCAGGACTTAATAGATAGACATAAACCTACTTCATCTATAGGGAGAGAAAGTGAAGTTTCATCAAAGACTAGCTGGATCACAATGAAACTGTGATCGGGCTTGATAAATGGACACTTACAGCTTGAAAATTAATGAGTAGTTACAATCGGCCTCTCCTCTCCCCTTCTCTCCCTCAGCCTTGCCCCACAGAAGCCTCCCCTATCCTATCCCCTTCTCTCCCTCAGCCTTGCCCCACAGAAGCCTTCCCCATCCTATCCCCTCCTCTCCCTCAGCCTTGCCCCACAGAAGCCTCCCCTATCCTATCCCCTTCTCTCCCTCAGCCTTGCCCCACAGAAGCCTCCCCTATCCTATATCCTTATCTCCAGAGTTATTTTCAAGTTGGGAGGGAGAGTAGAACGTCTAACTAATTAGCATCAGAGCGTGTTATAATACTAATGCTAATAAATACTAATGCTCTGATGGTCATTTCGAAAAATCCTTTCTTAGTGAGCACCTAGAAGCCAAGAGGAACATACGTGGCAAATTTCAAGTTTGTAGGCTTTACGGTTCTGGAGATTTCGTGATTACGGCGTGAGTGGTTTTCGCTTTTATATATAGAGAGAAAAAGCAATTTCCTCTCCCTTCCCTGAAAAGATTGCACAAACATGGAAGCAAATTTTTTCCTTGTAGTAATCATCACTATCCATCATTTGTCTGAGATGGTATATAGAGTCTCCTGCTCAAGGAGGTTGGATTAGAAGACCTCCAAGGCAGTGGTGGGTTCCTCCCGGTTCGGACCGGTTCTGCCGAGCCAGTAGTGGTGACAATATGACGTCACCGAACCATTTCTGCCCCCTTCACCACCCCGTTCCCCCCCCCACCCCCCCTGTTATTCTTACCTTTTATTTGGCCCCACCCCCAATCTATTGCTGCCTCCTGAGTCCCAGCTGATGGGCTATAAGGAAAAACTCTTGCCGCGGGGCTTCGAAGGATCGCCCTACAGGTGATCAGTGGTAAAAGGAGTTTGGTGGTAGACCGGTGCCTCCAAAAACAAATGAGTAGACCGGTGCCTACAAAAATAAATGGGTAGACCAGTGCCTGCAAAAATACATAAGTAGACCAGTGCCTGCAAAAATAAATGGGTAGACCGGTACAGCTCTGCAAGCAGTTAAAAGCCTGGTAGACCAGTACCTCTGCTAAATCCTAAAGAATTGTCACATGACCATCAAGCCACGCCCACAAAATAAGCCACGCCCACAGAGCCGGTAGTAAAAAAAATTAGACCCCACCCCTGCTCCAAGGCCCTTTCCAACTGTTCTTCTTTGTTCTAAAAGTGGACAGAGTGTGGTCTCCTGGAAGAGATGCTTGATAAAACGTGTGGAAATGGCTGTTTGCTTCTGGCCATTTGGTTTTATGGGAGTGAGATTCATGATAGTCAGTTGATAGTGGTAGGAATGGAACATATAGGAAGAGCACGTGTTAGGACGAGAAGAGAAAGGATCAAGTGTATAAGTGCTGAACGAATGAAGATTGAACTTAAGAATGAGTGCCCAATGTGAACAAAGGATGCTAATAGACTGGACATGTAGAAAGAATGAATCAGATTGCCAAAAAAAAAGAAAAAATGGGGGAAAAGAGTAAGCAGGTAAATTGGAAAGGAAAAATCAAGAAAATCATGGATGGGTAGAATTAATAAGCGCCTAAAAAAGAGATGAGTTTTTAAGCAAAGTATATATAGGTATATATAGATATAGATATATATACAAATACAAACACACACACATATGGCTGCGCGCCAAAGAATTGAGGCCTTTGAACTATGGTGCTGGAGAAGACGCCTGAGAATCCCTTGGACTGCAAGGCGATGCAACCGGTCAGTCCTAGAGGAGATCAACCCTAACTGCTCTTTAGAAGGCAAGATCCTGAAGAGGAAACTCAAATACTTTGGCCACCTCATGAGAAGGAACGACTCACTGGAGAAGAGCCTAATGCTGAGAAAAACTGAGGGTAAAAGAAGAAAGGAATGACAGAGAACGAGGTGGCTGGATGGAGTCACTGAAGCAGTAGGTGTGAGCTTAAATGGACTCCAGAGGATGGTAGAGGACAGGAAGGCCTGGAGGAACGTTGTCCATGGGGGGCGAGATGGGTCAGACACAGGAGTGAAATCCAAATTTTTTTCCTTACCGGTTCTGTGGGTGTGGCATGGTGGGCGTGGCAAGGGAAGGATATTGCAAAATCTCCATTCCCACCCCACTCCAGGGAAAGGATACTGCAAAATCTCCATTCCCTCCCCTCCTGGCGGAAGGATATTGCAAAATCTCCATTCCTACCCCACTCTGGGCCCAGCCAGAGGTGGTATCTCCAAACTACTCAAAATTTCTGCTACCGGTTCTCCAGAACCTGTTAGAACCTGCTAGATTTCACCCCTGGTTGGACACAACTTCGTGACTAACAACAACAAATATAAGGATAATTTGCAAGCATCCAAAGGTATGGAAATGTACATCAGAGTAAACTAGTTTTAGATACATTTTTTTTCACATCCCAGGCTTTTAATTTCTTGGATTTACAATGTCTTCATTCCTTCTCTGCAATCTGTTTAACAAGGCTTAACCCCCAAGGGGACAGTGTGATGGGTAGGGATGAATGTATATTTAATTTTGAAATCAGTGGGTGAAACTGTGTCACCAAAAGGAAGAGCTGAAATGTACACTCCAGGTGGAGGGCTGACAAAAGGACTGTTTCCATTCCCCATTCATCTTCTTTTAAAATCAAAATGAGAATTAACTGTAGCGATGCCAAAATAAAAAAATAATAAAATAAAAAACGCCAGCCTTTTATTATTCAATGTATTTGTTGCAGAGAAAGCCCAGATGTTCAACATGGGAGATCCTTCAATTGCAATAGTTAGGCAATTAGTGCCTTATGTTCCTGTTGCTTAGGGGTTTTTTCGCAGTGCTGAGGTTGTGTAATTCAGCTCCTATATATTGTATTGAATCGTACTGAAAATGTCATACTTCGTCTTTTCCGAGTTCAGACACATTCAGAATTGCTCAAGGCAGAAGATCCATCAAAACGCTGTTGTCTAAAGAGGGAAGTATAACAGGCTCAGTATTATATTTATGCCAAGTAGACTATAGTTTAAAAAAGGTGATGCTAAATCTCTGTTGTAATAGAAGTGTTAGGAAAAAAAAGACACGTTGTGATTGTGTAATGGAAGATTAATGGATCTGTCATCTGGGTATCAGAGCTTTCTTGGGGCAACCCAATTTAAGGAGTGACAGAATGAAAATGTGTTGAAAATCTGAAGCACTATCCAAAGGATTACAGCCTATTGTTAAGAAAGTTTATATTAACCGTTTAGCCCTTAATTTGGGGGTTAAGATTTAAATTTTTAATGGGTCTATCTTTGATCCGTGATTTTTCATGGTTTACGAAACTCTCTCCCATTTATCCCCTTAACAATTATTAAGGGGAAAAATACAAAGCTTTAAATGTCCAAATCGCACAGTTACTCAAGCCCTCGTCATTTCCCGACTTGACTACTGCAATGCTCTCTACATGGGGCTCCCCTTGAAGTGCACCCGGAAGCTCCAACTGGTCCAGAATGCGGCCGCACGAGTAATTATGGGAGCAACATGGCTCTCACATGTAACACCTCTTCTACGCGAGCTGCACTGGCTTCCGGTGGCCTCCCGAGTGTGCTTCAAGGTGTTGGTTCTTACCTTTAAAGTGCTCCATGGCTTAGGACCTGAGTACTTACGAGACCACCTGCTGCAACCGATAAGCTCCCACCAACCAATACGCTCTCACAGAGTAGGCCTACTCATAGTACCATCATTAAAACAATGTCGTCTAGTAGTTCCAAGGGAGAGAGCCTTCTCTGTGGGGGCACCTATTCTTTGGAACAAAATACCCCCTGGAATACGAATAATCCCAGATCTTTGCACTTTCCGACGTGCCCTGAAGACCTTTCTGTTTCAACAAGCAGGGCTAGCATAAACATCTAAATTCTATGCCAAGGTCTTAGCAGACACACTAAGTTGACTCAATTTATTATTTACTGTTTATTAAAAAAAAATATTATATGTATATGAAATCTTATTCTGTTCACCGCCCTGAGTCCTTCGGGAGAAGGGTGGTATAGAGATTCAATAAATAATAATAATAATAATAATAATAATAATAATAATAATAATAATAATAATAGTAGTAGTAGTAGTGTGATAATTATACTGACACCAACAGCTGTACAGACAAATCTGTTAGGAAAAATGCATCTTCTAAACAGCGACTTCTCTGTAGGGCTTGCTAGGAAACAGGACCAGGAAGAATACAGAATAATAGGATTGGAAGGGACTTTGGCGGTCTAGTCCAAATCTCTGCTCATGATCCTATACCCGTGATGGCGAACCTATGGCACGCATGCCACAGGTGGCACGTGAAGCCGTATCGGTGGGCACACGAGCATTGCCCTAGCTCAGCTCCAGCACACGTGTGCGCCGGCCATCTGATTTTCAGCCCTTCCGGGCCAACCAGAAGTCAGGAAACGGGCTGTTTCCGGCCTCCGGGGTGGGGAAGGCAGTTTTCACCCTACCCGGGCTCCTAGAAAGCCTCTGGAGCCTGGGGAGGGTGAAAAATGGGCCTTCCGGGGCCACTGAAAGTTGGGAAATGGGCCATTTCTGGCCTTCAGAGGCCTCTGGGGAGTGGGGAAGCCGTTTTCACCCTCCCCAAGCTCCAAGAAAGCCTCTGTAGCCTGGGGAGGGCGAAAAACAGGCCTACCGGGCCCACCATGCCATCGCGTGCCAAAAGTGGGGGAAGCGCGGGGGGGTCACACGCGCATGTGGGGGGGCAGGGTGCATTGAATTATGGGTGTGGGCATGCACATGCACAAACCCCCCTCTCTCCCCCCGCTTTTGGCACATGATGGCAAAAAGGTTAGCCATCACTGCCCTATACTCTTCTGGAGAATAGAATAGAATAGAATAGAATAGAATAGAATAGAATAGAATAGAATAGAATAGAATAGAATAGAATAGAATAGAATAGAATAGAATAGAATAGAATAGAATAGAATAGAATTCTTTATTGGCCAAGTGTGATTGGACACACAAGGAATTTGTCTTTGGTGCATACGCTCTCGGAGTACATAAAAGAAAAGATACGTTCATCAAGAATCATAAGGTACAACACTTAATGATAGTCATAGGTTACAAATAAGCAATCAGGAAACAATATAAATATAAATCGTAAGGATACAAGCAACAAAGTTACAGTCATACAGTCATAAGTGGAAGGAGATGGGTGGTGGGATCGATGAGAAGATTAATAGTAGTGCAGACTTAGTAAATAGTTTGACAGTGTCCATTTCTTCTTAAAAACCAACAGTGATGGGGCACCCATAACTTCTGGAGGCAAGCCCTTCAACTGATTAATCATTCTCACTGTCAGGAAATTTCTCCTTAGTTCTACGTTGAATCTCTCTTCAATAATCTTCTACCTGTTATTTCTTGTCCTGTCCTCGGGTGCTATGGAGAATACGTCGATCTCCTCATCTCTGTGACAGCTCTTCAAGTACTGGAAAACTGCCATCATGTCACCCCTAGTCCTTCTCTTTGTTAGACTGCTAGACAAGCTAGACCTCCTTCCACACGCATACACACCAACAGACGTTCCAGAGTTAAAGACCAAACCAGCCGGCAAAATCCTTTTCCTTATGATAACGGAACTTGGCAACAACCTAGTGGCTGCCTGCCAAGAGTTTATTACTTACGAAGAGGAGAGATAACGTCTCCCCGCTTCTGGTACATCAAAAGAAACAGCTCAATAATTACGGAGTCAAATCAAGTCCAGAGATAATCCAGCAAAGTCTATAACAAAAGTCCGGCAATGCAGAATGGCATGGAAGCTTTCAGCTTTGTTCGTCACAAGGTTTGACTGGCCACCATGCTTCCTTTTATACCTTGTGGGGTGTGGTCCAGTGACTCAGCCTAATCTCGGGCACGCCTTTTCTTCTGTTGCACACGCTTATCTCTGTGACACTGGTGTGGATCCAGCCAAGACTCATTACCCTCATTACTGTCCATCTGTGGCTGCATGGACGTGCTTGGCCCCGGCCCTATCTCTTGCCCTTCGGCAGACACCGAAGGCATTGCCAGAGAGGAGGGTCCTGGAGAGGGAGGCCTTGCCAACTCCTCTCCTTCACTCTCGGAGTCCTCTCCTGCCGATGACACAGGCTCAGGTAACGGAGCCACAACAAGATGGTTCAAAATACCTCTCCAAGATGTTTCCATTTAGATTCCTGTACACTGTACAGGAAACTCAAAATACTCAAGGACCGGTCAATCCTAGAGGAGATCAACCCTGACTGCTCTTTAGAAGGCCAGATCCTGAAGATGAAACTCAAATATTTTGGCCACCTAATGAGAAGGAAGGACTCACTGGAGAAGAGCCTAATGCTGGGAAAGATTGAGGGCAAAAGAAGAAGAGGACGACAGAGAATGAGGTGGCTGGATAGAGTCACTGAAGCAGTCAGCGTGAAATTAAATGGACTCTAGGGGATGGTAGAGGACAGAAGGGCCTGGAGGAACATTGCCCATAGGTCGCGATGTGTCGGACACGACTTCGCTACTAACAACAACGACGATACTGTACAGAAATTCGGATCCCAGGGCACAAGCAAGACAAGAAACAATGGATGGATACTAATCAAGGAGAGAAGCAATCTAGAACTAAGGAGAAATTTCCCAACAGTGAGAACAATTAACCAGTGGGATGGCTTGCCTTCAGAAGTTGTGGATGCTCCATCACTGGAGGTTTTTAAGAAGAGACTGGACAGCCATTTGTCTGAAATGCTATAGGTTGCCTGCTCAAATAGCGGGTAGGACTAGAAGACCTCCAAGGTCCCTTCCAACTCTCTTATTCTATGTTCTATGGACCTTCAGTAATTGACAATAATTGAAGTTCCATCCTGTTATTCATTCTACTTTCTCACATTTCGTTTCATGGAAGCATAACCCATATGTCTTTTCATTGGTTCAGCAGCTTCTACCAGACTCCACTCACACTTATCTTGATAATCTTATATTTTCATCTCAGGTTTATTATTTTACACAGAAAAGCACCATGTCTGACCAAAAAAGCCTATATATTTAGCTTTAAGAAAACATAATTCTAGGCATTATAACTCTTTTCATTTCATAAGAGTTTATTTTAAAGGGCACAACATAACTGAAATTTAAGATTAAACGCCTCCCTGAAATAAAAGAGCTAAGCTCTTGCTTTAAGTTTTATCATCAATTTTATAGCGGTTTTTAAACTATAATCTAATTTTACTCATTATGATTCTAGCTTGAGGAAGCCTCTGAAATAATTGCATCCATCTTGAAATTGTTAATATCCAAATGTTTATGGAAGAATAAATAACTTTCTATACTTAGAAGACTGAGTCAGAATATTACTGAACGTTTAAGTGTCTAGACACCTAATCCTTCAGCTACTATTCAGTAACCCCAAACTGGAAGACATGAGATCCTGGCCATCACATGTGCAAGAAAGAGAAAATGCAAAACCTGAGGCCAGGATGAAGCTACATCTTCAGTCTCTAATCTCAAAAGAGTAACATGGAGCTGACTGTTCTTAAAATATGAGCATCATCTATTCACTGAACAAACTAGGCTTTTTTTTGTGTGTGGTGGGTTAATCTGGAGGAGCCACAGCAATTAACAGAATAACAGAGTTGGAAGGGACCTTGGAGGTCTTCTAGTCCAACCCCTACTCAAGCAGATCTATAGCATTCCAAACAAGTGACTCTTCTTAAAAGCCTCTTCTTAAAAGCCTTCAGTAATGGAGCACCCATAACTTCTGTTCCACTGGTTAATTGTTCTCACTGTCAGGAAATTTCTCTTTAGTTCTAGGTGGCTCCTCTCCTTGGTTAGTTTCCACCTACCCGTGTTTCCCCGAAAATAAGACCTTGTTTTATATTTTTTTGAACCCCGAAATAAATGCTTGGCCTTATTTGTCACTGCGTTTTTGTATTTACCAGCAGAGCTCATTATTTCTGGACTATCAGACTTTCCGTAGCTTGCCAAAATTTCTTATCAGTAACTGATACTACGTATATCTGCATTCCTTTCTTTCTACTTCACACTTTTCTTTGTTCTCTTGCCAGAGACGTCCGGCTGCTGAGAAGTAGCCGATAGGAACTTTGCAAAAATGTAACAATTAATTATTTAGATGGTTAGATGTTTTATTTTCTTTACAATAAATATGAGTTTATTAGAAGATGTATTCCGGTTTTATTTTTCAAAGGTATACACAAGGAAAATGCCATGATCTAGGCAATTACCCCAGGAAGGTAACAGGGCTAATTGCCTCTGACATTATTTTCGGGGAGGTCTTATTATTTTGGGGCACATGGAGCAAGACGGGGCTCCTTTTGCCGTCTTACCTGATTTCCAGCTCATCGTTTAAATATTTTCAGAGAGGGCTCATTTTCAGGGAGGCTTATTTTAGCTCATGCACTCAAAAGCCCGATTGGGCTTATTATCAGGGAATGTCTTATTTTCGGGGAAACAGGATATAGTTTCTTGGCTGATGCTTCGGAAAATAGATCAAACCCCATCTTCTTTGTGGCAGTCCCTCAAATATTGGAACACTGCTATCATGTCACCCACCCCCCTCACCCCCAGCCCTTCTTTTCACTAGACTAGAAATACTAAATAATTACTAGACATACTAGACAATTAACCCAGAGAAGAAGGAATCTGACTTCCCACTGGGAAATACTCAAGAAGTGAATTACAATGAAAATCCCATTATGAGCATTTCAGCCTCTCCCTTATCCGGATAACTAATATCACTAACCCACACAGACAAAATATGTTGAATTAAATTGTACAAAACTTAAACGCTACACTAAGAAGAATGTATTATATCACCAGCCCTTTAAAAAAGCATCAACGCTTGATTTATTCTGCTACTGTTTTGCAGCAACCCAAGTGCGAGTCCCTTGGATTGCAAGGCGAACAAACTGGTCAGTCCTAGAGGAGATCAACCCTGACTGCTCTTTAGAAGGCAAGATCCTGAAGAGGAGACTCAAATACTTTACGGGACTGCCTACTACCACAAGCAGCCTCCCACCGGCCGGTACGCTCTCATAGAGAGGGGCTCCTCCGGGTGCCGTCAGCTAAACAATGTTGACTGGTGGCCCCCAGGGGGAGGGCCTTCTCTGTGGGGGCACCCACTATCTGGAACGAGCTCCCCCCAGAGATACGGAGGATCCCGGATCTGCGCACTTTCCGCCGTGCTCTTAAGACTCTCCTATTCCAGCAAGCCGGCCTGGCCTAATTTTCTCCCCTGTTTTAAAATTCTTTTAAATCGAAATTTTAATCTGTTTTAAATTATTGGGATTTTTAATTGTCTTGGGCTAAATTATTTAATCTGGTTTTAATTATGTTTTTAACTTTTGTATCTATGTATTTTATTTTGTGCCTGTTCACCGCCCTGCATCCTTCGGGAGTAGGGCGGTATATAAATTTAATAAAACAATAAAACAAACTTTGGTCACCTAATGAGAAGGAAGGACTCACTGGAGAAGAGCCTAATGCTGGGAACGATTGAGGGCAAAAGAAGAAGGGGACAACAGAGAACGAGGTGGCTGGATGGAGTCACTGAAGCAGTCGGCGTGAGCTTAAATGGACTCCAGAGGATGGTAGAGGACAGGAAGGCCTGGAGGAACATTGTCCATGGGGTTGCAATGGGTCGGACACAACTTCGCAACTAAAAAAATCTCTTTCTGCCCTAAGGACAGAAGAACGGGGTCGGTTTTATCTGACACATTTTATCTGATAAAAAATAAACTAAACTCAGGCCAAACAGGCCAACTGGCAGAGTTGTTTTATGAATTCTGATATGTTTTATTCAACTCTACTCTTGCTGGTTGAGCAACTTCATAATTACGAGTGGGTCAAAGAACAATGTTGTAGGGTAAAATATATAAAAAAAAAGGAAGAAGAAGAATTGACAGCAGATCCCTGGCAGAAAAACTGAAGGGAAATAGGCAGGAGGAGGGTATCATCATAAACATAAAATCTCTCCAAATAAACAGCCAAAACCCACTTTAGTGACTAAAAAAGTAAATTTCCACCCACTGGCACAGCATAATTCCAAGCTCTTCCTAAACTTGACAATATTCCAGGAATCTCATCTACCAATTCACAGGCAGATATAGTAGGTTTTTAACACTATTTTTCATTATTCGGGTTCTGTCTCCTCGATGTCTGCACCTAAAACCAACCTAAATATTTTGTTAGAAGATGGTATTTAACAGGATGCAAGTCATATTACTTTTAAAAAAGAAAACCACATACATTTTCTAGTATTTTTCCTCACAGAAATCACCCACCTCCAAGATACACACCCAACCTACCTTACCCAGCAGCTTGTATTCAGATCTACCAACCTACAGAAGATCATCCTACATACTTTAATTATTAACGAACGACTAGGAGTTCCAGATTCCGATCCAGAATAACAGAGTTGGAAGGGACTTTGGAGGACGTCTAGTCCAACCCCCTGTTCAAGCAGAAGACCCTATACCAGTGATGGCGAACCTATGGCACGCGTGTCACAGGTGGCACACGTAGCCATATCAGTGGGCACCCCAGCTCAGCTCTGGCACCAGCCAGCTGAGTTTCGGGCCTTCTGGGCCCACCAGAAGTAGGGAAATAGGCTGTTTCCTGCCTCCAGAAGGCCTGGGGGAATGGGGGAGGCCCATTTTTCTTTCTCACCTGGCTCCAGATCCTCTCTATGCATCTGGGGAGGGCGAAAACAGCCTTCCCACCCTCTCGGAGGCCCAAAAAGGCCCGTTTCCCAACTTCCAGTTGGACAGGAAGTGACTTTTTTGCTGTCCCCAGCCTCTAGAGACACCTAGAGAGGAGGTGGGGGAGTCTGTTTTCACCCTCCCCAGACGCATAGAGAGGATCTGGAGCCAGGTGAGAAAGAAAAATGGGCCTACTGGGCCATCACGTGCCAGGACCGGGGAGGAGGGGGGTCATGTGTGCATGCGTGAGCACCTAGAATTATGGGTTTGGGCACGCATGCGCGCGAACCTCCCCCGCCCCCCCTTCCTGGCACGCGATATCAAAAAGGTTAGCCATCACTGCCCTATACCATTTCAGACAAATGGCTGTACAATCTTTCCTTGAAAACCTCCAGTGATGGAGCAGCCACAACTTCTGAAGGCAAAAGTCGTTTCACTGGTTAACTGTTCTTGCTGACAGGAAATTTCTGCTTAGTTCTAGGTTGCTTCTCTCCTTGACTAGTTTCCATCCATTCTGTCTCGTCTTGCCTTCTGGTGCTTTGGAAACTAGGTTGACCCCCATCTTCTTTGTGGCAGCCCCTCAAATATTGGAATGCTATCATGTCGCCTGTTGTGACCCAGGCCCACGAAGTTGATATTAAATGCAAAACAGTTCCAAAAAACAAAACAGATTTTATTAAAACAGCTGAGAATTAACTCATTCTCAGCGTATTCTAAATGAAATGAAAGCAAAGTCCTCAAAACACCAGTCTTTAGTTTATCTCTGACCTTGGGATAATTAAGCAAACTGCCAAAGGCTTTTCTTGGCAACAGTTCAGGAACAGAAGAAATAACTACAGCCAAACAAGAAGCAATTCTCTTAGCGGTTGTTTTCTGGCAAAGAGGCAAGAGCCATTGCTGGTCTTTTAAGCCTTATGGGAGGGGCCAATAATCTTTTGGCCCTACTCGCGAGTCGTCCTCTCTGCTGTAGCTGCTCCTGCCTTCTGGCAGCTCTTCTCATACGTGCACTAGGAACAGGCTCCTCCTATTCCTCTGCCTCTCTACTGTCAGCCTCTGGAGGCTCCGGAGTCTGCACATCACTCCTCGATGGCCCTGGGCCTATCTCTGCCTCTGACGCAGAATCCTCATCCGGACCTTCCCCAGCCTCCAGGACTGGCCCATGTTCTTCCTCAGCCTCATTGCTGTCCAACTCTGCTGCCAGCTCCGCAGGCTGCTGGCGGACCACAAAACCTTCAACATTCGTGGCTTCCCCTACTGTGTCCTAATTCCAGGGGTGAAATCCAGCAGGTTCTGACAGCTTCTGGAGAACCGGCAGCAGAAATTTTGAGTAGTTTGGAGAACCGGCAAATACCACCTCTGGCTGGCCCCAGAGTGGGCAGGGTTTGGGGATTTTGCAGTATCCTTCCCCTGCCACACCCACCAAGCCACGCCCACAAAACCGGTAGTAAAAAAAATGTGGATTTCACCACTGCTTAATTCCTACTTTCACCACTGCCTAATTCCTACTTTCATTGCATCTTTATTGCCATTTCAGAATCAAGAATTCAGCCTCCTATAAGTGAAGATAAGATTTGGAACTCGACAGAGAAGCTGCTTCATCAAGTTCACTTCTCAAAATGTTCTCAATTTAGCACATAATGCCAAGGAATGACTTCTCAAGAACAATGGTTCTATGGTTTTTGAGCATTAAACAATGTTTTGTTGACTGAAGACACAACACCATACTAAAAGTTACATAATACTCTTCAATAAGGAGGAACACTTGTTTGGAAAATGTAAACAATTTTATGGGATTTAAAGGGATTTAAACAACTTTATGGCAGGCCTGAAGGCCCAATGCAAAAGATGGCCTCTATAATCAAGATGGCCTCTTTGAGGGCCTCTATAATCAAGTTGATTCAATTCTATTTATTTGATTTGATTTGAACTATTTTATATCTGATACGTTATCATGGCTGTGAAAGTTGGACCATAAGAAAGGCTGAGCGTCAAAGAATTGAGGCCTTTGAATTCTGGTGCTGGAGAAGACTCCTGTGAGTCCCTTGGACTGCAAGGCGATCCAACCGGTCAGTCCTAGAGGAGATCAACCCTGACTGCTCTTTAGAAGACCAGATCCTGAAGATGAAACTCAAATACTTTGGTCACCTAATGAGAAGGAAGGACTCACTGGAGAAGAGCCTAATGCTGGGAACGATTGAGGGCAAAAGAAGAAAGGGACGACAGAGAATGAGGTGGCTGGATGGAGTCATTGAAGCAGTCGGCGTGGGCTTAAATGGACTCCAGAGAATGGTAGAGAACAGGAAGGCCTGGAGGAATGTTGTCCATGGGGTCGTGATGGGTCAGACACGACTTCACAACTAACAACAACAAAGTATCATGTCATGATCTAAAAAGGTTATGTTGGTTCTAGTTAATTTTCTTTTTAACAACAGTGTGGTTGTTCCAATTCATTATATACGTTTTTTGCAATTATCTCAAAGACAGGTGAATTTATTTATATGTAATTGATTAATTAATAAATTTAAAATGATAAGCCATATTTTTTTAATTAATTGGTGACTTTTCAACTGTCACACTAATTCTTGACAGAATATATATATTTTTAATATGCAAAATTCTCCTCTTGCAGTGGTTCACTCTCTTTCCTGATCCAATCCCTATTTTGTATTCACTACAGAGGAATTGATAACTTCGAGTTTTTGCTGTTCTTTAGCTCCTTTGAGTACCGGGCCGTGGTGGCTCAGTGGCTAAGAAGCTGAGGTTGTCGATCAGAAAGGTCAGCAGTTCAGCAGTTCGAATCCCTAGTGCCGCGTAACGGGGTGAGCTCCTGTTACTTGTCCCAGCTTCTGCCAACCTAGCAGTTCAAAAGCACGTAAAAAAATGCAAGTAGAAAAATAGGGACCACCTTTGGTGGGAAGGTAACAGCGTTCCGTGCGTCTTTGGCGTTTAGTCATGCTGGACACATGACCACGGAGGCGTCTTCAGACAGCGCTGGCTCTTTGGCTTTGAAACAGAGATGAGCACCGCCCCCTATAGTTGGGAACGACTAGCACATATGTGCGAGGGGAACCTTTACCTTTAGTTCCTTTGAGTAACTTAACCTCTCTCACGAAAATTTTGTGCGGCTGGCTCTACCTTCTCTATATTGTCAGTTAGCAACTCAATCTGTGAATACATGCGATTGTTCAGAATAAAAGAAATCCACGGCTATTTTTGTGCTAAATGTCAGCAATGACGATGATGCTCTTCTGAATCATTTCTTACCATTGTTTCTTAATTATAACAGGGATATAGTGAACTGTAGCGAGAATTCTTCCAACTTTAAGATATGAAAGTAGAAAAAAAAGAAGGTGATTTAAGGCTTCCAAATCAAATCCAAGATTTGAGTTTAATTCAGAAAAGGAGACAATGGTTGCCAATGCTAAAAGAAAAAAATATTGCAACTATGTTTGAAAAGAGAAGCCCAAACCGCATAACTTGCATTGTTTTTCAAGAACATGATCTTACTGAGAGATTCTAAATATATACATAATATGGGTTTTGGAACGGATTTTACAATTGAAAAATTAGACTTAAAAATTTTCCAATGCTCCTTCCGGGAGATGTAGGCGGACTATGCAAAGCATATAGTAAATATTGGAGACTTAAAGGCTGGAGAAAGTATGTGTGATTAACTCCTCTATTGGAAGGAGCCACATCTGGACAACTGATTAGCCAAAATGGAGAGCACTTATACCTGAAAAGGATTCAGTCAGGGATGGGCTGCTGGGGGTTCACAGGGATTCAGGAGAACCTCTAGCTAAGATTTTATGCAGTTTGGAGAACCCCCAAATCCCACTACTGACTGGCCCCGCCCACCCCACCCCACCCCTCCCAGGAGTCCCCACGCAGCCTATTTTGGATGCAGGTAAGTGCACGGAGGCTCAGGGGAGGGCAAAAAACAGCTTACCAGAAGTTCAGGAAGGCTGGAAATGGGCCCGTTTCTGGCCTCCAGAGGGCCTCCGGAGCCTGGGGAGGCCATTTTCACCCTCTCGGAGGTTCAAGGAAAACCTCTGGAGCCTGGGGAGGGCAAAAACACCCCCCCCCGCCGTGGTGCAGGAGACCGAATAGGCCACGCCCACCATGGCCATGCCCACCCAGCAACCAGGCAGAGAACCCCTTGCCAAAATTTTTGAAGCCCACCCCTGGATTCAGTGGAAACTTTCCACAAAGTACCCTATTTGATTTTCATCTTCCACGGTTCGGGGCTGCTGCAATGAAAACTGAAGCATGTCCTGTTACAGCGAACATCTTCTGATCTTGGTTAAAACTAGTTAAAGGAACTTTTCTTACATGTTCGTTTGGCCCATGCGAACGTATTCCACCACGATACATTGGCTAAGCTTCTACAAAGTCCTGAGAGCTTTTGCCCTTTTTATACTCATTGTGAGATTCCCAAAGACTCTCAAGTACCTACAGATTCGTCTGGAAAAATACCAAGTCCCTGATTCATGCTGGTTTTTCTTCTCTTAGTTATGCAGTGCCCGAGCCAGCTGTTTTCGCTGAAAAGAAGTTGCTGACAAGCTGTACAGCTGTACTTTTCAGCTGACTTGCTGTGTGGTCGCAGGTGCTGGTCCCTAACACCAGAGAAGGCGAAATCAAAATGGAATCCAGAATGTTGAGGCCCACCAGCGACCAGTGAGGAGATTGGGGAGGAACATGAGCCAGTCCTGGAGTCTGGGGAAGGCTCTGATGAGTGCTCTGCATCGGAGGCAGAGATGGGGCCAGGGCCATCTGGCAGTTGTCAGCTGCCTTCGGAATCAGATATCAGTGGGGCAGAAGAACAGCTGGAGCCTGTTCCTGATGTGCGCATGCGCGGAGCTGCCAGGAGAAGAGAAGAGCTAAGGAACAAGGGCCGACTCGGGAGTAAAGGCACAGGTGGACAGTGAATGGCCTCTCCCATAGGGAATAAAGAGGAGCGAGAGGGGAGGGGAGTTTGCAGGAGACAATTAGTTCACGTAATTGATTTGTGACTCTCAGAGATTTCTTGCCAAGTTTTGAAGATATCAGCCTGGCAGCTCTCCAAGCCAGATAAGGTCTGTGATGTAAATTCTCCCTTGAAAGACTTTGCTGGATGTGAATGAGAGGAATTCACAGTAACTTAATAAAAAGGGGTCTTTGTGGGGACAAGGAGTCCTCTTCATGCTCTTGGGAAGCCTAGGTCAGAACACAGAACTAGTGAAGTCCATATTCTATTTCCACAAAGAAAACAAGCAACGGAACTCCTAAAATGCCAGCTGCTGTGGCCTAGAGGTGGAGCTCTTGCCTCACAATCAGGAAGTTGTAAGTTCGATCCTAGGTAGAGGCAGATGTAGGGTCTCCTGCGTAGGCAGGGGGTTGGACTAGATGACCTGCAAGGTCCCTTCCAACTCTGTTAATCTGTTAAAAGTTTGATTCCCTTATTCCTCTGGACTCAAGTTTCATTGTGAACACAAAAACTGGACAAGATCCTTAGCAATGAAGGTTCCTTGGAGTTTAAAATACGGTCCGTACGGTCACTCATGCTCTCATTATCTCTCAGTTGGATTACTGCAATGCCCTCTACATGGGGCTGCCCTTGGGGTGCACCCGGAGGCTCCAACTGGTCCAGAATGCGGCCGCGCAAGTAGTTACGGGTGCATCCCGCTACTCCCATATAACACCACTATTGCGCGAGCTGCACTGGTTGCTAGTGGTCCTCCGGATCCACTTCAAGGTGCTGGTACTCACCTATAAAGCCCTTCATGGCATGGGCCCGGAGTATTTGCAGGATCACCTCCTACCGGCCTCCTACCGCCCAGTGCGCTCACATAGGGCTGCCCTCCTCCGGGTCCCCTCAGCCAGACAGTGTCGGCTGGCGGTCCCCAGGATGAGGGCGTTCTCTGTGGTCGCACCGACCCTCTGGAATGGGTTGCCAACCGGGCTCTGGATGGCCCCCGACCGCCGCACCTTCCGCGCCGACCTAAAGACATGGCTCTTTCAGCAACTTCCCTGATCTGCCGTGGATTTTAACTTGGGGATTTGGGGATTTTAATTGGTTTTTAATATTATCTAATTTTATCTATTGTCGGGTTGTTTTATTGTTCTGAGCCGTCCCGAGTCCTACGGGAGAAGGGCGGCATATAAATTTGATAAATAAATAAATAAATAAATAAATAAATAAATAAATAAATAAATAAATAAATAAATAAATAAATAAACAAACAAACAAACAAACAAACTAGGGCAGGGGTGGGCAAATACGGCCGCTTCATGACCTGTGGACTTCAACTCCCAGAATTCCTGAGCCAGGTTGGCTGTCTCAGGAATTCTGGGAGTTGAAGTCCACAGGTCGTAAAAGGACCACATTTGCCCACCCCTGAACTAGGGTAAGGGAGGAGCTTTGAACAAATCTTTGAATTAAAACCAATCCATCTGTTATGGCTTGTGCTATGACGAGTTTCTTATATGGATCCATCTTCATATTTCTCATTTCTGCGTTTTCTTGTTTTTCTGTACGAAGAAATTGACCCCAGTACATATTTTTTTTTTAGTTCTCAGTACAGTGATGGGATTTTAAAGATGGTTGTATAAATCAGGGGTGGGTTCTATTTACCTTTACTACTGTTCACAACGGGGCCGCTCGCGCAGAAGCTTCTGTGCATGCACAGAAGCATTTTGATGACGTCACAGTCGGTGGGTGGAGCCTCCCGCCAGTTTTACTACCGGTTCTATAGAACCGGTGCGAAACAGGGGCAACCCACCACTGGTATAAATACAATGCTTTGTTTTATTTATTTATCAAATTTATTGGCCATCTTACTGTAGGGTAACTCGGAGCACTTACAATATTAAACTAGACATGTTTTAAAAGAGTCGTGAAGGAGGGTTACAACCAGCACAAACTGTTAGGTAAACGGAATAACAGAAACTATTTTAATTAGCTATGTGCCCTTTAGTTCTTTTTTAAACAGATGCATTTTATTTTCTACTAGCTGATAACCCGGCGTTGCCCGGGTATTTATTTATCCCAATCCTGTATTAGGATTTTCCCCCTTTCCAGAGGGAGCCCCCTTGTGGAGTACTGTGAAGCCGTTACCATGGCAACTCCACTGTGCTGCACAGTAGAAGCCATTTTAAGGCAGTACAGTAGATGCCATTTTAAGGCACAACAGGCTGTATCTTAACAGAACACACACCCCGAGCGGTGTTGGGGTGTCTTACCCCCATAGTATTTCTTTCCAGAGAGCAAGTCATCTGTGTACCAAGTTTGGTTAAAACCCCTTAGTTCTTTTTTAAACAGATGCATTTTATTTTCTATTGTATCATTCTTTATGGTTAGGCCTATAAATTACCAGAGCAATTAAGAATATCCTCAGCAAATAAAAATCTTAAAACGTTACCTGGAGCTTGTTGTGTATATCCTTATGTGAAATTAATTTATCGTCTTTTTCTTTCAGGTAATTGGTTTCCAAAGTTCTGTGTTTTTCCAAAAGATCTTCTAACTCCTAAAAAAAAAAAAAATTACGACTTATATTAAAGCATATCTCTTTTATAATTATCACCTCAGGGTCCAACTTACAGAATAGAATGCAAAGTAACAAGAGTTGGAAGGCAGCTTCTAGGCTTCTAGTCCAATCCTCTGCTAAAGCAGGAGACCCTATACCAGTGATAGTTAACCTTTTTGGTGCCAAGTGCCCAAAGCGTGCACGCGTGCAAATGCATGCGCCCATGCCCAAATCCCCAAAATGCAATGTAAGCATGTTCCCCGTGCATGCACACTGGCCCCCCCATGTGTGTTCCTCGTGCATGTGCCCCACCACCCCCACGCATGCGCCCCGGCTCTCTGTGCACCATTTTGACTACCTGTGACATGACTTGGTGGGCGTGGCAGGGGAAGGATACTGTAAAATCTCCATTCCCACCCCAATCCAGGGGAAGGTTACTGCAAAATCCCCATTTCCTCCCGATCAGCTGGGACTTGGGAGGCAGAGAATAGATGGGGGTGGGGCCAGTCAGAATTTTTACTACCGGTTCTCCGAACTACTCAAAATGTCTGCTACCGGTTCTCCAGAACTGGTCAGAACCTGCTGAAACCCACTCTGGGCCACTGTTCCACACTCCTGCCTAGATCGACAACCTCATACAGATATGGATGGAACATTCTGTAGACTTGTAGCTGTACCTTTTTTATTCTAGCTTTTTCTTCATCTGCTGTTTTAAGTTTACTTTCCAGGGCTGAAAGGGTTTGTTGAAAATGCTTTTCAGAATCACTCAGTCGTGGTTTCGTATCAGTTTCGTCGTAATTGGCAGATGCTCTTTCTAGATTTTCAGTCAACGGAGGATCGATGGATAAGGGAACCTATTTTATGGAAGACAACAGAATAGTGAGGTGTACAGGTGTCAGATTTAATCATGCGATGTTTAAACATAGAGATAGTCCTAGACTTACAATCATGCATTTATTGTCACAAGAAAAACACCACAATTAGCTGTTTGTTGAGTGAATTGTTTTAATGTTTTTAATGTAATAAAAGTTTAATAAAGTGTTTATAAAAAAAAGAAAAAGAAAAAAAATGCCTCTCCGATATCTCTTTGAAAGCCTATAGCAGGGTCAGCAACCTGCGGCTCTGGAGCCACATGTGGCTCTTTCACCCCTCTGCTGTGGCTCCGTCACTCAAAATATGCGTCACAACCGCCAATATGCGACACCCGCCCGGCACGTGATTTATTGAGCTTTTCAACCCCTGGTAGGCCAACCATGGATAAATCCAAGAAAAGAAAAGTTTCAGAAGAAAACAGAACGTTTAATTCAACTACATATGCTAGTTTTGTGGCTGCTCAAGAAATAGTCAAGCACAGGAAGGGTTTTGTGGCTCCCGGTGTTTTCTTTTCTGTGGGAAACGGGTCCAAATGGCTCTTTGAGTGTTTAAGGTTGCAGACCCCTGGCCTATAGTGATGAAGCACCCACAACTTCCAGAGGCAAGTTCTTCCAATAATTAATTGTTTTCACTGTCAGGAAATTTCTCCTTAGTTCCAGATTGGATCTTCCTCTGACGAGCTTCCAACAATTCCTTCTTGTCCTGCCTTCAGGTGTCTTCCTGTTCTTCTCTGTCATAGTCCTTCAACTACCCGAAGACAGCTATCCTATCACCCGCTAGTCCTTCTCTACTTACAATTTATTTACAAATTGGTGAGTGTGTTTAAAAAGTATTGTTTCATGCATAAAAAAATAATAATCATAAAATTCATTTTACCTGCTCTTTAAGATCAGCTTCACTTAAAGTATTGGGTGATTGTTGAGAGTCTGCCGGTACGTTAGCTGGAGCTTGTTTCGAAAGCAGCTCGGCAGAAACCGTTGGCGGTACAAGAATTTCAGGCACTATTGGTAAAAACAAGGAAGAGAAAGGAATGCAAATGAAAGGAAAAGAAATTCAATAAGACATCTGTTTTTTTTAAAAAAACTTGTATCTTTCTGCAAAAGCTAAAAATAGCAACTTGGTGTACTAGCCAAAGGAATTCAACAAATTGCCATGGATTACAATATAAATAAAACACAAATTTGCTTACTGAAATTGCTGCGAGAAAATTCAGGATAAGATATATTCGTCCTGCATGTCTTTACTTACCAAAAATAGTTTGCCATTTACACATGCTTACAAACATACATATACACAACACACACACACAGTGTGTAAAATGTAAAGAAATGTAAAGAAATAAGTATTTCTTTTTTTAAATAAAATACTACCAATTCTCGTAAGTTTCCTTAACGTAAGAGAGCATAAGAGCAAGCGAACATCGTGAGGGAAAGTTTCAAATTGTTTTATTTGCAAAAAGAAGAGTTTGCCATAAATACTCCCCAAATACAATGCGTATTTTTATGCATATATTTGGCAAGAACGCAAGAGGAATAGAAAAATGCTTCATAAAAAAAATAATTGTCTGATTTTTAAAGGTAAACGATCCTAGTTGATACATTGAAAAATCTAAAAATAAAAATAAAATATTCTGCCTTAAAAAAAAAAAATCAAAGCAGAAAGGTTATGGAAGCCAAATAAATGTATATAGCAAGAATTCTATACATTCTGCAGTTATGCTGATTTGGAAAATGGCTTAGGCGGTATGCCAAACAGATATTGCTTAATTGGAGTCTGTCTACCCTGCACAACCCGGAGTGAATTTGCACGAGGTCTAGCTTTTTTTTCACATTCTATACCGACAGAAGGATAAAATTGCACTATGGTAAATCCATAGCTCAAATCTCCATTCCTCCTCAGAATCAAACATCTAATTCTTGACTTCTCCACTACACAACTTCTCACTAAGTTGTTCGCAACATCTCGCTAAATTGTTATAAAGATTATTGGGTAAGGCATCTTGAGAACCCTAAGACAACTACTGGGTAATTTTATACTTATGGGGAAAATATACTGTAATAACCCTTATTATAAAGACGGTACTGGTTGGAAACATTATTTTATTAAAGCATTTATAAGCATGAGAATTTCGCTTTCCTTCTGAAAGGTTCAAGATGATTGAATTCATCTTTCATGGGATTATTCCAATCAGTTACAGTGAAGAAACTCAAAGCTTGTGGAGTCTTTTAGAAAGTTTCAAACTAAACTTTCTTTAGTTTCAAAACTTCTGGAAGTTGAAGTTCTCTCACCTTAAAGTTGCCAAGTTGGAAAAGCACTGGCCTAAGATCAGCGGTGGGTTTCGGATGATGTTACTACCGGTTCGCCGTGCGTGCGTGCACCCGCTTCGCGTGCGCGCCTGGCTTCTACGCATGCGCCCAGCCTCAAAAACTTGCCTAAATAGGATAGCATAGAGCTGAGGCGGGTGGGCAGGTGGGCAATTTCCACTACAGGTCCGGGCAAACCGGTCTGAACCGGCTGAATACCACCTCTGCCTAAGATGCTTCTGCTATACTAATTAAACTAATATATCTCCATCATAGTGTATATGCCTGTGTATATAAGTATGAAATAAAAGGAAGGACTAACGTACCTTAATGTCAGACGCAAAGTTTCAGGACTACACACAAAGTTGCCACTAAGATTTTTTGCTCAGGCCTATTCACTAGAATCTACTCATTTAATGGTCAGCACTAAATCAGAAGTGAGGATTTTTTGGAAAAAGTTTTTTTATTTTATACACAGACAAACATTTAATACATCAATCATTTTTTCCGTGCGACATCTCGGTGTTTCCTCCATAGCATCATCCTTTTGCAAATTCTTCTCTCTTCGTTGTCACCCGATCTGTTACAATATATCTCCAAAAATACAATGTTCTAATCATACCATTTTTGCATAACTATTAGTTAATTTATCTATACCTCTTTTCTAACCAATGATAAAGAGCACATTGTAAGCCGCCCTGAGTCTTCGGAGAAGGGCGGCATATAAATCAAATTAAAAAAAAAAAAGTTGATCCCATATCTTAAAATATTCTGAATCCTCTCTTTCTTTAATCATCATAGTTAATCTATTCATTTCTGCACAGTCTAATATTTTTTTTTAATTACTTCTCCTTCTAGAGGGATTTTCTCTGCTTTCCAATTTTGTGCAAAAACAATCCTTGCAGCTGTTATTACATGTATAATTAAATATATATTTTCTTTTCTAATTTTCTCTGGAAGGATACCCAATAGGAACAGCTCTGGTTTTAAATCAATAGCACTAAATCAGAGTTAACAGAATTCAAGAGTGGCTGGATTTCGCTTGTGGGAATGTAATGATTCCAGACTGATTCCTCTCTTAACACCGCCCCCAGTAAAGTAGTCAGAAAAACTCGTAAGAAGACCCACACCCACACACAAATTACCAGTATTTCTCTATTTACCTGTGGAAAATGCCGCCCAAGGAATAGCAGGAGATGTTGTCTGGGGTTCACCGTTTCCATCTTTAAAAAAAATGTCTGCAGCCTGAAAGTGCAAGGCATATTGTTAAACTAGGGACAAGGTTTTCTTCACTGCTCCATCATTCATTTGAAGAATTTCCAAGCAGTGCCACTCCGTTTCCAGTGTGCCTCGTGTGTTGAGCCACACTTCCGAGGGGAGCTTCACAACATAAATGGGCATGAGCATTTATTTAATTGTACTTGGAGCGAACTAAATCAAATCTAGTTTTTTTTTTTCCCCTCAGACTATTTACGTTTTGCAATGTAGGCCTTACATGTGGACTTCCGCTCCCCAGATGCTGGTCATGGCTATTTCATAGCACCATTTTTAATACTATTTTGCAGGGTGGATTTGATTTAAATCGAGTTGATTTAAATCACAATTTAAATCATGATTTAAACCACTAGTAAAAAGGCTTGATTTAAATCAACTCGATTTAAATCATAATTTTTAAAGAGCAACTGCTACTCCTTTGACCAACTGTTGACTCACCGATAGTCCCAGTGTTGCAGAATATACAACCTCATGCTACATAACTAAGGTCCATTTCATGCTGAATAAAGTAAATTATTCATGTATCTTAAACAGAAAACTATCTTACGATAGATTTTTACCCCAAAAGTTTTTTATTAAAATAAATGCGATAAAAATCAAAAAAATCCGATTTTAATCAAAAAAAATCTGATTTAAATCAAAAAAATCTTTTTTTTTTATTTTTTTTTTTAAAAATCATTGATTTTTATCCACCCTGCTATTTTGGTTGAAAGGCATTTTCATGCTATTTTAACTTTTGCTAACACTGCAGTTTAGCTGGTCTTGTCATCCGCGTATTTATCTTTCAAAGAGCATATTCATCAATAATCTGATGCTAGAGAAAACAGTCACATCAAAATCTGCCTGGCGCCTTCAACAAATGAATTATATAGTATAGTATAGTATAGTATAGTATAGTATAGTATAGTATAGTATAGTATAGTATAGTATAGTATAGTATAATACAGAATCAAATACTGTGATATCTTCCACCTGTTTTACTAGACAGTTACAGATTAGAGTTGGAAGGGACCTCAAGAGGTCTTCTAGTCCAACCCTCTCTTCAAGTAGAAGATCCTATACCCGTGATGGCGAACCTATGGCACACGTGCCAGAGGTGGCATGCAGATCCCTCTCTATGGGCATGCGCACCGGCCACTGGTCTTCGGGTTTCTGCGTGCACATTCCGGTTTGGTCACTCAGTGCCAAAAAGGTTCGCCATCACTTTCCTATACCATTCCAGACAGTCCAGTCTCTTCTTCAAAGCCTCCAGTGAGGGAGCACTCACAACTCCTGGTGGCAAGCTGTTCCACTGGTTAATTGTCCTCACTGTTAGGAAATTTCTCCTTAATTCTAGGTTGCTTCTCTCCTTGATTACTAGTGCATGAGCATTTGAAAGCGCACTGTTACTTTATCCTGATTGGCTGTTTGTTTATGCCAAAAATATTTTCTTATATAAAAATGTGAAGTTTGGCATAAATTTATATAAAAACATTGGCCCAACGGTCAGGAAATTCACTCTCTTGGCATGGCTCCCCCCAACCGGTATAAACCAGCTTCCAGTATTCCTAACTTTTGGCACTCTGTTAGGAAAAAAAAGGGGTGGGGGCAGAGATGAAATGCCACCCCCACAAAAAAATGTGGCACCGGTGACTTTACAGCATGCAATCAACCAGACCCAATTTCCTTCCGCAGCCAGGATTTCAGGCTATGAAGGACTTAAGAAGACCTCCTTCAAGGAAAGAACCATCAAATATCAGGATGCAGAAGTCTGGGACTCCGACAAAATAGGTCACTTTTAAAACACAAGAATAAGCCAATTTGGTAAAGAGGGGGAACAAATATAAGCTAGTCTGCGAAAGCAATCAAAAGATTGAAGCTAAAGATTCCTCAGATGTGCTAAACATTTATAGTCCAGTTCTGAACATTTTGGAGAAATGTTACCTAATGATATTCAGAGAAGTATTTGAATGTCCCGGGCATTTCAAGTGTAAATTGTGTTTTCTTGACCTTCTTAATAGAATAGAATAGAATTCTTTATTGGCCAAGTGTGATTGGACACACAAGGAATTTGTCTTTGGTGCATATGCTCTCAGTGTACATAAAAAGACAAGATACATTCGTCAAGAATCATAAGGTACAACACTTAATGATAAACATAGGGTACAAATAAGCAATCGAATCATACTAGGAAACAATCAATATAAATCATAAGGATGCAAGCAACAAAGTTATAGTCATGCAGTCATAACTGGGAGGAGATGGGTGATAGGAATGATGAGAAGATTAATAGTAATGCAGACTTAATGAATAGTTTGACAGTGTTGAGGGAATTATTTGTTTAGCAGAGTGATGGCATTCGGGAAAAAACTGTTCTTGTGTCTAGTTGTTCTGGTGTGCAGTGCTCTATAGCATCGTTTTGAGGGTAGGAGTTGAAATAGTTTATGTTGAGGATGAGAGGGGTCTGTAAATATTTTTACATCCTTCTTTTTGACTCGTGCAGTATACAGGTCCTCAATGGAAGGCAGGTTGGTAGCCATTGTTTTTTCTGCAGTTCTAATTATCCTCTGAAGTCTGTGTCTGTCTTGTTGGGTTGCAGAACCAAACCAGACAGTTACAGAGGTGCAGATGACAGACTCAATAATAATAGCAACTGATAAAACCATAATAAAGTGACATAAATTAGAAACTGGCACATTACAGATGACTGCATAATTATCACATAATCAATTGCTCTGCTTTCGAATTTTGACTGCTAGAGTGTCCTACGTAGCTTTGATTATTGAAAATATCATGGGTGAATATTTCACTATTCCTATTTTCCATACCTCAAATCCTCCAAAATAGTCATCATCCATTTTTCAGGAATACCTAGAGAAAAAAAACACAGTAAGAATTAATGTCTCCTTTCTACTCATAATTTATTTTCTTTTATATAACATAAAGTTTGACTCATCTATTATAGCTGCCTTCAAAATCTAGATTTAATAGTTAACAATACAGTTACAAATGAAGTACAGAATTGGGGCAAATCAGACCCTCAATATAAAGATATATTGCTGGGGTTTTATAAAAAAAAAATTCAGGACACTAGGATGTTGAATGAAAAATATAGAACTCTCGATTTCTCTTCAAGTATAAGTAGTCCTCGAGTTACGACCACAATTGAGCCCAAAATTTATGTTACTAAGTGAGAAATTTGTTAAGTGAGTTTTGCCCCTATTTTGTGACCTTTCTTGCCCTAGTTGGTAAGTGAATCACTGCAGTTGTTGACTTAATAGCCCGGTTGTTAAGTGAATCTGGTTTCTCCATTGATTTTGTTTGTCAGAAAGTCACAAAAGGAGATCACATGAAATAGCAGTAACAGAGTTGGAAGGGACCTTGGAGGTCATCTTGTCCAAACCCCTGCTCACGCAGAAGACCTTGTTGTGGTCCACCAGCAGCCTGCGGAGCTGGCAGCGAAGTCAGCTGAGGAAGAACATGGGCCTGTCCTGGAGGCTGGGGAAGGCCCAGATGGGGGCTCTGCATCAGAGGCAGAGATGGGGCCAGGGCCATCTGGGAGTGATGTGCGGACTCTGGAGCCTCCAGAGGCTGACAGCAGAGAGGCAGAGGAACAGGAGGAGCCTGTTCCTAGTGCATGCATGAGAAGAGCTGCCAGAAGGCAAGAGCAACTCAAGCAAAAAGAACAACTCGGGAGTAGGGCCAAGAGATGATTGGCTCCTCCCATAAGGCTTAAAAGACCAGCAACGGCTCTTGGGCTCTTTGTCGGAAAACAACGTTGATAGATTTGTTTCTTGTCTTGCTGCATTTATTTCTTGTCGGCGTCTTCTGCTTCTGAACTTTTGCCAAGAAAAGCCTTTGGCAGGTTGCCTAATGAGACCAAGGTTGGTGATAAGGCTGAAGAATTGTGTTATGAAGAATTTGTTTTGAATTAGTTTGGACTACGCTGAGAATGAGTTAATTCTCAGCTATTCTAATAAAATATGTTTGTTTAGAACTGATTGTGTCTGATAATGCCTACTTGGGCCTAGGTCACAACAGACCTACTGTATACTAGGGATTCGAACTGCCAAACTGCCAACCTTTCTGATCGACAAGCTCAGTGTCTTAGCCACTGAGCCACCTCGGGACATTGCAACCGTCATAAATATGAACCAGTTTCCAAGCATCTGAATTTTCATCATGTCATCATGGGGATGCTGCAATGGCCATAAGTGTGAAAAATGGTCATAAGTCACTTTTTACAGTGCTATTGTAACTTTGAACAGTCAATCGTCGTAAGACGAGGACTACCTGTGCTCAGTTGATAAATGAAAGGTTATAAGTCAAGGATTATCTGTTTCTTTGGTTGCTAACAAAATGTAAACACCTATTGAATTGAATCCTGGTGACTGCATCTATGTTCCCTCGGCTGTAGAAACTGACTGACTGACTACTACCTCTTGGATCAAACTATACTACAGGTTATTGCTGTGAAAAAAATACGTACAGTGCCTTCTACTTTTGGAGGAAAGGCAGGATACAAATCTAGTAGAGATATAAAATTAAAACTATCTAATTTGGAAGTTCATCCACCTGTTCAGAAAAACAGGTAATGGTACACAACATTTTAGGTAGATTAATAGGGTGAAAAGAACAATCTCATAACTATGCTTTCCTATAACAGTTAGCTTGTGTTTATTCAGGGGTTCTATGTAAGATATATTTAAATAAGCAATTTCCTGCCAGCTGCCAGTTTATATAAACCCAGAAATATTCCTTCAAAATTCCAGATGTGCACACCATTCTTAAAAGAATGCCCAGCCCTTATTGAGCCAAGGAAAATAGATACTTATTCCTTTTTCAGAAACTTAAACTTGATTTGTTAATTATTGCAAAACATATTTTTCACGCTATATTTAGGTATATTTCAATATACCATTTTCTGACAGTGAGAACTTTAGACCGCGCTGGTGAGACCACACTTGGAATACTGCATCCAATTCTCGTCATCACAATACAAAGAAGATGTTGAGATCCTGGAAAGTGTGCCGAGAAGAACAACTAAGATGATTAAGAGTTCGGAGGTTACATTGTATGACAAATGGTTGAGGGACCTAGATACATCTAGCCTACTGAAAAGAACGATTAGGAAGGACGCGGTAACTGTCTTCCAGTAGTTAAGGAGCTGCCACAGAGAAGAGGGGATTGATTTATTCTCTAGGACAGTGATGGCAAACCTTTTCAGCACCAGGTGCCAAAAAGGGAGTGCGCGCACGGGGCACCAAGTGCCGAAAAAGGAGCGCTCGTCAGGGCCGCAACCAGGAAGAGGAGCAGCATGCACGCGCCGGATAAGGTACTTCTGGGTTCCAGCGCACACGTGTGGCGACCAGTAAGTCTTCCGGTTACTGCCACGCATGCTCACGTGCCGAGCAGTTGGCTGGCACGTATGCTCATGCCTGAAAATGGAAGACTGCCTCTTCCAGTTTCCAGCACTGCCGCATGCACAAAGGACAGCTGATCGTCGCGTGCACATGCGTGCCAGAAACCCAGAAAAGGGCAACGCCACATCTGCCAGCCGACATGGTTACGTATGCCACAGGTTCGCCATCCTGGCTCTAGGACATCCGACAGCAGGATAAGAAGTAATAGGTGGAAGCTTGTGAAAGAGAGATTCAACCTATAAGGAAGGAGAAAATTTTCTGACAGTGAGTGCAATTAATGAATGGAATAGTTTGCTTCCTTGGGTTGTAGGTGTTCCACTACTGGAGGTTTTCAAAAATAGAATGGAAAATCATTTGACTGGGATGGTGCAAGTCTCCTGTCTTGAATAATGGGTTGGGATAGAAGATCTCTGAGGTCCCCTTCCAGATCTATGATTCTATGATACTATCTCCAAATATTTTCAGGACAGCCAGACTAATAGCAAATATATATTTTCTGTTGCTCCAAGGTAGAATATCAATGAAATCGGTTTTTGAAAAGTGATTATTTTGGGAATAAAGTGATACTTTATGAGCCGCGGTGGTTAGAGTGCAGTACTGCAGGGCTTCTGCTGACTGCCGGCTGACTGCAATTTGGCAGTTCGAATCTCACCAGGCTCAAGATTGACACAGCCTTCCATCCTTCCGAGGTGGGTAAAATGAGGACCCAGATTGTTGGGGGAAATATGCTGACTCTGTAAACCACTTAGAGAGGGCTGTAAAGTGATATATAAGTCTTAGTGCTACCCTGTTTCCCCCAAAATAAGACATCCCCTGATAATAAGCCCAATCGGGCTTTTGAGTGCATGGCAATAAGGACAAGAGTTTATTTCAGGGTTCAAAAAAATATAAGACAGGGTCTTATTTTCGGGGAAACACGGTATTGCTACAGCTACTCTATGATGGCTTAGGCAAAAATCAGCCCCATTTGGAAAAAGACGACCATTTTTGAACAGAATCATTCTTATGATAAAAGTAAGTAAAAAGATTGGATTTTATGATTGAAAGTCATCATCCTTCCATCTGGAGATTGCCGCAAAAATAAATAAATAAATAAATAAATTCACAACTTCACAGTTGAAATTTAAATTATGTAGATGGCCTTCTTTCCACTACTGTTGGGCGCAAG
Organism: Pituophis catenifer annectens; assembly: GCF_029215685.1. Taxonomy (NCBI): domain Eukaryota; kingdom Metazoa; phylum Chordata; class Lepidosauria; order Squamata; family Colubridae; genus Pituophis; species Pituophis catenifer. Next base: position 9,052,228 of record NW_027256887.1, read on the forward strand.
AAACCAGGAACTGGAGGGGAGTTCGAGACAATAAAAGTTAAATTTCATGCTAGCTATGCACAAGAATCTGTTCTACTAACAGTCAAGCGAGATTGGTGCTAGATGACAATCAATGGAATTCACAGATGGGGAATTTAGGTCTCTTGTGGGAATGTCAGTATTCTAAACTGATGATGCATTTAACCCCTCCCCACCTGCTCATCTCCTACAACTAAGATCAAATGGAGAATTACTTGCTTATCTTCTTCTGTCTTCCTTACCAAACTGTCTGGTGATTTTTATATTATTAGTCTTGGGCTAGAGCCTCTTATTTGTAGTTTATACAGTTTATATAAATATTCTGAAAAGGAGACCAGTTTGACTGCAGGCTGTTCCATTGGGGTGGTTGATACGGTGTTTACATTTTATGATTTTTGGTGCACCTTGAAAGACCTTATTTTTTTAAAAAAAAAATATCAATACAGGCCATCTTAACCTGGATTTTCTCACAGAAAAGTGGGAAATCTGCAAATAAGTATTATTATTTTCTTCCACTAAAAGATGAAGCAATAAAAAAGCATTAAAAGGGGAAAAAAAACATGATAATGTTTCTCAGACAAATACTGGGTTTTTTTTCTCCTCGTCCCTAACTCCACGGATTTCACATCTTAAGATGTTGCTCACTTTTTTAAAAAAAAAAAAAATTGCTGAGGTAAATGGAAATCCACAGCTACCTTTTTTCAAAATAGGCTAATCTTTTAATGTAGATAACCATCTCTATGTCTCCAAATGGCACAAAGATTATAATGAAACTCAAGAGCGCATTTTTATTTTCAGCAACGCAAAGCGAGAGACGAACATGGGGAAAAAAATCAGAATTGCCTAGTCTAAAGTGATTTCGAGCAAGCTATCCTTCATCCCTTTACCAACTCCAGATGTTCCATAATTATTTACAGCTTAGGCTGGCTAAATATAGATCTAAATGTTATTTTGTACGATTTGACATACATACATTAAAAAAAAGGAAGAAAATACCCCCAAGACTTATAAATGCTACAATTAATTCTAAGGGATATAAACTACAAGTGAAATAATTCTCAATGACAGCAAACGTCTGTTTTTTATAAAGAGACTTAATAAAGAATTATTGCAACACAGCAACAAAAGAAAGTTCTCGTTACAAATATGCTGATTTATACTTTGATGCTTTTGAGATGGTTTTTTTTCCCATTTCTGAAATATTTTAGGTAGGAACAAGAAACAGAGAACCACAAACAGAGCTTTTTAAAACCAATCATTGCTCAATCGTAGCATATATATCACAGAAATGCATGTTTATTTGTTTATTTTTTTAAAAAAACCCCTGAAAACAGTATTTCCCTCCCCCCACATTTTCTCTACTTTACCAGATCTTAATCTTAATCCGCAGAATGTAAACGTTCTGTCCCAACAATCTACGGCATTAATTCTGATCTTCTTTCCCTTTTAAAAAACGATACCAAAATATATCTTGAATCGTACATGCATGTGTATAGCATGTTAAATATTTCAATTTCTGAATTTGAAAAAAAAAAAAAAAATCACACAATTCTGGAAACATGATTGCTTCCTGATCTGCACAATTACCCTTACAAGAAATAAAGAAAAAGCACACGCCAGCATGAATTTCTTCGTATCTTAGAGCGACGTGGGTTTTGCAACTGCGTGAAATTAAGTTCCAACATCACCAGGCATATTTTTGCCTTAGCCCATGTTCTTAACAGCATCGCTAAACAGAAAATAGTCAAGCTTGATTTTATCCATCCATTGGAGTGGCTTGGTTTCCTTTACACACTTACGCACTTGGGGAAAAAAAACCATTGCTACCAACCTGCCTTCCGTTCAGGATTTGTATACTGCACAAGTCAAAAAGAGGGCTGTGAAAATATCTACAGACACCTCGCATTCTGGACATAAATTGTTTCAACTCCTACCCTCAAAATGACGCTATAGAGCACTGCACACCAGAACAACTAGACACAAGAACAGTTTTTTCCCGAATGCCATCACTCTGCTAAACAAATAATTCCCTCAACACTGTCAAACTAGTTACTAAGACTGTATTACGATTATTCTTCTCTTTCTTACTAGTATCTATCTCTTCCCACTTATGACTATACAACCAGGTTGCTTTTATCTTTACAATTTATATTATTTTATTTAGTTTCCTAGTATGATTTGATTGCTTATTTTGTATCCTATGACTATCACTAAGTGTTGTATCTTATGATTCTTGATGAATGTATTTTTTTTATGAACACTGAGAGCGTATGCACCGAAGACAAATTCCTTGTGTGTCCAATCACACTTGGCCAATAAAGAATTCTATTCTATTCTATTCTATTCTATTCTATTCTATTCTATTCTATTCTATTCTATTCTATTAAGAAGATCAAGAAAACACAATTTACACTTGAAATGCCCGGGACATTCAAATGCTTCTCTGAATATCATTAAGTAACGTTTCTATTCTATTCTATTCTATTCTATTCTATTCTATTCTATTCTATTCTATTCTATTCTATTCTATTCTATTCTATTCTATTCTATTCTATCCCATCCTATCCTATTCTTGAAAAGAAGGACTAGAGGTGACAGCAGTGTTCTAATATCTCAGGGGCTGCCACAAACAAGGAGGAGTCAAGCTATTCTCCAAAGCACCTGAGGGCAGGACAAGAAGCAATGGGTGGAAACTAATCAAGGAGAGAAGCAACTTAGAACTAAGGAGAAATTTCCTGACAGTTAGAACGATTAATCGGTGGAACAACTTGCCTCCAGAAGTTGTAAATGCTCCAACACTGGAAGTTTTTAAGAAGATGTTGGATAACCATTTGTCTGAAGTGGGGTAGGGTTTCCTGCCTAGGCAGGGGGTTGGACTAGAAGTCTCCAAGGTCCCTTCCAACTCTGTTGTAGAGAAAGTCATTGCAAGGTAAATCAATTTGCTCCTAGCTTGCTCTAACAACTCCTGATTGAAGGGAAAGGTACCTGTGAAGTCCTGAAGTTTATTTTTTCTTCCTTTATTGTTCGTCTTGAACATGCGAGCTCAAAGTCTGTGGAGCTAGGCAGGGGACGAGCCTTGCAAATAAAACATATCAGATTAAGCCAAATCTAGTGGAACAGGTTAAACTAGTCAAGTCCTGTCCATTACATCATCTCAGTCAATCAGATCACCCACAAGTGGTATGTCAAGTCATGTTCAGGCAGTTTGCAAATGGCTTTTTCTTACTTAAACCATGCAGACCATTGATAGCACACTCAGACCAAAACTGGGGAAAGTGTCATCTTAGAACAGGGGTGTCAAATTCAAGGCCGGATGGGGGCCACGATGTGGTCGTATCTGGCTCACAGATCTGTCCTGGTCTACCCAATGTGAAGAGTAAACATGCCAGCCGTTTGGGGAGTGGTGTCAAGCTGGCCATGCCCACCCAGTTGGCCACACCCATCCAGCCTGCCATGCCCAGCGCCCCCCCTCCCCGAGGTCAACCACAGCCCTGATGTGGCCCTCAATGAAATTGAGTTTGACACCCCTGTCTTAGAACATAACGTAAAGGTAAAGGTTCCCCTCGCATATATGTGCTAGTGATTCCCAACTCTAGGGGGTGGTGCTAATCTCAGTTTCAAAGCTGAAGAGCCAGCGCTGTCCGAAGATGTCTCCGTGGTCATGTGGCCGGCATGACTTAACGGCAAAGGCGCACGGAACGCTGTTACCTTCCCACCAAAGGTGGTCCCTATTTTTCTACTTGCATTTTTTACGTGCTTTCGAACTGCTAGGTTGGCAGAAGCTGGGACAAGTAACGGGAGGTCACCCCATTACGCGGCATGAGGGATTCAAACTGCTGGACTGCTGACCTTTCGATCAACAAGCTCAGCATCTTAGCCGCTGAGCCACCAGGTCTTAGAACATAACTGCAGTCAAAGGAGGCAATAAAAACGCACAAGAGCTTGGTCTTAAATGACTCTACCCCTCCTAGGTAATGAATTAAAAATCAAGGAATCATCAAGGGGAGAGGTGAAGGTTGATACACAGTCGTATACTCCAGGTTGGAAAATATGTAAGGAGGTAATAAGGGGCCCCTCAAAGCAGAATGATCGGAATTCATCTGAATTAGGGATGATGACAGATATGCTGTGAAGGACATCTGTCCGTGAGTGGCAGTTAAGAATATAATTACACCAATTTTTCCTTGAGGTGGACAGACTTCAAAGGCTGATCAAGGAATGTGCTTCCTATCGTTGGAAAAATCACTTCAAGCTATGGTTAGACAAACTAATAAATAGCAGAGTTGGGATTTTCTTTTATTGGCGATCACCATTCTTTTTCTTTTTTTAATTTGTTTTATTATATAAAATATAAAGAAAAAACAAATAGAAATAGGAAATTAAGGGAAGGAAAAGAAGCGAAAAAAAGGGGGTGGGAGATACAAGGGGAGGAAAAGGGGGAAAATGCATTGATTTCCGCCTCTTAGCACAATACAAGATAAAAACACTCCCAACTTTTTGCTTTTACACATGAATATATAACTAGCTATTTCTATAACGGCAATTTTTTCTGATCAACAAAGTCAACGGTTTTTTTTCCGTCACAAACACAAAATCGAGATGTGATATCCAAATGAAATAAATCATCAATTTTTCTTAACATAAAGTAACGTAAGTCCAAGCATCCACCAATTTTCTGTCATATGTATGCACTATATAAACAGTATTTAACAGATCAGCTTTCATGCCTGGTCCTCAAGAGATTCAGAAGAGGGGGGTCAGTCCAGAACAAACTAAAGCAGAAAATATAGGGGGAAAGAATGAAGATCAGGAGATAAAAAGGACTGAGCCACCCCAATATATCATAATGAATGGCAACCTGTATCCCGTTCAAGCCATACCTGTTCTGCCCCAGCTACGGACCCCAAAGAACGCAGCACATACAAAGTCCGTTCAAACCTTAGTTTACTAAATAAACCAGTTTTTTACAACAATGGCTGTTAATTAACTGTATTAACAACCGCTAAGCATTCAAAGAATAATACGAAAAGCTTACTGTTGTTGGCAGAATGCCCAGAAGCAATTTGCAGGAAGCTGATAGGATAAGCAAGACAAGACACGAAGGCATGTGAACTAAAGTTGTTCCATGCAAATGGCTTCAGTCGGCTTCCTCCTTAAATAGGCTAAGGGAGTGGCCAATTAGCCCCAAGCCTTACTCTCAAGGAGACCTCCTCCTGAGGAGCCACTCCTGCCTTTTGGCAGCTCTGCGCACCCGTGCATCGATAAAAGGCTCCTCCTCTTCGTCCTCTTCACCTAAGGGAGCTTCTGGAGGTTCTGAAGGCCCTGGCTGAATCCCCACCTCTGGCACCACATCTTCTCCAGCCTCCTCATTGTCTGACTTGAGTGCCAGCTGCCCAGGCTGCTGGCACAGCACCACACCAGCCTCCTCACTGTCTGAATTAGCTACTAGCTGCACAGGCCGCTAACGGGCCACAACAATACCAGAAACCCAATGGACTATTGTAAAGGGCATTCTTTAGCAAACTATTATGTCCTATAACCGAGATGGCGAACCTATGACACCCCTGCCAGAGGTGGCACGCAGTGCCCTCTCTGATGACACGCGAACCGTCACCCTAGATCAGCCCCGCCACACATGCATGCACGCCTCCCACTGGCCAGCTGGTCTTTGCATCTCTGCCGTGCCTGCATGGAGGGCGGGGCATGTGGGGGGAGCCACGTGCGCCTGCGCAGGGGGTGGAGCACCTGCGGGGGGCATGCGCCTGCATGGGGGGGCAGGCTGCGTGAGGGGGGCCACATGTGCCTGCTCACAGGGCCGCGTGCGTCTGCGCGGGGGTGCATGCTGCGGGGCCACGCATGCATTGCATTTTGGGGTTTTGGGCACACACGCACACAGCCAGGCAATGTCGGCTAGCGACCCCCAGGGGGAGGGCCTTCTCTGTGGCAGCTCCTGCCCTCTGGAACGATTTGCCCCCGGAAATACGAAGGATATCGGATCTCCGGGTCTTTCGCCGTGCCCTGAAAACTTTTCTTTTCCATCAAGCAGGGCTGGAGTGAAAACCCCCCCTTTTTTTTAGTTTTTTAATTTTTTAGTTTTTTAGGTTTTAATTTGTCAATGGGTTTTAATTCGAATTGTTTTAAATTTGGGCCAAAGTATGTAATTCTTTTAATAATTTTAAATTTTGTATTGGTATGTGTTTTAGTTCTGGCTGTGCACCGCCCTGAGTCCACTAGGAGAAGGGCGGTATACAAATTGAATAAAATAAAGAGAAGCCAAGAAGTATAATTCAAGGTTGGTATTATTTTCCTCCTGTTTGTTTCAACTGTTGTTCACTTTCTAGGCCCAGCATAAAAACTGGATCCCTCTGGAGACGGCTTGATAACATCAAGAAAGTTCAAGAGCTACAATTCTATTAAGTCTTGGCTGATCCACAATGTGATAGCAATAAGTTCTCCTCTGGAGCACCATTGCCTTAACCCAGCATATCCATGAAAAGAGACAAAAGAAAAACAGCATGCCTCTTAACCACTGCATTATATTTCAATTGACAGGCTCCCTTGGTTATGCAATCTTGAAAACTGCTGGTCATTTATTTGCATTCTTCCTGCTCATGCAGATAATACAGATACCGTATTTTTCAGAGTATAAGACGCACCGGACTATAAGACGCACCAACGTTTTTCGGTGAGGAAAACAAGAAAAAGAAATCTGCCTCTGCCTCCCAGCAATTTTGCCTCCTTGCAGCAAACAGCCTGCTTTACTTTCATTTTCGTTTTCAGCATAGCTTGATTAGCACAAAGGGGGAAAAAATATGCTCCCGCAATTTACCTCCTTGCAGCAAGCAGCAGAGGCCCGCATAAAACGGCTGAGAGCAAAACAGCTGAGAGTCGGTTGGCAGATCCAATCAACTTGTGCTAATTAGGCTGTGCTGAAGCTAAAACGAGCTGTTTCTTCTTGCTGCTTGCTGCAAGGAGGTAAACTGCTGGGAGGCAGAGGCCAAAGGGTGGGGGTCAGTGTGTGGGTGAGGCTACATTTGGTATATAAGAGGAACCTAAATTTTCACCCCCTTTTAAGGGGGGGGGAAGATGCATCTTATACTCCAAAAAATACGGTATTTGTGAAATCCTGTGAAGATGAGCCAAGTCATGCCTCATTCGTCACTCAAAAGTGCTTTTTCAAAAGGCAACTGGACGTCCTTTGTTTTTCCTTGAAGACGTTTTGCTTCTCATCCAAGAAGCTTCTTCAGCTTCTGAAGACCATGACTGAGAATCTCCATAGACATTTGTGGACTTTTTTTTTTGGAAAGCAAAGTCAGGGCATTTTTGGAGCAATTCTACTTTCCCTAAAGAATCCCTCCTGCTTTCCATTGTCTGACCTCTTCGATCAATTCAGGAAAAAAGAAAAGCAATTGCAAGTTGCATGAAATAAATAAAGAAGTTTCGCTTCTCATCCGAGAAGCTTCTTCAGTTCTTCAGAAAAAAGAAGATTCTTGTTTCTTCAAAGAAAAACAAAGAAAGCCCAGTTGACTTTTGAAAAAGCACCTTTGGGACAACCATGACCTGGATGTCATATCGTCACCACTACCGGCTCGGCCGAACCGGGAGGAACCCATCACTGCTCCAGTCCCCTAAGTCATCTTTGTTGCTCTATATTCAATAATGTTTTTGTGGATACTTCAGACTGCCTGCAAACTGAATAGGGCCTTTCCATGACACACCTTTAACCATATAGTAGTGATATCCCACAGGGATATTATTATTATTATTTATTGGTTAATCTTTAGTGAGATTCACAGCCTTTGAGGCTTGTTAATAGCTCAGCAGCTCGAGTCCTAACCAAGGACCTAGGAACTGTTAAGGTATCATCGGAGGATGTAAGCTGTTCCGAGTAAGGTGGTTTTTTGTAGAGTCAAAATGTTCAAGTCCGGCAAATTTAGAATTTCTAAATAGCGGGGTAGCCCTTTGGGTATTGCTCCGAGGGCTCCAATTACAATCGGGACAACACACGATTTCTTTTTCCACAGTCGCTCAACTTCAATTTGTAAGTCCCGGTACTTTGTGATTTTTTTCTTGCTGCTTATCTTCAATCCGTGCATCACCAGGTATTGCAATGTCAATGAACCATACTTTTTTCTTTTCAACTATTGTTATGTCAGGTGTGTTGTGGACCAAGTGCCTGTCAGTCTGAATCCTAAAGTCCCACAAGATCTTGAGTTTCTCATTCTCTAAAACTTTCTCAACCTGATGTTCCCAGTGGTTTTTGCTGTACTCAAATCCAAACTTCTGGCACAATTTCCAGTGAATGATTTTAGTAACACGGTCATGGCGTTGTAGGTAGTCAGTTTGTGAAATTTTGCTTATATTATTATTATTATTATTATTATTATTATTATTATTATTATTATTATTACTATTATTGGAATGACATGCACCTTTTATCTATAAACCTTCTGTTCATGAGCCAGGATCTGCCAGCATAGAAATTTGATCTTGTGAAGTAATGGACATTATACATGAAAAAAACATGCGTTCCACAAGACCATGAAATACACGAGCTTCAGTCGTAATTTGCTGTCTGCCGAATGAGTTACCAACACAATCTTGTCTGCTGATGTCAAAAGAATTTCCAGTTCCACCTCATCGTAAGAAAACCTTCAGATGCTTTGATCAGGAACAGCATGAACTGATAATCTTGGAACAGGACAAATTATCTGAGATGTTCCTAATAAATGAAGGGAAGCTCGTCTTATAACCGCTGAACAAAACTGACAGTTTAATTAAAAGGTAATCTAAGGCACAGCGCTTACGCACTCCCAAAATATGAAAGCAATTTGCATTCCATGATTATGAAAAGTGCTGGAGAAAAAGATGACATTTCCAGAACAATCAGCTGCAGGTTGATATCGTTACTTCTTGTAGGAAAAAAAGAGTTAGGAAGAGTACTTGTTTATGTACAATTAGGATAGGAAGAGAAAACTGAAGTCTGCGATTCTAATACAGTCTCAAGGATATGAGGAAACTTGCACGTTTTGCTTAATTGTCAGTTAAATGAAATGCATGGAGGTTAAACTATACTTTGATTCCAGGGTGGATTTGATTTAAATCAAGCCGATTTAAAACATGATTTAAAACATGATTTAAATCACTAGTTAAAAAAAGGCTTGATTTAAATCAACTCGATTTAAATTGTTATGTGTGTGTGTGTGTGTGTGTGTGTGTGTGTTTCTCAAAATAAAATCTTATTTGTCACCTAATTAGAAAACAGGCTGTACATTACAGCTTAAAATTCATATTCTTAGTCCAGATAAGTATTTATCCATTTGTTTAAAAACCTCAACAGCTTCTGTTAGCACACAGATCCGCTATTATGATAAAGAGAGCCAAGTTTGGTCCAGTGGTTAAACTACCAGGCTAGAAAGCAGGAAGTCATGAGTTCAAGTCCCATCCTAGCTATGAAAACTAGCTGGGTGACCTTGAGCTAGCACTAGTTAGTCTCTCTCAGCCTGACATACCTCACAGGATTGTTGTTGTAGGGAAAATAGGAGATAGGAAGGTTTGTAAAAATAAATAAAATATGCAACTTGCTCTAACCCTAAGAAATGACCTTGTTTCAAGGGTGAAATCCTGCCGGTTCTGACAGGTTCTGGAGAACTGGTAGCGGAAATTTTGAGTAGTTTGGAGAACCGGCAAATACCACCTCTGGCTGGTCCCAGAGTGGGGTGGGAATGGGGATTTTTTTTTTTTTTAATTTGATTTATATGCTGCCCTTCTCCAGAGACTCAGGGCGGCTTACAATGAGTTAAGCAATAGCCTTCATTCTTTTGTATATTTTATACAAAGTCAGCTTATTGCCCCCACAAACTGGGTCATTTCACCTACCTTAGAAAGGATGGAAGGCTGAGTCAACCTTGAGCCTTGGAGAGATTTGAACCAGCAGAAATTGCAGGCAGCTGTGTTAATAACAGGGTGCACTAAACCCCTGTACTATCAAGGCTCTTTTTGCAGTATCCTTCCCCTGGAGTGGGATGGGAATGGGGATTTTGCAGTATCCTTCCCCTGGAGTGGGGTGGGAATGGAGATTTTGCAGTATCCATCCCCTGCCATGCCCACCAAGCCACGCCCACAGAACCAGTAGTAAAAAAATTTGAATTTCACCACTGCCTTGTTTGATTATTTTAACATAAAAGCAGACCCTCAGAATTTCTCTATGAGTTACTTAGCAGCTATTTCTGGAAAAAGTGACCATATAATGTAATGTAATAATAAATGTAATTGTAAAATTTTTGAAAAAATGTTGTACGTTGTCCAGAGTAACTTTCCAGGCGATGGGCGGCCATATAAATGTGACTAGCAAATGATGAATGCATTAAAACTAGTGTTATTTATTTACTTCGGTGATGTACGTGCCTTTCAATTCCAGAAAGGCGCTAAGCAGTTTACATAATACAAAAATAAAAACACAAAATATTAAGGGGAAAATTGAATAATTTTTTTTAAAAAAAAACAGACCCAAGCATACAGAAAAACAAGTTTTGCTAAGGAAAAGTTTGCATAACTTCCCGCAGTCCTGCTTCAGTGACTGTAGCTTGGCGCTTTTTCAGCCTTGTTAATCATGGTTTGAAAACCACAAAGACCACATTTGCATATCGCACTAAGCAAAAACAAACCACACATACGATGTGTGAGACTCGCTGTTCAAAAAGATGCACAACTTTTTTTTTTTGGCAATGAATTTTTATTTCGGTCTTTTGGACCAACGTAAGAATTCGTGTACAACTTAACAACCCTAAAAAAAATTATACGCTACATCCGTATATAAATAATTTTACATAACACACACACAGAGACAAATTCTGAAAAATTCCTATTAAGAAAAAAAAAAAGATCTGACCTTAAGATCAGAATGCAAAATCAGAGCGAGAATATTTCTGGCTCATGTGGTACAGTGGGGCAGCGCCATCCAGATTTTACAGAATACAAAACCAGAATACAGAATTGGAAGAGACTTTAGAGGTCTTCTAGCTCAGTGATGGCTAACCTTTTTACCGTTGCGTGCCAAAGGTGGGGGGAGCGCGGGGGGGTCATGTGCACATGTGCCCACACCCATAATTCAATGCCCCTCCGGGCCCCGCGCATGCGCGCACAATCCCCCTGCGTTCCCCCCCGTTTTTGGCACACAACAGCAAAAAGGTTACCGGTGGGCCCGGGAGGCCTGTTTTTTCGCCCTCCCCAGGCTCCAGAGGCTTTCTTGGAGCCTGGGGAGGGCAAAAACAGCCTTCCCCATTCCCCGGAGGCCCTCCGGAGGCTGGAAATGGCCCGTTTCCCAGCTTCCAGTAGGCCCAGAAGGCCTGAAAATCAGCTGGTGCTGAGCTAGGGCAACACTCGCGTGCCCACAGATATGGCTCCGTGTGCCACCTGTGGCACGCGTGCCATAAGTTCGCCATCACAGTTCTAGCCCAACCTCCTGCTCAAGCAGGAGAATCCAAACCACTCCAGTATTAATGCTACAGAGCAGCAATTGGCCATTTTGAAAAATTCTTTTACTATAAAAACAAGAAGACAAGAGTAGTAAATTTCTGTATGCTCCAGATTTAATAATATGTAAAGGACTGGCAAAAGTATATTTACTATAATAGTATACGGGTCCCTCTTTCGTTTACATTTAGTACATTTTAATCACTATAACGTATGAATTTCCTGTTTGATTTTAGTAGCACTTGGATTTTTCTACCTTTTTATGATGTTTCGGTAGTTTATATCTCACCGCAAAAATAAAAACAAATTCAAAATTTACACAAAATTAAGTGTAAATATGGCCTGGCATATCCTGGTTAAGTTTGAGCACTATGAAATCTATGAGCAGACATGTGGAGCCATCTAACTCTCATTTAAAGTGACTATAAAATGTCACTTAAGCTTAAACAACAGAAAAAACTGTACAAGGAACTAAAGAATTATAAGAAGAAATGAAAATGAAAGTTGCAAGTTATATAAAGTTATATTTATATTTAGACAGAGAGAGAGAAAGAAAGAAAGAGGGAGAGAGGAAGAGAGAGAGAGGAGGGAAGAGAGGAAGAGAAAGAGAGAGAGAAAGAAAAAGAGAAAGAAAGAGAAAGAGGGAAAAAAGAGAAAGAGAAAGAGAGAAAGAAAAAGAGGGAGAGAGAAAGAGAAAGAGAAAAGGAAAGAGAGAAAGAGAAAGAGAAAGAGAAAGAGAGAGAGAGAGAGACTAAAAAAACAAAGAACAGCATGGACCTTAAAGAATAAAGCACAACATACAACATGGAATAGGAGCACAACATCGGTGAGCAGGAAAACACAAAGCTTTGCCAACTTTTATGGGAACAAATTATGAGACTGGAGAAGCATTAAAGCATCACCGCCAGAGAGTTTGAGAAGGAACTATTTTCAGATGAGCTGGAGAAAAACTACAGAAACCGGTAGAATCGTTTAAATCTGTTCAAATCTTAGAAAAGAGACATCTGTCTATAACAGAGGTGTCACTCAAGGCCCGCGGGCTGCATCCGGCCAACAGAGTGCTTAGATCTGGCCCGCGGGGCTGCCCTGGAAACCACAAAACACCAGTCCGTGATGCCTCTGCCAGCGAAAACGGAGCTCATGAAGACCGCATATGGCGCTCCTGAGCGCCATTTTCACTGGCAGAGGGTTGCAGGAGGCCATCGCAGCCGAAAACAGAGCTCGCGAGTCCGTTTTCGCTGGCAGAGTTCTCAGGTCACCACAGGCACCCCCGACACGAGTGACGTTGCGCTGGCCATGCCCACCCGAGGTCAAACACAACCCTGATGCGGCCCTCAATGAAATTGAGTTTGACACCCCTGGTCTACAACTATGATGAAGCCAAAAACGATATACAACATAAGGAGTAGAGTTTGCACTGCCCTACACATTTTACTACTCTCCCCCAATCCCAGGACATCTGTGATTGCTAGTTCGTCACTGTCAATCACTGGTTTACAGTTGAGAACTCAACAATAATTAAGTTCCTGAACCAGAGGATCAATTATAGCTAGAGCAGGGGTCAGCAACCTGCGGCTCTGGAGCCGCATGTGGCTCTTTCATCCCTCTGCTGCGGCTCCGTCACTCAAAATATGCGTCACAACCGCCAATGTGCGACACCCTCCAGCATGCGATTTATTGCGCCATGGATAAACCCAAGAAAAGTTTCAGAAGAAAACAGAACGTTTAATTCAACTACATATGCTAGTTTTGTGGCCAGTCAAGAAATAGTCAGGTATGGGAAGGGTTTTTGTGGCTCCCGGTGTTTTCTTTTCTGTGGGAAACGGATCCAAATGGCTCTTTGAATGTTTAAGGTTGCAGACCCCTGTCCTAGTTGATGGGATGTGGCATGTTGGTTGGAAGACAGTCTTTAGATGAGAGATCCTAGTTTGCATAGGATAGCATGAGAATAGCTGGGCAAAACTGAGGTTGCGCTCTGGGCCACTAAGCCCTCCAGGAAAAATAAAAAATAAAAAAAACCCAGAGGTTTGCAGACAGGTGTGGGAGCACCCAAGAGGCAGCATCTGATTAGAAAACTTCACCTGTCCCCGATTCCTCTTCCTTGGGTGCCCCACAAAAGAGCCTTGCCCAGCCTTGCCCTTATCCATTTATTTATTCATTTATTTATTTATTCAATTTATATACCGCCCTTCTCCTGGTGGACTCAGGGCGGTGCACAGCCAAAACTAAAATACATAACAATACAAAATTTAAAATTAATTAAAAGAATTATATACTTTGGCCCGAATTAAAACAGTGCGAATTAAAACCCATTAACAAATTAAAACTAAACAATTAATAACCATTAAAAACTAAAAAAGGGGGGCGGGGTTCACGCCAGCCCTGCTTGCTGGAAAAGAAGAGTTTTCAGGGCTCGGCGAAAGACCCGAAGATCCGATATCCTTCTTATCTCCAGGGGCAGATCGTTCCAGAGGGCGGGGGCTGCCACAGAGAAGGCCCTCCCCCTGGGGGTCGCCAGCCGACATTGCCTGGCCGACAGCACCCTGAGGAGTCCCTCTCTGTGGGAGCGTACTGGACGGTGGGAGGCTATCGGCGGCAGAAGGCGGTCCCGCAAGTATCCATGATTACGCCCTATATTTATTTTTATTTTATTTATTTGTCAAGCGTATCTAACAGATAAAAAGTATAGAACGTGATTATGAATACATGGCGTGGATATTATTAAAATGAAATTACTACATTATTACATCCCATCACTAAAAGAGAGAGAGGGAGAGAGACAGAGAGAGGGAGGGAGAGTTAAGGAGGGGGGACCATTGACATTTTGGCCTGACGCAATTGACACCTGGGCAAGATGTTTTGCAAAGGAGCTGTGCCAGCCAGGGATCTGCCAGCAGGACCGGTTGGATCCCAAATCTAGCGGGGTGGGGGGAGAGATCCAGGAGCAAAACAGCCAGGCAGATCTCCCCCAGCTGATCTGCTCTTCCAAAGTGGGCAACCCACTGAGAAAAGTCCCCAGCCCAGGAATGCCACCCTGGGCAAACCCGGACCTAGACAGGGAAGCGCCCGTGCAAGGAACGGTGCCCGCGTGGGGAAAGGCAGCCTGGGGGGAAGCCCCCCACCCCACCCAGGACGGGGAAGGTGGGGGCAGACCATGGGGGGGATTTTTTTTGGAAAGCAAGCCGACTTGTGCATCAGCCCCGGAGACCCTGCAGCCGCTTCCCGCGCTTGCAAAAGTGGCCATTGCCCGTTGCCGGCTTTTGCAATGCCTGCATCTTTGCTATTGCGCCCCCACCCCCGGCTCGCCGCGGCCCCCTCACCTGCAGCCACACCTCCGGCTCCAGGGCGCCTGCGCCACGGAGGGACCTATCAACAGGCGGAGGAGGAGGGGAGGAGGAGGGGGGCGCACCGGTGTGAGGCCCCGCCTGCCAACTCTCTCTCTCTCTCTCTCTCTCTCTCTCTCGCCAAGCTTAGGGAGGGGGGCTCTCGAGGTCATCTAGCCGGGCAGCCTCCGGGGATGAGGAAGGGTTAAGCCCCGAGCCCTTCCCGAGGGTCTCTTGTCTTGATGGATCTTTGGAAGGCAGAGAGGTTAAAGGCAAGAACTCTTTCTCTGGGGCAAAGGAGGTCACCTGGACCGGTGTTGCTCCACCTGGCCAATATTTAGATGAACTGCAAATCCCAGAATCCTCTTCCCAGCATGCATGGACTGCAGCTCCCAGAATTCTGCACCAGGGATGTGTGGATTGCAACACCCAGAATTCACCAGGTATGTATGGACTGCAGCTCCCAGAATTCTTTAGCCAGCCTGAATGGACTGCAGGTCCCAGAATCCTCCCAGCATGCATGGACTGCAAATTTCAGAATCCCCCTCCCAACATGCATGGACAGCAGCTCCCAGAATTCTGCACCAGGGATGCATGGAGTGCAACCCTCAGAATTCCTCAGCCAGCCTGCATGTCCTGCAAATCCCAGAATCCTCCCAGCATGCATGGATGGAAGCTCCCAGGATTCTGCACCAGGCATGCATGGAGTGCAACACCCAGAATTCACCAGGTATACATGGGCTGCAACTCCCAGAATCCTCCCAGCATGCATAGACTGCAAATTCCAGAATCCCCCTCCCAGCATGCATGGACAGCAGCTCCCAGAATTCTGCACCAGGCGTGCATAGAGTGCAACTCCCACAATTCCTCAGCCAGCCTGCATGTCCTGCAAATCCCAGAATCCTCCCAGCATGCATGGATGGAAGCTCCCAGGATTCTGCACCAGGCATGCATGGAGTGCAACACCCAGAATTCACCAGGTATACATGGGCTGCAACTCCCAGAATCCTCCCAGCATGCATAGACTGCAAATTCCAGAATCCCCCTCCCAGCATGCATGGACAGCAGCTCCCAGAATTCTGCACCAGGCGTGCATAGAGTGCAACTCCCACAATTCCTCAGCCAGCCTTCATGTCCTGCAAATCCCAGAATCCTCCCAGCATGCATGGTCTGCAGTTCCCAGAATTCTTTATTCAGCATGCTGGCTGGGGAATTCTGGGACTTTCAAGTCCACCCATTTCAACTCTGCCTAGGACCCCTGCTTGGGGCAGAGTTACGGAGGGAATTTCTGGCCAACAGTCACCCATCCTTGTGCAGAAATGACCTCCCACTCAGCTGCTCCAGCAGCACCAATCCAAGTAGGCAGACACACACTCCTTTTGGTTACAGAGTTCAAGCCCTTCCACCTGAAGGCCGTGACCAGGGGGGCCTTTGCACAAGTACGCCTGGTGCACCAGTTGTGCCCTTTCCTAGACCGGGATGCCCTCGCCATGGTCACTCACGCCCTTGTTACTTCTCGGTTGGACTACTGTAACGCCCTCTACATGGGGCTGCCCTGGGATGCCCTGGGATGCACCCGGAGGCTACAGCTAGTCCAGAATGCGGCCGTGTGGGTTGTTACGGGGGCTTCTCGTTACTCCCGTGTGACACCTCTCCTGCGCGACCTGCACTGGCTGCCGGTGGTCCTTCGGGTCCGTTTCAACGTGCTGGTGCTCACCTATAAAGCTCTACATGGCTTAGGCCCGGGGTACTTGCAGGATCATCTCCTGCCATCCTCCCACTGTCCTGTGCGCTCCCACAGAGCGGGTCTCCTCAGGGTGCCGTCAGCCAGACAATGTCGGCTGGCGGCCCGCAGGGAGAGAGCATTCTCTGTGGGAGCGCCGACCCTCTGGAACGGTTTGCCCACCGGGCTTAGGACAGCCCCCGACCTCCTCTCCTTCCCCCGCGAACTGAAGACGTGGCTCTTTTATCAAATGGGCTGATCCGTTGGGGGATTTTTACATTGAAATAATTTTAATAAATTTTAATTGGATCTTAATTTTTTATGTAATTTTCGAATTGTTGAATGTTTTCTTTGTAAGCCGCCCTGAGTCCTTCGGGAGAAGGGCAGCATATAAATTACATAAATAAAATAAATAATAAATAAATAAATTTCTGAAGGTCATCCCTTGGAGGATCAGGCCCCAAAAGGTCCCTGCTGCAGCCCCTTCACCCAGAACAAAGAGTGGAGCTGGGGAGGTTTCCTGTAAGTCTTTGACTTCCGTTAAGTGCTTTGTCCTTGCAAAGGCCAGGAGGGCAAGTCCATAGGAAGAGCCTGTCATAGACAAAGACCTAAAATTTTTCTTTCTTGTGGACCCAAAGGTGCTTTTTTCAAGAGGCAACTGGACTTTCTGGTTTTTCTTTGAAGAGCAGAGCTGAAGAAGCTTCTTGGATGAGAAGCGAAACGTCTTCAAAGAAAAACCGGAAAGTCCAGTTTTTGCCTCTTCTTTACTTTTACTTTTACTTTTATTTGATTTGTATACCGCCCTACTCCCGAAGGACTCAGGGCGGTGAACAGCCAACAATAAAACACATACATAAAAAATTTAAAAAGCAGAGATAAAATCGAATTAAATAGTTTGGCCCAGACAAATTTAAAACCCCGATCAATTTAAAACAATTTAAACTTTGAATATTAAAAATGCTAAAAAATATTTAAAAATATTAAAAATGTTTAAAAAGAGGGAGAAAGTTAGGCCAGGCCAGCCTGGTGAAATAAAAAGGTCTTTAGAGCGCGGCGGAAGGTGCGCAGATCCGGGATCCTCCGCATCTCCGGGGGGAGCTCGTTCCAGATAGTAGGTGCCCCCACAAAGAAGGCTCTCCCCCTGGGGGCCGCCAGTCAACATTGTTTGGCCGACGGCACGTGGAGGAGCCCCTCTCTATGAGAGCGTACCGGCCGGTGGGAGGCTATTGGTGGTAGTAGGCGGTCCCGCAAGTACCCAGGTCCTGAGCCATAAAAGTACTCTTCAAAAAGCACCTTTGGGACAACCATGACCTGGATGACTGGAGAATCTCCATAGACACATGTGAACATTTTTTTGGAAAGCAAAGTCAGGGCTTTTTGGAGTAATTCTACTTTACCCTAAAGAATCCCTCCATTCTGCTTTCCATTGCATGAAATGAGTAAAATCAATAAAACAGAGACCGATATGTCAAGTATTTGCAAGCCATTGGCACATGTGTCATATAGACACCAGTGGAGGCAGAGAGTGTCTCTACCCCTATGTGGAAAGGAGGGGCTTACCCTGAGTATAAAACCTCCTCCAACCTTTTCCACCTCGCTCTCTCCATCTCTCTCTCTTTTCATGTTTGTTCCTCATGAGACTTGATCTCTGTTGTACATAGTTAATATGATTTATTATATGAATAAATACGTTTAAGACATTTATGCATCTGCCTCTGAACTCTTCTATGCTCCTGGGTGTTTCTATGATCCCAATTCCACACGATAAAGATGGGGAAACTTTTAAGGGGTCAGCCCAAACTCAAAAGTATGGCTAATGCCGAAAAGAAGGGTTTGTTTATTTATTTATTTTATTTATTTGTCGAGTACGTATTAGATAATATTGATTGTGGGGACAATAAGCCAGCTTTGTATAGAACAACACCGCTTGGGGGGGGGGGGCGAAAGCCCTAATAAGCAGATATATACATAGAAGTATGCAGGCTATTGCTATAATGCATTGTAAGCCGCCCTGAGTCTATGGAGAAGGGCAGCATATAAATTGGATTAATAAATAAATAAATTATATATGTATGTATGTATGTATGTATGTATAAGCATGAATTGAATACATAAAATGAATACCAGAGAGGGCCTTCTCTGTGGCAGCTCCTGCCCTCTGGAACGATTTGCCCCCGGAGATACGAAGGATATCGGATCTCTGGGCCTTTCGCCGTGCCCTAAAAACTTTTCTTTTCCATCAAGCAGGGCTGGCGTGAACCACCCCCCCCCTTTTTTTTTTTTTTAGCTTTTTAAATTGTCAATGGCTTTTAGTTTGAATGTTTTAAATTTTGGGCCAAAGTCATGTAATTCTTTTAAAAATTTTAAATTTTGTATTGGTATGCGTTTTAGTTCTGGCTGTGCACCGCCCTGAGTCCACTAGGAGAAGGGCGGTATACAAATTGAATAAAATAAAATAAATAAAATAAATAAATAATACAATTACCGGGAACATTAGGACAGGGACGTAGGCACGCTGTTGCTCTTATGCACACCCCTTACAGACTTCTTAGGAATCGGGTGAGGTTAACAGTAGCCAGTCTTAAGGTTAAAATTTTGGGGGGTTTGGGGATGAAACCACAGAGTCAGGTAGTGCATTCCAGGCATTGACCATCTGACTCTGTGTTGGTCGTCTGACGTGAAATTAACCTTCCTTGCAGAGAGATTGAAAAACATCTCTCCGGTTGCTAGGAAACAGACAACAACGTGATCTTTATAAAGATAAAAGTGACAGGAGGACAAACAATAGAATCGGTGAGACTCTGCCCATGTGACCCTGATCTTAAGCGATTGTGATCGCTTGGGCAACTCAAATGCGCAATTCCTGCTGCAGCCAGCAGAGGCACTCGAAGCGCAAACAGGATGTTTCTGTCATTTCCAGTTTGACCCCCTTCTTTTATTCAACACACAAATTCCGTGACGTCAATAGAAGCGCAAGGAACAAGGCAAATATTTGAATATCAGATCCGTAAACCACAAAAGAAGGCAAATAAGACTCCAGTTTAGTCAGCTGCCGGATATCTCACAAGGACCAAACTAAATTTAACTTTGAAACATGTATAAATATTCCTCAATTTACGACCACAACTGAGCCCAACATTTCTGCTGTTAAGTGAGTTTTGCCCGATTTTATGACTTTTCTTGCCACAGTTGTTCAATGAATCATTGCCGTTGATAAGTTAGTAACCCAGTTGTTAAATGAATCTGGCTTCCCTATTGACTTTGCTTGTGAGAAGGTCACGAAAAGTGATGACATGACCTTGGGACACCGCAACGGTCATAAATATGAGTCCGTTGCCAAGCATCTGAATTTTGATCACATCATCATGGGGACGCTGCAAAGGTTGTACCTGTGAAAAACGGACATAAGCAGTGGTGAAATCCAATTTTTTTTACTACCGGTTCTGTGGGCGTGGCGTGGTGTGGCTTGGTGGGCATGGCAAGGAAAGGATACTTCAAAATCTCCATTCTCACCCCACTCTAGGGGGAAGGATATTGCAAAATCCCCATTCCCTCCCCCACTCCAAGGGAAGGATACTGCAAAATCCCCATTCTCTCCCCACTCCAGGGGGAAGGATATTGCAAAATCCCCATTCCCATCCCACTCAGAGAAAGGATACTGCAAAATCCCCATTCCCTCCCCACTCCAGGGGAAGGATATTGCAAAATTCCCATTCCCTCCCCACTCTGGGGCCAGCCAAAGGTGGTATTTCCTTGTTCTCCGAACTACTCAAAATTTCCGCTACCAGTTCTCCGAACTACTCAAAATTTCCGCTACCGGTTCTCCAGAAACTGCTGGATTTCGCTCCTGGACATAAGTCACTTTTTTCAGTGCCGTTGAATGGTCTTTGAATGGTCACTAAATGAACTGTTGTACATTGAGGACTTCTTATATCACACTCTGTAACCAGAAAGTTCCATAACGAGGGCCATCGAAGGAAGAATGATTCAATAAATGATAAATAAATCCATATATTCAAGCTGTGTTTAAAAGTTTTGCAATGTGGACGGTGTAATGAAAAGACAAAATTCTCTTTCAACCTTCTACACTATGAGAGCAATAATTTGACTCCAGATGTTGCTCCAGAAATTATAAAGGCAGTTCTGCTGAAACGGAATAATGTACGAAGGACAACATGTGGCAAATACTTAGCAGTGAAAAAAATATAAAAGAAAGAAAAAGAAAGAAAACACAAAATAATAGAATGGGGCAAAACGGTAACTCAAAAGATATAATTATGTTAAATCAGAATGCCCTGCCTGCAAAAATAGAAAAAAATATTTCCTTTGTGAAAAACTTGACAACGGAAAGTATATAAAGAGGAGAAGCTCATTCAAGGGCAAATATTAACTTTTTTTAACCTTAGCTGCTTCAGAAGGCAAACAGCTAAAGCCCATGAAAATATAACAATCGGAGGAAAATTCAATAATGGAAAGAAGAGCTGCAAAAATAAAAACTAACGACACGATTGTTTTGAAAAGGTCTGCCAAGGAAATTAAGTTGGAAAAATTAAGCTGAATCTCCACAGACAGAAGATGTCTATGGAGATTCTCAATCATTCGGGTCATAATTGTCCAAAAGTCAAGTAGACTTTCTTGATGTGTCTTTTTCTTTTCGTTTTTTCCTTGAAAATGTTTTACTTCTGATCCAAGAAACTGAAGACGTTTTCAAGCAAAAAAAGAAAAAAAAAATCAGTTGCTTTTTGAAAAAAGTACCTTTGAGGTTGGAGACAGAAGGGATCCAAATTTTAATGAGAATTCAAGCACATTTATTAAAAAATGTGGGTAGATAAACACCAGAGTGTGAAGGCAAGGAGCTACGGCAAGGTATCTTCCATGCAATAAATATTGGAATTTCATTCCCAGACGAGCTGTAAAATTAATCAAGACGGATTGGCTGCAATCGAACAAGAGGGTTTAAGCAAACAAATCGTGCAATCCTATATATGTATGTATGTGTATCTTTTATTAGATTAAGATGCATTTGCCGTGTTCGGATCTAATCAGTCTTAGGAAAGAATGAAGCCACACCAGGAATGCACACATTCAGAGGAAAAGCTCAAATAGCACATTGAGCAGAATAGAAAAATAGCTAAAGCTTATAGAAAGTTGAGAATTATCAGAGAAGCATAACATATGGGTTGGCCCAATATTAGGAACGGAAATGGAATAGAGCAATTCCCAATTTGCTTAGATCCCAGGATCTCAACCAAGGCAACATGAAACAACATTAAATAAATAACTCGGCTGCTGCATGTTTTTATTTTTGCATTGTGTCTTTTTTATATATACATATTGTGTATTTAATTGTTAACCTCCATGTGTGAGATAGATGGCTATATCCATTCAAATAAATATTCCCTCCCCCCCCCCCAGGTTGGAAAACATCGCGTATAAACCGTTCCCAAATGTTTTATTTTTAGTGTCTGAGAGGCCCACTGGATGCTGGGCAAAAAAAAGCTAGTAATATATTCACAATATCCAGATTACCATTTAGAAAATGTGGGGTTTGCAAAGATGCTGTTTTTGCAATTGCTTCTGAAGGTTTTCCACAACAAGTTACCCGAAGTCTTAGGTGGGAATATCATGTGTGTAAAGTTATCCTAAAAGCATTGTCATCTTTTGCTTTACACGGATATAAAGGTCAATCAAGTAGAACGGTTTTTAGTCCTTCTTGTTGTTAGTTGCAAAGTCATGTCCGACCCATCGTGACCTCATGGACGATGTTCCTCCAGGCCTTCCTGTCCTCTACCATCCTGCGGAGTCCATTTAAGCCCACGCCGACTGCTTCAATGACTCCATCCAGCCACCTTGTTCTCTGTCATCCCCTTCTTCTTTTGCCCTCAATCGTTCCCAGCATCAGGCTCTTCTCCAGTGAGTCCTTCCTTCTCATTAGGTGGCCAAAGTATTTGAGTTTCATCTTCAGGATCTGGCCTTCTAAAGAGCAGTCAGGGTTGATCTCCTCTAGGACTGACCGGTTGGATCGCCTTGCAGTCCAAGTGACTCGCAGGCATCTTCTTCAGTACCATCGTTCAAAGGCCTAGAACGGCTGAAACCAGACCCAGAGAAAATTGGCAAGGGGGTGGTGTCCCCCCAGCTAGAAACTTTATGACGCAGGGATGAGCTAGAGATAGCATTGAGTGTCCAACCGATCAACGATATTTTAGGGTGCTGGGTTTCACCCACTTTGAAACAGACTTAGGAAAAAATCAAAGTGCTTAAATTAAAGAGTTAATAAAAAAATGAAAGATTTAGCATTTAACCAAGGATAATCTGCTCATACTGGTCCCCCATTACAGCCTTCCAGAAATCATACAACAGCATGGCAACAAGTACAGTGCATTTTGTTTCTGAGCCCAAACTTTAATGTAGTTCAACAGAATATGACTGCTGAACTAGACGGATAGTCATATTTTTGCAGTGCCCAAACATGCATACATCCTGCTTCTGACAAGGATAGCAGAAACATGTTTGACCATGCATGCAAAAAACCAAAATGTTCAATAAAGCAATGGGGATGTGCGCTTGGGACTACAGGCAGTCCTCAATTTACGACCAATTCCTTTGACAACAGTCTGAAGTTACAACAGTGCTGTCAAAGGAATTTTATAACCTGCCTTACAATTAACAACAATCGTACCATCCCTGTCGATCACAATTCAGACACTTGGCAATCAGTTCACATTTAGAAGGGATGTAGCATCCTATGGTCACATCATTCTGATTTGCAACCTTCCCAGCTGGGCCTCTGGGCAGCGGGTACTCTGTCTTTTGTTTTGTTTTTTAATGGACAATATATGTATTCTTGCAGGCGGGGGGGGGGGGGAACTTTCCAGAAGAAAAAAAGCCAGAGATCCAGCTCGGAAGGTTGCAAATCACAATCATGTTTCTTGGGCAGGGGTGAAATGTAAAATTTGTTACTACCGGTTCTGTGGGCGTGGCTTGGTGGGGGGGGGTCGGGTAATGTGACAGGGGGGGGGGGGCATGGCCAACTTTTTTTTTTTTTAAACTTTTCAAAGTATTTTTTCTAATGCTTTGAAAAACCTCTCTGCCGATCAGGCAACTCAGCTGGGATCGTCAGAGACTTTTCAAAGCATTTTTTTTTTACCACCTCTTCGGCCAAGAGGTTGCAGAAAAAAATGCTTTGAAAAGCCTCTGATGATCCCAGCTGAGCTGCGCGATCATCAGAGGCTTTTTTTTTTTACTTTTAAAAGCATTTTTTTGTCAGAAGAGGTTGTAGAAAAAATGCTTTAAAAGAAAAAAAAGGCTCTGATGATTGTGTGGCTTAGCTGGGAATGGGGGTGTGCGTGCAGGGATTTTTGCTACCGGTTCTCCGAACCACCAGCCACCATCGCTACCGGATCAGGTGATCCGGTCTGAACCAGGAGCATTTCACCCCTGTTCTTGGATGTCCCTATTTAAAAAACAATAAAAATAAAATGAAATTAATAAAATAAAATGAACGAAGAAGAAGTTTGCAAATTTGCGACCGCGTAGTGACTTGCTTAACAATCGCAGTGATTTGCTTAAAGACCATTGCAAAAAAGGTTGAAAAATTTGATGTGGTCATGGGATGTCTCACTCTTGCTTAACGATAAATGTCCTGGTCCCAATCGTTGCCCTAAGTTGAGGACTAGATGATCAGTGTTTCTGAAAGTTAGCAACTTTTAAGATGTGTGGACTTCCAACTCCCAAAAATACTGGCCGAGGAATTCTGGGCTCTGAAGTCGATGCACCTTAAAGTTGCCAAGTTGGAGACACACTGAAGGCTGTTAATTGATAAAACATTGACTCAGAGGCTTAGATTCATTATCAACATAAAGCTTGAGCTAAAACGCAGAAAAATGAGGATGCCAGTTACACAGCAAAGCAAAAGAATTCAGGCATCGCATTACACACAAAACGAAAGTCCCGAAGCAGCATCTTGTTAAAGCCAAAAATGTATACTGCCTTTTCTGAAAATAAGAAGAGCAACGTGCAAAGGAACTGAAGGATAAATTCGGGGAAACATATTGCATTCCTAAAGAACGAGCCCAAGACAGAAAGAAATCAAAAGATGGAACAACAGTATTCCAAAATGAAGTCAAGAATAATGCAAATGAAATTTAGAATGAGAATCAGAATAGAGCTGGAAGGGACCTTGGAGGTCTTCTAGTCTAACCCCCTGCTCAAGCAGGAGATCCTATACCCATGATGGCGAAATTATGGCACGCGTGGCACGCGGAGCCATATCGGTGGGTACGCGGAGCCATATCGGTGGGCACACGACCATTGCCCTAGTTCAGCTCCGGCATGCGCCAGCTGATTTTTAGAGCCTTCCGGGCCCACCGGAAGTCGGGAAACAGGCTGTTTCCAGCCTCCGGAGGGCCTCTAGGAGGGTGGGGAAGGCCGTTTTCACCCTCCCCAGGTTCCTAGAAAACCTCTGGAGCCTGGAGAGAGCAAAAAATGGGCCTTCTGGTCCAACCGGAAGTTGGCAAATGGGCCATTTCCGGGCCCACCAGAAGTCGGGAAACAGGCTGTTTCCAGCCTCTGGAGGGCCTCCAGGAGGATGGGGAAGGCCGTTTTCGCCCTCCCCAGGTTCCTAGAAAACCTCTGGAGCCTGGAGAGAGCAAAAAATGGGCCTTCCGGTCCAACCGGAAGTTGGCAAATGCGCCATTTCCGGGCCCACCAGAAGTCGGGAAACAGGCTGTTTCCAGCCTCCGGAGGGCCTCTAGGAGGGTGGGGAAGGCCATTTTCGCCCTCCCCAGGTTCCTAGAAAACCTCTGGAGCCTGGAGAGAGCAAAAAATGGGCCTTCTGGTCCAACCGGAAGTTGGCAAATGGGCCATTTCCGGGCCCACCAGAAGTCGGGAAACAGGCTGTTTCCAGCCTCCGGAGGGCCTCTAGGAGGGTGGGGAAGGCCATTTTCGCCCTCCCCAGGTTCCTAGAAAACCTCTGGAGCCTGGAGAGAGCAAAAAATGGGCCTTCCGGTCCAACCGGAAGTTGGCAAATGCGCCATTTCCGGGCCCACCAGAAGTCGGGAAACAGGCTGTTTCCAGCCTCTGGAGGGCCTCTAGGAGGGTGGGGAAGGCCGTTTTCACCCTCCCCAGGTTCCTAGAAAACCTCTGGAGCCTGGAGAGAGCAAAAAATGGGCCTTCTGGTCCAACCGGAAGTTGGCTAATGGGCCGTTTCCGGGCTCCGGAGGGCCTCTGGAGAGGGGAAGGCCGTTTTCACCCTCCCCAGGCTCCAAGAAAGCCTCTGGAGACTGCGGAGGGCGAAAAACAGGCCTACCGGGCCCACTGTGCCATCACGTGCCAAAAGTGGGGGGAGCATGGGGGGGTCATGTGTGCGTGCGTGGGGGCAGGGCGCATTAAATTATGGGTGTGGTCCCCACGCGACGGCAGAAAGGTTCGCCGTCACTGCCCTATACCATTTCAGACAGGTGACTGTCCAGTCTTTTCTTAAAAAGCTCCAGCGGATGAAGCACCCACAACTTCTGAAGGCAAGCCATCCCACTGGTTAATTGTCCTCACTGTCAGGAAGTTTCTCTCTACTTCTAGGTTGCTTCTCTCCTGGATTAGTTTCCACCCATTGTTTCTTGTCTCGCCTTCTGGTGCTTTAGAAAATAAGTTGACCCCTTCTTCTTTGTGGCAGCCCTTCAAATACTTGTTAAATTCACCAACAAGTGAATTGTACCAGACAGGATAGGAGGAGAAATAGTTTAATTTGTGGCAGATCAAAAGGAGTTAGGCTAACACATTTTCTGACTAACAAATATAATTAAAAAAACATATGTTTTTTTTACGGGCTGCGGCTTCTGGCTTTCATTAAAATTGGCTAGCTGGAAATTCTAACTGCTTTTGATTCGGGTTTTTTTTTTTTTAACTTGGTACGGAAGTAAATTAAAGTCAACGCTGTGAAAAAAAAAATGATGGATCGATTTTGCTTATTTAATTTATAGGCGCTATAAATCACAGCTCTGGTTGGTGCACAACATAAAATGATTTAGCGGAATAATGTAAAGGTCGTACAAAACGAACAAGCTTGGGAAAAGCTTGTTTTTTAGCTGAGGATGATGGGATTTGTTTTTATTGTTTCTGGACAAATAGGTCTTGCACCGCTATCGTACATCGACTAGTTTTTTTCAGTCTGCCAAATAATCTTGTTGCACAGAATATTTTTGAGCATTTTCTCTCTGCTGAAAAATGCTATTTATTAATCTTGCTCTACTCTGTTTTTTTTAAAAAAAAAACACGTAAAATAAAAGATTGTTGGCTTAAACTTGAGAGAAGCGACTGGTTTCATGCAGTTCTGTAAACTCCAAGCCAGCCAACCACATTATGTTTTCCATTTCCACCATAGGTGAAACCAATCCTAAATTCAATTGTGACATCCGTGGGTACTGCAGCCAAACACTGGTATGTACAAATGTATGTAAAATTCACATTCCGAGCGCAGTCCAATTCCTGGAGGACTTTGGGCAGCATACAGAATTTAAAACAATGATAGAAAACTGAATGCTAGACAGAAAGAAAAAAAAATAATGGTTAGCCCGGTGGAGCAAACATCCACAAAAATCCCATAGAATGTCTCACAGGAGGAGCCCGCATCATCACTAGCTTGGAGCTCGGGAGAAAAATGAGGTCTTCAAAACAGAGCTGGGTCCATTCAAATCTTGGCGGTCAGAAGCTGTTCAACAGGATAGGTGTTTAAAGGATGGGACCTGGAGCATGCTGACTCTATCTGTTCTTAAAGGATAGGCAAAAACAATAGGATTGAGGGTTAGGGCTAGGGCTAGGGCTAGGATTAATGTTAGGGCTAGGGTTGGGCTACAGCTAGGGCTAGGGCTACGGCTAGGGCTAGGGTTAGGGTTGGGTTACGGCCAGGGATGAGTTCTACTTACCTTTACTACTGGTTTGTAATGGGAGCGCGCTTCTGCGCATGCACAGATCATCAATTATGACATCTGGGCACGTGGGCAGAGCCTCCTGCTGCTTTACTACCAGTTCTAAAGAACCGGACAGAACCGGGAGCAACCTACCACTGGTTAGGGCTAGGGCTGGGCTGGGCTGGGTTGGGTTAGGGTTACAGTTAGAGTTAGGGTTAGGGTTAGGGTTAGGGTTAGGGTTAGGGTTAGGGTTAGGGCTAGGGCTAGGGCTAGGGTTAGGGCTAGGGCTAGGGTTAGGGTTAGGGTTAGGGTTAGGGTTAGGGTTAGGGTTAGGGTTAGGGTTAGGGTTAGGGTTAGGGCTAGGGCTAGGGCTAGGGTTAGGGCTAGGGCTAGGGTTAGGGTTAGGGTTAGGGTTAGGGTTAGGGTTAGGGTTAGGGTTAGGGTTAGGGCTAGGGCTAGGGCTAGGGTTAGGGCTAGGGTTAGGGTTAGGGTTAGGGTTAGGGTTAGGGCCAGAGGTAGTATTCAGCCGGTTCGCACAGGACAAGAAGCAATGGGTGGAAATCAGCCAAGGAGAGAAACAACTTAGAACTATGAAGAAATTTCCTCACAGTTAGAACAATTAATCAGTGGAACGACTTGCCTCCAGAGATTGTAGATGCTTCAACACTGGAACATTTTATGAAGAGATTGGATAACCATTGGTCTGACATGCTATAGGGTTTCCTCCCTCTGCAGGGGGTTGGACTAGAAGACCTCCAAGGTCCCTTCCAACTCTGTTATTCTATCTTCTAAGCAATCTCCATCAACACCTCTGCAAACATGCTCTCCATCAACTGCACCAACATTCTCAGTTCTTTGAGCCACGAGATTGCGACAGACACCCCACGCAAATTCCCTGCACATTCTCCCACCCCCTTTTTGTGAAAAGCTTTAAATCATCATTACCCCGACAGTCCATTACACCCCCAACCCCTTTTATGAAAATTCAAAGCTACGGTGGTTGACAAGACCATCGTGATATCCAATGGATTTGCGTATCAGAGAGGCCCAATTTAATTGCAGTTCCTCTGTCAGTCTCTCTCTGGGTGATCCGAGGCCAGTTATTTTGCCATAGGTTCGTTGTGAAAATAAAACCCATTGGGTGCCAGAACGAGATGAACATATGGTACTGTGCCAAATTGTGGCTGCGTTTGGGTTTGGCTTAGCATATTTTACAAACCCAGTCACTGCAGCGTGTTAACTATGGTTTATGGCCTAGTTATCACGGGAGCTGAGCCAACTGGTTTATTCAGCATTAAACCACAGTTACTTGGCTTAGCGCAATCCATGATAGCTGTCCGTGGGGGCTGTTTGGAGAGCCAAGCTAGATATTTTACATGTGACTTTGAGATTGGAGCCTGCCAACACTTCTGGATGGAAAGTGATTCGGTTTATGATATGCCACAAGGTTTTTTGATATATATATATATATATATATATATATATATATATATATATATATATATATATATATAGCAGTTACTCAATTTTAAAGGAACTGTCAGCCTAAGGCTCACTTCGTCTGAGCTCCGTGGAATGGAAGAATGTGAAATAAGCATTTCCGTCCCATCCCAAATGGGGAATCAAGACAGATTTTAATTGTCTTTGGATTCTGCCTTTTCTTATATTTTTCAATAGATGAGTTCCATTCAATGTTTTATCTTCTGAAGAGGGTTTTCTAGAGAAGGATCAAGATTTCAAGGGCCTCCCTGTTTTCTTTTGTTTTTAATAAATCCATGGTAAAATGTCTCCAACTCATTCATCCCCAGGGAAATCAGTATTAATGTCACCCAGCCAGCTTTTCTGAGATCTTTCCGGAAGGCCGGTGGCTGCCGAAGCAGGATTTCACATCCTTCTGGAGGGTCTTGGAAACTTTAGACAGGACACTGTCCCATTTCTTCAGGGAATGTTCTTATTTCCTGCTGTAGAGCCTGGTAGCGCAGCAGACTAATAGCCTGTTATTAACATTCAGCTGCCTGCAATTACTGCAAGTTCAAATCTCACCAGGCTCAAGGTTGACTCAGCCTTCCATCCTTTCTAAGGTAGGTAAATTGAGGACCCAGTTTGTGGGGGCAATAAGCTGACTTCGTATAAAATATACAAAAATATGAAGGCTATTGCTTAACGCATTGTAAGCCGCCCTGAGTCTCCGGAGAAGGGCGGCATATAAATCAAATTTAAAAAAAAATAATAATTAAAAACTGGGCACCGACATGCTGGCAAAAAAATAATAATGAGAAGAGCAAGTGAAAAGTAAAAAAAAATAATGAGAAGCCCAAGTGAGAGCAATCAACCGATGGAACAGAAGTTGCCTTCAGAAGTTGTGGGAGCTTCATCACTGGAAGCTTTCAAGAAGAGACTGGACTGCTATCTGTCAGAAATGGTGCAGGGTCTCCTGCTTGGGCAGGTCCCTTCCAACTCTGTTAATTTGTTAAGACATGTTTTTTAAGCCTCTATGAAACAGTTCCACCTCCTGGGAATCCGTGTTATGTCAATAGATGTGTGAATGGGTCTGGATCGCCTGCCCCAGTTAACGTAAGCGGCAGTTCTAAGCATGTTTACAGGTCGTCCTATTAAAAGTTACAACGGCACTGAAAAAAAGGGACTTACGGCTGTTGTTAACACTTATGACAGTTGCAACATCCCCGTGATTTACATTGGCATGATTGAGAATTGACTCACATTTCTGACAGTTGCAACGTCACGGAGGGTGGGTGGGATACAAATAATTTAACAACCGGTTCTCTGCCCTAATGACCGGCTGGATGGTCGTGGCCAAGGGGTGTGACAGGCAGCACTCGGCCTCCTGCACCCCCCTGGGAGTGAAAAGAGGCCATGGGGGAGGGGCTGCTCCGCTCCCTCGAACCCCATTTTGGACCTAGTAGCAAAAATGGGCCGCCGGGGGGAGGGGGACACGCTGCATCCCCCGTGCTCCGTTTTGGGCCTAGGAAGCTTCCTGCACTTACCTGGGAGCCAAAATGGGGCACATGGGGACTCCTGGAAGGGGCAGGGCAGGAAGGGGAGGGGCCAATCACTAATTTAACTACCGGTTCGTCCGAACCGGCTCGAACTGGCTGAATCCCACCACAGTCATGTGATCCCCTTTTGTGACCTCCTGATAAGCAAAGTCAACAGGGAAACCAGATTCACTTAACAACCGTGTGACTTAATTTAACGACCGCAGTGATTCACTTAGCCAAGGCGGCAAGAAGAGTCGTAAAATGGGGCAAGACTCACTTAACAAATTTCTCATTTAGCAACGTAAATTTTGGGCTCGGTTTGTGGTCATGCATTGAGGACTTCCTGTACTTTCCCTGAGGTTTTATGCCTTCACAACAAATGAAACAAACCCAATAAAACATAAAATACATAAATATGCATACATAAAATACATAAATATATATGTATATAATTTAAACATATATTAAAACTCATTAAAATAATTAAAAAAAACCTCAGTCCAGGCTGGGCGATGTTTTTAATTCGCGGCGGAAGGTGCGAAGGTCAGGAGCCAACCGAAGCCCCAGGGGGAGTTGATTCCAAAGAGTGGGAGCACCCACAGAGAAAGCTCTATCCCTGGGGGGCCGCCAGCCGATATTGTCTAGCCGACGGCACCCGGAGAAGGCCCTTCCTGTGAGAACGCACAGGGCGATGGGAAGCCGTCGCTGGCTGCAGATGGTCCGACAAGTATCCTGGGCCTAAGCCATGTCTTTGCTGGCAGAGGGCTGCAGGAGGCCATCGCGAGCAAAAACGGAGCCTGGAAGGGCAGCACGTGGCCCTCCCGAGCTCCGTTTTCACTGGCAGAGGAACCACAGGCCGGTCCTTTGTTGTTTCCAGGGTGGCCCCATGGGCCAAGATCTAAGCAGCCCATGGGCCAGATTTGAGTTTGACACCCTTGGTGTATAACATATTATATCTGGAAAGGGTGAAAAGAAGGGGGCAGATGCCATGCTAGAAATCATCTGGAAGGCCTTGAAATGGAACTGGAATACAAAAATAGAAAACTGCTTATTTTTCTTTTCTTCTCTTTCTTCCCCCCCTTTTTGAATAGCTCCAAAGCAAAATGTGTGGTCTTCTTTCCTGAACTACTCCAATCCTGAAAGAGGTCATTGTTATTAAATTACAGACTTCTGAAGGATGAATATGCGATATGAAAATGTATCCCCGGAACAATATGGAGCAACGCCGCATTCCTTCCTGTTAGTCAAAGACCACTATTAATGATCTGCAGCCTGGCATTTGCATACAAATATAACAGGGCTGAAATAGGCAGGGAAATATTTGGATCGGAGGCCAAAAGACTCTGATATTTTTTTTTTTTAAATAAAACTAAACCATTAAGTTGCCAAGGATATGTGCTATTGCACACTTTCCCTTACTAAGTCAGAAAGGTATTCTGTGTTGAGAAGCACGGGTTTGTTTGTTTTTTTAAAATGGTCTTTTGCTCATCATTTTTGGGGATGAGGTGATCTCACAGGCAGCTTTTAATTAGAATAGTGTCTGGTCCTGCTATCCTTTTCCTGAGCTGGTCTTCACCGTAGTATTTATTGCTGCAAAATATTTATAATACGCCTCGTTTCCGCATTCTGACAGGCTCATTGAAATGAAATTCTAGAAGGCCAGACAGAGTTGCTAGTACTATTTATTTATTTATTTATTTATTTATTTATTTATTTATTTATTTATTTATTGGTTCGATTTATATGCCGCCCTTCTCCGGAGACTCAGGGCGGCTTACAATGCGTTAAGCAATAGCCTTCATACTTTTGTATATACCTGCTTAGTAAGGCTTTCGGGCACCCCCTAAGCGGTGTTCTTTTTTTATACAAAGTCAGCTTATTGCCCCCACAATCCGGGTCCTCATTTTACCTACCTCGAAAGGATGGAAGGCTGAGTCAACCTTGAGCCTGGTGAGATTTGAACTTGCAGTAATTGCAGGCAGCTGGTGCTACTTAACAGCACTTTAGTCTGCTGCGCCACCAAGGCTCTTAGTACTCTCACTACTGAACCTATCTCCAAAGCATACCGTATTTTTCGGAGTATAAGACGCACTTTTTTCTCCCCTAAAAGGAGGTGAAAATTATACATTGAATGTAGCCCCGCCCACCCACTGGCCCCCACCCACTGGCCCCGCCCACCTACTGGCCCCCACCCTTTGGCCTCTGCTTCCCAGAAGTTACCTCCTTGCAGCAAGCAGCAAGAAGAAACTGCTTGTTTCAGCTTCAGCACAGCCTAATTAGCACAAGTTGATTGGATCGGCCTCCCGACTCTCAGCTGTTTTGCTCTCAGCTGTTTTGCTCTCAGCTGTTTTGCGCGGGACACTGCTGATTGCTGCAAGGACGTAAATTGCTGGAGCAGATTATTTTTTTCCTTGTGCTAATCAAGCTATGCTGAAAACAAAAATGAAAGTAAAGCAGGCTGTTTGCTGCAACGAGGCAAAATTGCTCAGAGGCAGAGGGAGATTTCTTTTTCTTCTTTTCCTCACCAAAAAAGGTAAATGCGTCTTATAGTCCGGTGCGTCTTATACTCTGAAAAATATGGTATGTACTCTGTATCTTGATGGATGACTAATTGGCAATTTTAGACTTGCATCTTCTTGTTTTCGTTTACTTGTTCTTTCCAGATCCTGCGCGATTAAAATTCTACTTTTGTCACGTAGGCTGCTCCTCTCTACGTCTGACTTGAGTTTATACTTCAATTGGCCTCTGAAGAAGAGTCAGAGAGGTTGTGGACAAGCGATAATGGGGTTGTTCAATCCTAATGAAGCAGCTGTGAGGAGTATACCATTTCATACAAATGACCGTCCAGTCTCTTTTTAAAAACTTCCAGTGTTGGAGCATCCACAACTTCTGGAGGCAAGTCATTCCACTGATTAATTGTTCTAACTGTCAAGAAATTTCTCCTTAGTTCTAGGTTGCTTCTCTCTTTGATTAATTTCCACCCGTTGCTTCTTGTCCTGCCTTCAGGTGCTTTGGAGAATAGCTTGACTCCCTCTTCTCTGTGGCAGCCCCTGAGATATTGGAACACTGCTATCATGTCTCCCCTAGTCCTTCTTTTCATTGAACTAGACATACCCAATTCCTGCAACCGTTCTTCATATCTTTTAGGAAGGAAGCAGGGAGGGTCTCTCAGAGAGTTAGCAGGAAGGGTCTAGACCAGGAGTCCCCAACCTTTTGGACCTCAGGGACTACTAAATTAATAATTATAAATCCCACGGACCACTAATATGATCTGCCTAATGACCAGCTGGGTAGGCGTGGCTAGGTCATGTGACTGGGTGGGCGTGGCCAACTCGATGGCCAACTCGATGTCACTCACATCGAGGGGCGCCTCCCCGGCCTCTACTCACCCCTCTGCTGCCAGCCACTCCTCCCCTCCACCCGGGTTCCTTAGGGCCCCAACAGGAAGCAGTTGTTGGAGCTAAGCAGCCACCATGAGAAAAAGTTGGCAAAACAGCTGGCTCAGTTCAAATTGGATCTGACCGAGAAGGAGGCTCAGCAGCAGCACCTCACTCAGGACTACGAACATAGACTTTCCAAGCAGAGGGAAGACCTGCAGGAGTGCAAGGCCAGGTATTTATTTTATTGTTTATTTATTTATTGGTTCGATTTATATGCCGCCCTTCTCCGGAGATTCAGGGCAGCTTACAATGCGTTAAGCAATAGCCTTCATACTTTTGTATATACCTGCTTAGTAGGGCTTTTGGCCTCCCCTAAGCGGTGTTCTTTTTTAATACAAAGTCATCTTATTGCCCCCACAATCTGGGTCCTCATTTTACCTACCTCGGAAGGATGGAAGGCTGAGTCAACCTTGAGCCTGGTGAGATTTGAACTCGCAGTAATTGCAGGCAGCTGGCAGCTAAGTGCTACTTTAACAGCGCTTTTTAGTCCACTGCTCCACCAGGCTCCTCACCTGGAGGCTCAGCAGGCTGAGATGGTCAGCCAGTTCCAGGCCATGATGCAATCCCACTGGAATAAGGCCCTCCGGCTCCTTGCCACCATCGGCACTTCCCTCCAGCCTTCGCCCAAAGCCCCACACCAGGAGGTTGAAGCAGACCCCAAGTCGAAATTTCTGCCCCCCTCCGACCCACACAAAAAGAACCCAAAGGAGGAGAGACTCTGCAGCAACACAAACGTTCATTGCACGTATCCGGCCCAGGGGCCGTAGTTCGAGGACCCCTGATTTAGTGCAATATAAAAAAATGCAAATAATTTTTCTGCTGACCACCAAAATTTTCTCACCGACCAGCAGTGGTCCACGGACCACCAGTTGGTGACCACTAGTCTAGACTCAACTTTGCCCCACCAGTCACATGTTATGCCAACGCTACCTCTCCAACGTGCAATTTTAATACTTCAAAGGAAAGGGTGATAACTTTAGAAAGAAACAAAGCTGATCTTAGTAAGAACAACACTGTCAGCCTTTCAGACAGTGGGTTTGAAAAGAATCATTTTATCACTATGGTTTGAGATGCTGGACAGAAATTTAGTATCCTTCCTGCCATTTTTCAACTCCCTTAACAACTCTTAAGAGCTTTTGTCAAACGCCTTATGCAAGTCCTAATAAATTATGTCAGCTGGCTTCCTTATTGCTAAATTCCAACATTAAATTTAATCTAAATCAGAGAAATACCAGGAAGACTAATAAACGGCGTGTGATTTATTTGCTTTTTAGTGCTTGACGATAGTTAACCTGATTCTGAGTCTGGCTTTTAGCCAGTCAATGAAATGAATTGTGTTTTAAGACTAGATTCTTTAGAACGCAGCATGATTTCTAGCCTGTAAAATGTCTTTGATGCAAATGAGAATCCTGTATAGTCTGTCTGATCCATCTGGAAACTTTGTTGACGTGGTCAAATTGAATGAACCAAAAGGCAAAAGACTTCGGCAACTACAAGGACACAGGACCAAGTGGGAAGCAGGACTTTCTCACTCTTTTCTCATGTAAATAGGACCTTCTGTGTTGCCACCATACTGATAGCATTTTCTTCATTGTCTAAGGTGCCATTTGCTAGATAGCAAAGTACACATTGCTACAAGGAGAGGAGAGGAGAGGAGAGAGAGGAGAGAAGAGAGGAGAGGAGAGGAGAGGAGAGGAGAGGAGAGGAGGAGAGGAGAGGAGAGGAGAGAAGAGAAGAGAAGAGAAGAGAAGAGAAGAGAAGAGAAGAGAAGAGAAGAGAAGAGAAGAGAAGAGAAGAGAAGAGAAGAGAAGAGAAAGTGGAATGAAGTAGAGTGGAATGGAATGGAATGGAAGGGAAGGGAAGGGGAAGGGAAGGGGAAGGGAAGGGGAAGGGAATGGAATGGAATGGAATGGAATGGAATGGAATGGAATGGAAGGGAAGGGAAGGGAAGGGAAGGGAAGGGAAGGGAAGGGGAAGGGAAGGGAAGGGAAGGGAAGGGAAGGGGAAGGAAGGGAAGGAGAGGAGAGGAGAGGAGAGGAGAGGAGAGGAGAGAAGAGAAGAGAAGAGAAGAGAAGAGAAGAGAAGAGAAGAGAAGAGAAGAGAAGAGAAGAGAAGAGAAGAGAAGAGAAGAGAAGAGAAAGTGGAATGAAGTAGAGTGGAATGGAATGGAATGGAATGGAATGGAATGGAATGGAATGGGAGGGAAGGGGAAGGGAAGGGAAGGGAAGGGGAAGGAAGGGAAGGAGAGGAGAGGAGAGGAGAGGAGAGGAGAGGAGAGAAGAGAGAAGAGAAGAGAAGAGAAGAGAAGAGAAGAGAAGAGAAGAGAAGAGAAGAGAAGAGAAGAGACTGGAAGAGACTAGTTTAGAGGTCTTCTACTCCAACCCTGCAGGAGACCTATGCCATTCTAGACAAGTGGCTGTCCAGTCTCTTCTTAACAACCTCCAGTGATGGAGCATCCACAACTTCTGAAGGCAAGCCCTTCCACTGGTTAATTGTTCTCACTGTTAGGAAATTTCTCCTTAGTTCTAGGTCGATTCTCTCCTTGATTAGTTTCCATCCATTGCTTCTTGTCCTGCCTTCAGAGGCTTCGGAAAAAAGGTTGACCCCTTCTTCTTTGTGGCAGCCCCTCAAATATTGGAACACTGCTATCATGTCACCCCTGGTCCTTCTTTTCACTAGACTAGACAAGCTGAATTCATGCAACCGTTCTTCATATGTTTTAGCCTCCAGCTCCCTAGTTGTCTTATAATATAATATAATAACAGAGTTGGAAGGGCCCTTGGAGGTCTTCTAGTCCAACCCCCTGCTTAGGCAGGATACCCTACACCACTTCAGACAAATGGTTATCCATCATCTTCTTAGAAACTTCCAGTGTTGGAGCATTCAAAACTTCTGGAGGAAAGTTGTTCCTCTGATCAATTGTTCTAACTGTCAGGAAATTTCTCCTTAGTTCTAAATTGCTTCTTCCTTGATTAGTTTCCACCTATTGCTTCTTGTCCTGCCCTCAGGGGCTTTGGAGAATAGCTTGACTCCCTCTTCTTTATGGCAGCCCCTGAGAAATTGGAAGACTGCTATCATGTCTCCCCTAGTCCTTCTTTTCATTAAACTAGACAGACCCAGTTCCTGCAACCGTTCATCATATGAGCCGCGCGGGTGGCCATATGATGGCCATATAATGATGATATCATATGGCTGCGCGGGCGACCACCCACAGCCATGCGGGTAGTTATGGGAGCGGCGTGGCGCTCCCATGTGACCCCCCTCCTGCGCGAGCTGCACTGGCTCCCGGTGGTCTTCCGGGTGCGCTTCAAGGTTTTGGTTACCACTTTTAGAGCGCTCCATGGCATCGGACCGGGGTATTTACGAGACCACCTTCTGCTACCAATAGCCTCTCACCAACCAGTATGCTCCCATAGAGAGGGGCTTCTTAGGGTGCCGTTGGCCAAACAGTGTCGACTGGCGGCCCCCAGGGGGAGAGCCTTCTCTGTGGGGGCACCTACCATCTGGAACGAGCTCCCCCCAGAGATACGGAGGATCCCGGATCTGCGCACGTTTCGTCGTGCTCTCAAAACTTTTTTATTTCAGCAGGCTGGCCTGGCCTAACTCTCCTCTTTTAAATTTTTTATTTGTTTGATTTTATAAATTGGGTGTTTTAATCTGTGTTTCGGCCAAAATATTTAATAATTTTAAGGGACTTTTAATATTTGTATTATCTATATTTTATCTTGGCTGTTCACCGCCCTGAGTCCTCCGGGAGTAGGGCGGTATAGAAATTTGATTAATAAATAATAATAAATAAGTAAATAAATAAATATGTTTTAGCCTCCAGCTCCCTAA
Organism: Pituophis catenifer annectens; assembly: GCF_029215685.1. NCBI lineage: Eukaryota > Metazoa > Chordata > Lepidosauria > Squamata > Colubridae > Pituophis > Pituophis catenifer. The sequence continues at coordinate 9,089,947 of NW_027256887.1, forward strand.
TTGTCTTTGTTGCTCTTTTCTTTGAACAAACAACAGAGCATTGAGGAGAAGAATATGCCTCAACCAGAATCTTCCTTCTAGTAGGCTCTAGGTGAGATGCCTAACAGAAAATGGACATGAACAGCAGAAAAGAGCCACTGAAGGCCTTCTTCACATAGGTTGTGGCTGAAGTTCCTTATTTTCAAAACTTAGAAGCCCCTTAAGCATCAACCTATAATTTCTGCCTAGCCACCAATAGCTTCTCATGTTTTGATTTACATGAGACTATTCTCCAGTCCTTGGAACGGAGTAAGGTCTTACATTAGGGAGTTGTGAAGTGCGCACTGAGGATTTGGGGCAGATTCATCAACTGTGCAATGCCGCAACTTTGGCTTGGCCAGTTGAGCAAACCAAGCCATGTTGGTTTATAAACTGTACTATAAAGATTGGCAGGCTGTAAGGAACTGCGGCAACGAGTATTAAAACTCTCTTGGGATGTGCTATACGATCCTCAAAACTATGCTAAAAGCTAGAGAATAGGAAGACGCTATTTCAATAAACAATCGATTTCTTTGTTGAAGGCATTTCTTAAGAAGCCTGTCGTTAAAATGATCAATAAGTTGTAGAAGTATTTGTTTTATTTCTTTGTTATACCGCCTTTATTATTTTTGCAAATAATCCAAGGCAGCGAACATATTCAACACATCTTCCTCCTCCTTCTATTTTCCCTACAACAATAACCCCTGTGACATGGATTTGGCTCAAAGTCATTCAGCCAGCTTTTATGCCAGAAGCAGTACTAGAACTCAGTTTCCTGGTGATGGGCCCAAAAATGTCCAGTTGGCTTTTATGGCTAAGGTGAGACTTGAACTCATGGTCTACTACTTGCTAGCCTGGTGACTTAGCCACTAGACCAGGGGTGTCAAACTCAAGGCCCGGGGGCCAGATCTGCCCCGTGGGATGCTTAGAACTGACCCGCAGGGCCGCCGTGGAAACTGAAGGATTGGCCCACAGTGCCTCTGCCAGTGAAAATGGCGCTCGGGAAAGCCACATGCAATCTCCCGAGCTCTGTTTTTACTGGCAGAGGGCTGCAGGACGCCATTGCGGCCAAAAACACAACATAGGCGGGCCCCGCAGGCCCCTCCTGAGCTCTGGCAGAGGAGTAGCAAAACAAATTACTAGCAAAAGTGCATTTGATCACAAGGCAAGAAGGCATCAAGAAATTCCTCTGCTGGGATAGATAAATGATTTAGATAATAGAAAGTTAAACGAGGGAGAGGATAAAAAAGAAATAGAAACCCAGATGACACCAGAGTAATGGAAAAGGGGGATGTGAGAGGGGGAAAGAAAGAAGATAATAAGAATAAATGTACAATTATGATGATAATACTGATAGATAGAATAAATCTGAAAAGAAATTGAAAGAAAGTATATACTATTTATTTATTTATTAGTCATATTTCTATGCTGCCCACTCTCCGAGGACTCTGGGCAGCTTACACCAAAGACAGTATACTAAATAGCATATTGCCCCCAACAATCTGGGGCCTCATTTTACCCACCTCGGAAGGATGGAAGGCTGAGTCAACCTTGAGCCGGTGAGATTTGATCCGCTGATCTGCTGAGCTAGCAGTCAGCTGAAGTAGCTGCAGTACTGCACTCTAACCACTGCACCACCTCGACTATTAAAGTACAGGAGTTGCTCGTATACCAAACAAGGAGAATCAAATCTTCTTTGCTTTCCACAGCAAAGAAGATAGAAAGGAGAAAGGAGGAGAGCGTAGGAAGAGGAGAGGGAGGAAGAGGAATGGAAGAAAGGGAAAAGGAGAGGAAGGAAGGGTAGGGGACAGGAGTAGGAGAGAAGGGGAGAAGGGGGAAAAGAAGAGAGGAGTGGGGGAAAGGAAGGGGAAGTAGGATGAGGTAGGAGAGGAGGAAGGAGAAAGGAGGAGAGAAGGGAGGGAAGGGAAAAAGGAGGAGAAGAAGAAGGTTTGTTGCGAAATGAGGGAAGAAAGGGTAGAAAAGCAACTCCGAAGGTAATTAAAATGCCTTATTTTAATGTTTTCTTTAAGGAAAACATGGATATGTATGATTAACTGTGTATAAGAAAATGTACATTTTTATATTATGTGTATAAGAAATAAAACTGAAAAACTTTTCAAAAAAAAAAAAAAGAAAATTCCTCTGCTGGAGACAATGGATCCCCCCCCCCCCGGCCCTGCCCGAGTCACCACAAGCGCCCCCGACATGAGTGACGTTGAGCTGGCCACGCCCATCCCGGCCATGCGGCCCTCCCCCGACCACCCGAGGTCAAACACAACCCTGAGGCGGCCTTCAATGAAATCAACCTACTCCAAAGATATTTTTTGAAGAAATTAAAAAAAAACAAAAAACCCATCCATTTCCTGAAGTTTGTCTTCTTTGTTCCCCATGACCTTTCCGTGAGATGCCCGAGAGATTCAGCACCTGAATGCACATCCTCTTGGCCACCACAAGTCCCTCCTTTGTTTCTCTTCTCTTCCGTAGAGAAGAGAAAAATATCCAGTAGCTCAAGATAACTTCCCGATGTCATCTGCTTGCAACACTGCACCGCCCAGGGCCTGACCTTCTCTCTCATAACCATCAAGTTTTTCCCCCAGAGGTGTGGGAAAAGGAACTCGCTTTTAGCCATTGTTTCTCCTCCACCTATTTCCTTCTCCGTTTTCTTAAACTTGCTCCCCCCACCTCTCCCACTCACCCATCCCGTTTCGCTGTCTCTCAACAATAGCTTTGTTTCCACAGCTGCGCGGATTCTGTTTCTCAGGCCCGTTTCCCATTTTTTTATTTTTTTTTTGCAACTACTAGGGTGGGATTTATTCATTTGTTTAACTTGGAAAAGCCCGGTGTAATATTGCCGTCTGATAACAGATGGAATAAGCAGAGGTTCCTTTTTTACTCCTTTCCGAGTTTCCAATCTTTAAGCTAGAATCGTCCCGTTTTGAGACTTGCATAAGAGAAAGGTTGCTGGGCAGATTGTGGACAGGAAGACTGGGAAAAGTCAAATGTTTACCGGAGACGTTCTTTAAAAGATCAAGATGGAGCTCATCCTATTCCTAAGACTAAGGTTTGCAGATTTGGCTGCTGGGTGTTTTTTGATGTATTTCTTTCTTCAATGTATCATCAGTGGTGGGTTGCTCCCGGTTCGCACCGGTTCGCATGAACCGGTAGTAAAAATTTGTAGTAGTTCGGAGAACTGGTAATAACATTGGCTGGCCACACCCCCGAACCGCTCCCCGGCCCGGTCGCCGCTCGCTTACCCCACCCACCTCATCAGAGGCTTTTTTTTTTTTTTACTTTCAAAGCATTTTTTCTATAACTTCTTCGGCCGAAAAAATGCTTTTAAAAGTTTTTTTTAAAAAGGCCTCTTATGATCGCGCGGCTCAGCTGGGATCGTCAGAGGCTTCTAAAAGCGGTTTTTCCTGCAACCTGTTCAGCCGAAGACGTTGTAGGAAAAAAAAATGCCTTTAAAAGCCTCTGGCGATCCCAGCTGAGCTGCCTGATCGTCAGAGGCTTCTAAAAGCATTTTTTTCTGCAACCTCTTAAGGTTGTAGAAAAAATGCTTTTAAAAGTTAAAAAAAAAAAAGTTGACCACGCCCATCCAGTCACATTACCCCCCCACCAAGCCACACCCACAAAATAAGCCACGCCCACAGAACCAGTAGTAAAAAAAATTAGAACCCACCCCTGTGTATAATGTAGCTGCCCATCTTGCATATGTGATTTTGGGTAGCTCACAAAGTTGCCCATCTTGCATATGTGATTTTGGGTAGCTCACAAAGTTAAAACAAAATATAGTAGAGAAACCCAAAGGTGTTTTTGTTTTGGTTTTTTCAGGAGGCACCTGGACTTTCTTGCTTTTCTTTGAAGACGTTTCGCTTCCGATCCAAGAAGCTTCTTCAGCTCTGAAGAAGCTTCTTGGATGAGAAGCAAAACGTCTTCAAAGAAAAAAACAGGAAGTCCAGTTGCCTCCTGAAAAAAGCACCTTTGAGACAACCATGTCCTGGATGGCTGAGAGTCTCCATAGACACAGTAGAGAGATAGAGCCAAAGTCATACGACAAAAACTATTAGAATGAGCCTTGGTAGTACAGTGGTTTAATGCACCCTGTAATTAACACAGCTGCCTGCAATTTCTGCAGGTTCGAATCTTACCAGGCTCAAGGTCGACTCAGCCTTCCATCCTTTCTAAGGTAGGTAAATTGAGGACCCGGTTTGTGGGGGCAATAAGCTGACTTTGTATAAATATACAAAAGTATGAAGGCTATTGCTTAACGCATTGTAAGCCGCCCTGAGTCTCCGGAGAAGGGAGGCATATAAATCAAATTAAAAAAAAAAAAGAATGTATTGAAAACAATAAAAACTATTAAAAGCATAAAAAACATAATCTGTGAGAGGGCAATCAAATTTACTAACAATATAGACATACTGGAGGAGCCACACTACCTATCATATGCTGAGTGCGTTGGATGAGATCAGTCAATTATGCTGACCCCTACCTAATTATTTAAAAAAATACATTTTATGTGGGCTCCTTGGTGCTCTCTGAGCGTGGTTGTTTTCTTGCAGATGCTTGATTACCCAAACTAGATAACATCATCAGTGCTAGAAGGGAGTAGGGTTTATGGAATGGAGGAGGAGGCGGCAGGAGGAGGAGAGGAAGAGAAGAAGGAGGAAGCGGAGGAGGAAGAAGAGGAGAAAAAAGAGGAGGAGGAGAATTGTGGGATCCTTGGTGCTCTCTGTACTTGATTGTTTTCTTACAGATGTTTGATTACCCAAACTAGGTAACATCATCAGTGCTGGTAGGGAGTAGGGTTTGTGGAATGGAGGAGGAGGAAGAGGAAGAGGAGGAAGAAGAAGAGGAAGAGGAGGAGGAGGAGAAGGACTGTGGGGTCCTTAGAGCTCCCTGAGCTTGGTTATTTTCTTGCAGATCTTTGATTACCCAAACTATGGTAAAATCATCAGTGCTAGCAAGAAAACTATCAACTCAAGAGAGCACGAAGGTTTCAACCCTGAGCTACAAATATTCTCCTTAAATTGTCGGCCCCTAGGGGGAGAGCCTTCTCTGTGGGGGCACCTATGATTTGGAACGAGCTCCCCCCGGAGATATGGAGGATCCCGGATCTGCGCACCTTCCGCCGCGCGCTTAAGACTTTTCTATTTTATCAAGCTGGCCTGGCCTAAATCTTCCCCCTTTTTAAATGTGGAAATTTTAAATTTTTAAATTTTAAATTCGTCTTATTTATAGGTGTATGGGTAAGGCGTTTTAAATTGGGGAGCCATTTTAGATTTAATTCTGTTTTAAACGTATTTTAATTGTTTATATTGTATGTTTTTAATTTTGGCTGTTCACCGCCCCGAGTCCTTCGGGAGAGGGGGCGGTATAAAAATCTAATAAATAATAATAATAATAAAATAATAATAATAAATTGGCATGTTTTATGCATAGCTTTCTTTCAAATTTCTTCAGCCTGGTTATCTTCCAGGACAGGCCTGTTTGTCTATCACTCCTATCGATCCGTAAAGAACAACCCAGTCCTGGGAAAATGGAAAACATGAGAAAGAGGTTCAAAATAACCCTGCCTTGATTTTCTTCGGTATAAGGGAAGGCAGAAGGAAATTCTGGCAAGCTTTCGAGATTCTATTATTGCAACCCTACAACAATAAAAGTAGTTTTCTCATGATCCTTGTGATGCCTGTTTCCTGACTTGGACCGCTGCCCAGACCTGGCATCATCTAAGTCAGCCTAAATAACGCCCATATTGCCTTAGGGACAATCAGACTGTAGGCCAACATGAGATTAAGACGGGGTGCCTACGGGATCCAATACCTTTGTCAAAATCATGGAAGTGTCATTATATTACAAGCTCTGCTCCTTTCTTGGGCACGTACATCATAATCCACATACACAAAAGGGGTGGAGCTTGCGGAGCGATGATAGAAGACTGTTTTCATGATTTGGCTCCCTTTATTTTATTTATTTTATTTTATTTTATTTTATTTAGTTTGTCAAAGATGTACCGTACGAGATAACAGGTATAAGCATAAACATGGACATGAACACAGGAAATGAGTAAAAATAAATGGAACAGTGGGACAGGGACAGGAGGAACTTGGTGCGCTTATGCACCGCCCTTCGGGAGAAGGGCAGTATAGAAATAAAATTATTACTATTATTATTATGCACGTCCCCTTTACGGACCTCTTAGGAATGGGGTGAGGTCCACGGTAGTGTTGTGGTCCGCCAGTGGCCTGTGCGGATCGTGGCTGATCCCGATGAGGAGGAGGCTGATGTGGGGTCGCGCCAGCAGCTTGCTCAGCTGGCGTTCGCGTCGGACAGCGAGGAGGCTGAAGAGGATGTGGTGCCAGAGGCAGAGACTCAGCCAGGGCCTTCAGAACCTCCAGAGGCTCCTTCAAGTGGAGAGAGCGAAGTGGAGGAGCCTCTCCTCAATGCTCAAGCACACAGGGCTGCCAAAAGGCAGGCGTGGCTACTCAGGAGGAGGAGGTCTCCTCGAGGGTAAGGTTTGAGGATAATTGGCCCCTCCCTTAGTCTATTTAAGTCGCATGCAGTTAGTAATTTCTTGCTGGAAACAACGTGTAATTATTACAGAGCATTTTTGAAGAGTGAATGTCTTATCATATCTTGTTTTCTGGGCTGGTTGCCAACCTTTGCTGGACTTTGTTTATTCTTGGTACGTTATAAATTTGATAAGGACCGTTGGTGTGTGTCACAATCCTTGGGAATCTGGAGCTGGGGCAGAACAGGTAGACAGTTTAAGGTTGAAGTTGTGTGGGTTTGAGGATGTAAAAATAGAGTCGAGTAGAGCATTCCAGGCATTGACTACTCTGTTGCTGAAGTCGTATATTCTGCAATCAAGTTTCGAGCGGTTTACCTTGAGTTTGTATCGATTGTTTGCTCGTGTGTTATTGAGGTTGAAGCTGAAGAAGTCGTTGACAGGTAGGACATTATAGCAGACAATTGTGTGTACGATGCTTAGGTTAGACCGTAGGCGGCGCAGTTCCAGGTTGCCCAAGCCCAAAATTTTGAGCCTAGTGGCATAAGGGATTCTATTGTGAGCAGAGGAGTGGAGTAAACCTTGAAGTTACCTGCCGGTGCCTCTATCTGGAGAGCAGTTTGTTTAGCAAAGTAGGGGTGCACCAAGAAGGGGGTGTCAAGGGGCAGTCTGCCCTGGATGCAGGCAATAAGTGTGTTGTGTGTGAATGAGAGATTGAGTGACTGAGTGAATGAGTGAGTGAATGTGTGCTGATGAACATACAAGGCAGCTAGTGGTGCATATGGAATCAGGTCACTGCTGTCCATGTGCCAATCAACTGTTTGTATCAGCAGTGATGAAGGAAAAAGGTGCCCTTAAAGCTTTTAATGAAAATAAGAACTAGGGATGACATGATAGCAGCATTCCAATATCTCAGGGGTTGCCCCAGAGAAGAGGGGGGGGGGTCAACCTATTCTCCAAAGCACCTGAGGGCAGGACAAGAAGCAATGGGTGGAAACTAATCCAGGAGAGAAGCAACTTAGAACTAAGGAGAAATTTCCCGACAGTTGGAACAATTAATCAGTGGAACAACTTGCCTCCAGAAGTTGTAAGTGCTCCAACACTGGAAGTTTTAAAGAAGAGATTGGACAACCTTTTGTCTGGAATGGTGTAGGGTTTCCTGCCTGAACAGGAGGTTGGACTAGAAGATCTCCAAGGTCCCTTCCAACTCTGTTATTGTATTGCATTCTATTTTATTTTGTCTTGTTCTGTTCTGTGCCACTCTACTCCACTCCCTCCCCTTCCCTTCCCTTTCTAGAGGTGGGTTTTAGCAGATTCTGACCAGTTCCAGAGAACCGGTAGCAGAAATTTTGAGTAGTTCGGAGAACCGGTAGTAAAAATTCGGACTGGCCCTGTCTCCCAAGTCCCAGCTGATTGGGAGGAAATGGGGATTTTGCAGAAGCCTTCCCCTGGAGTGGGGTGGGAATGGGGATTTTACAGTACCCTTCCCCTGCCATGCCCACCAAGCCATGCCACACCTACCAAGCCACACCCACAGAACCAGTAGTAAAAATTTTTGAAACCCACCACTGCCCCATTCCCATTCTCTATTCTATTCTATTCTATTCTATTCTATTCTATTCTATTCTATTCTATTCTATTCTATTCTATTCTATTCTATTCTATTCTATTCTGTCAGTTTTGACTCCTTGCCACTGGCCCCCTACTTAGAATGACTGGTCCAAGGTCAACCTGTTGGGTCTTTGCCCAAGGCAGGAGTAAACTCATAGTCTTCCAGTTTCTAGCCTGCTACCTTAACCACTGGTCCAAAGTGACTCTCAGTAATGGAGGAGGCAGTTTAAAAGGTCCATTCTGGGTGTCAAGAGCCTTGATAGTACAGTGGTCTAAGGCACCCTGTTATTAAGCTGGTTATTAAGACCAGATGCCTGCAGTTACTGCTGGTTCGAATCTCGCCAAGGCTCAAGGTTGACTCAGCCTTCCATCCTTTCTAAGGTAGGTAAATTGAGGACCCAGTTGTGGGGGCAATAAGCTGACTTTGTATAAATATACAAAAGAATTAACGCACTGTAAGCCGCCCTGAGTCTCCGGAGAAGGGCGGCATATAAATCAAATTAATATATATATATATATATGCCTGACATTCTCCTGTAGAAATGACTCCCAATTCTTTCCTATTTCCTATTTGAAATGTAACGCATACTTAAAGGAATGTTCCAAGATCGAATATTAACCTTTGTCATTTTTTTTTCCTTTGGAGACCGAGCAGATGTTTCTAACATTTCTCAATTAACCTATAAAAATGAAAGTGTTAAATGAGAATTAGGCCGCCTGACCTAGCGGCCTAATTCTCATTTCACACTTTCATTTTTGCAGTCAAGTTCCAAAGAACTAAGAAGGAGAAATCATTATCGTTTCCAAAAATAAGAACTGCAAAACAAATAGACGGGAAAGTCACTAACCTCCACTTTTCCTTTCCAATTGAAATGACACTTTCGGTCTTTTGTTTTGTTGCTACTTAGAGGAATTCAGATATTTCACAGAATAGGAAAAGGGGGGGGGGGTTAATCGCCCATCTAAAACACGAGAACCGTGATGGCGAACATATGGCACGTGTGCCACAGGTGGCACACGGAGCCATGTCAGTGGGCACGCGAGCATTGCCCTAGCTCAGCTCCGGCGTACGCATCTAATTTTCGGGCCTTCCAGCCTCACAGGAAGTTGGCAAAAAGGTTAGCCATCACTGCACTAGAATTTTAAACTCCACTATTTTTTTTTTTTAATCCTCCTTAGTTGCTGGAACACAAAGCCAAAATGTACATGTTTAAAATGTAGCATACATTTATACGAGGAACCCCAGACTGCCTGTCTCCCTGCAGAGAGCTGACTCACATCCAAAAATCAAGAATAGGGCATGTTCCAGGCCCACCACCATTCTGCTCTTTTTACACAATCAAATTAAGTCAAACAAAACAAAACAAAAAAATAAGTTAGTGGGTCAGACTGGTGTCTCCCTTATAAATATAAAACCAGCCTGGAGAGCTTCCTTGAACATAAACCAGGGAGATTTTCCAGGCAAAATGACACCCTTATCATTTAATAAAATGAAATAGAATGTTATCTTGTTGGAGTAGGACTTGGTCACAATGAAGGAGCATTCTTCTCAGTCAGTCGTTGACAGGAACTAATGCTTTGGGGGGCATCAACCGTCCTACCAGAAAAACATTTATTTATTCCTTTCAGAATTCAGCTCATATTGGATTATTCCGTCTAACTAACCGGAGGAGGCTGGAGGTGGTGGCTCAGTGGCTAAGACGCTGAGCTTGTCGATCGAAAGGTCGGCAGTTCATCAGTTCAAATCCCTAGTGCCACGTAACGGGGTGAGCTCCCGTTACCTGTCCCAGCTTCTGCCAACCTAGCAATTCGAAAACACGTAAAAAATGCAAGTAGAAAAATAGGGACCACCTTTGGTGGGAAAGTAACAGCGTTCCGTGCGCCTTTGCCGTTTAGTCATGCCGGCCACATGACCACAGAGACGTCTTCGGACAGCGCTGGCTCTTCAGCTTTGAAACGGAGATGAGCACCGCCCCCTGGAGTCGGGAATGACTAGCACATATGTGCAAGGGGAACCTTTACCTTTACCTAACCAGAGGAAGCCTGGTGGAAATACCCATTTTTGACATAAACTAATTCGGAATAATTCCAAAATCTGAAGAGAGGAACTCTTAGTTTCTGTGTCATCTTGAAAACTTCCTTTTTATGACCCTGTAGTTCAGGGGTGAAATTCAAAATTTTTTCCTACTGGTTCTGTGGGCGTGGCTTGGTGGGCATGGCAGGGGAAGGATATTGCAAAATCTCCATTCCCATCCCACTCTGGGGCCAGCCAGAGGTGGTATTTGCCGGTACTCAAAATTTCTGCTACGGGTTCGCTAGAACCTGTTAGAACCTGCTGGATTTCATCCCTGCTGTAGTAGTCCCTGTTCAGGGTCTTTGAACAGGAGGGAACGGTGCTTTTGAATAACATGTAAACATTCTTCTCCTGCTCCTATTTAAAAACAGATTTTGATTGACCTATGATTAGGGGGAAATTCCAATTCTTTCATTTCTGGATCCTTTTATTTTCCAAAGATTAGGGATGACTGGATGGAGCTGAGTGTTTACTGGCTGGATGCCCTTCCTGACGCCAAAGTACGGTTTGCAGCAGATACTTTTTCTTTGCTCCCTGAGGTAGAAACATCTGCTGTTACCGAGGATTGAACTCTCAAGCTTCCGAGTGGGAGTGAACCACGCAGCTCGCTATGTCAGCTTGAAGACAGGAGAAAATGCTGGGATGTCTGCTACGAAGGGTCATTTGAGAACCTTTTTCTGTACTTCAGAAGCTCTTCCGACCATTCTCACAACCCTAGCTTCTCCTCCCCTTCCCCGGATACCCTTCCTTTTCTCCCTCCCACCCATGAAGGGACAAATGCAATCCCGTTTTGGTTTATATTGGTTTTATGCAGTGGTGAAATCCAAATTTTTTTACTACCGGTTCTGTCGGCGTGGCTTGGTGGGCGTGGTGTGGCTTGGTAGGTGTGACAGGGGAAGGATACTGCAAAATCTCCATTCCCACTCCACTCCAGGGGAAGGGTACTGCAAAATCTCCATTCCCACCCCACTCTGGGCCCAGCAGGAGGCGGTATTTGCCAGTTCTTCGAACTACTCAAAATTTCCGCTACCGGTTCACCAGAACCTGTCAGAACCTGCTGGATTTCACCCCTGGTTTTATGGTATTATTTTTGAGCAGGACAAGTCAGCTTGAATTTGGGTGGTGCCTAAATCAAATCAAATCAATAAATCTATGCAACTACATCATTAAAATCATTTCACAATCCCCCACCATTCCAAGTAAGGGAGGCATACAAGGTTCTCTCGATCGCTATGTGCTAAATAAACTCTATCCTTGCCAGCGTTCAGTTGTATTTTGCACCGCACTGAGCAAGGATTCTTGGAGATGCCCATCACTGTCCACGACTCCTTACACAATAAAATTGGGACTAAGTTGTAACTCAGAGCAAAATTCCAAAATTAGCCAAGGTCATCCAAGGGCTACCAAAAAAAAAAAAAAATTACAGGGGATTTTTTTAAAAAAAATACAAGCTTATATTTGCAAAGTTGGCAGCTCGTTTGTGATGCTCATCCTGGACTTCACCTTTAGCTAGGCAGACGTGTCTCATAAAGCTGAGAAAACAAGCCATTTCCTGATAAACGGACATCACATCTGAAACGAGAAGGATAAAGTGTGTACGGTTATATAAACGCCACTTAACAGCTGGCGCATAAACTTTCATATCCTACAGAAGTCCCATAACAAGCTCGCCTATCAAAAAGAGGAGTAGGCTTTTCCATTTTTTTTTTTAAAGAAAATATAAACCACAGTAATTCTAAGGAAATAGGTTTCCTGTCTGCCTTGTTTTTTGGTTCGCATCTAATTAAGTGCAGACTTTTGGCCAGTTGATCGTTTTTCCACAGATATCAGAAAATAAAGTTTACAAGCTTAGGAAAAGGATAAAAGATGCTTGATAAGGCGGGAGTTAACTGATATACTAATTCCTGGGTGCATTCCTTTTTTATGCCATACTAAAAGTGTGACGTAGAACAGCCGGTTGCTCTAAGGACAATGAGATGCTCACTTGATTTCGATTTGGACTCCCAAGCCACATATATATAATATATATATATATATATTCCAAGTACCATTTATCTGCTCCTGGAAGCATGAAGCCGAGAACACCAGCCTGAAAATGACGAATGAGACTTCGTTGAAACGTCGCCAAGACACTTCTAATTTTACGTGGGAGAAGACCCGAATAACCAAAGACCTACATATTATATATATATATATGTAGGTCTTTGGTTATTCGAGTCTTCTCCCACGTAAAATTGGAAGTGTCTTGGCGACATTTCGATGAAGTCTCATTCGTCATCTTCAGGCTGGTGTTCTCGGCTTCGTGCTTCCAGGAGCAATGTGAGATCTCAGCTGCCTCTTGTTAAAAGGAAGAAGCCGAGAACACCAGCCTGAAGATGACGAATGAGACTTCGTCGAAACGTCGCCAAGACACTTCCAATTTTACGTGGGAGAAGACCCGAATAACCAAAGACCTACATACAAACACCCGCGAAAACCTGAGAAAACATATATATAATCCTAGCTGAGTTGCCTGATCGTCAGAGGCTTTTTTTTCTTTTAAAAACGTTTTTTTCTATAACCTCTTCAGCCAAAGAGGTTGTAGAAAAAATGCTTTTAAAAGCCTCTGACGATCCCAGCTGAGCCGCACAATCATCAGAGGCTTCTTTTTTCCTTTTAAAAGCATTTTTTCAGCCGAAGAGGTTGTAGAAAAAATGCTTTTAAAATTTTTTTAAAAAGCCTCTGATGATTGCGCGGCTCAGCTGGGCATGGGGTGGGGGGCAGGGATTTTTGCTACCGGTTTTCCGAACCACCCACCGCCATCGCTACTGGATCAGGCGATCCGGTCCAAACCGGGAGCATTTCACCCCTGATTTAAACGCATGCATAGCCGGTCCCTGCCATTTCCTCTGGTTTCCTCCATGTGCCCCAAAATAATAAGACCTCCCCCCAAATAAGGCCAAGCGCTTATTTCAGGATTCAAAAAAATATAAGACAGGGTCTTATTTTCGGGGAAACACGGTATATATTTTATCCAAAAAATAAATAAGTGCCCCCTTTTAATGTGATTGTGAAATCTTGAAATTTATGACCTAACTCTGTTCGATCCTGACCGGCTCAAGGTTTACAGCCTGTATTATAAAGAGCCCTGGTGGCTCAGTGGTTGGAATACAGTATTGCAAGCTAACTCTGCCCACTGTAAGCAGTTCGATCCTGAGTGGCTCAAGGTTGACTCAGCCTTCCATCTTTCTGAAGTCAGTAAAATGAAGGCTCAGTTTGTTGGGGGCAATAGGCTGACTCTGTTAACCGCTTAGAGAGGGCTGTAAAGCAGTATATAAGTCTAAGTGCTATTGCTATTGTTACCACTTCGGTGGGAAGATAACAGCATTGTTATGCCTCAATATATAGTCATTTATTTATTTATTTATTTATTTATTTATTTATTTATTTATTATATTTCTATACCGCCTTTCTCCCGTAGGACTCAAGGCGGTGTACAGTCAAGAAAAATATAGACACACAAACATCATAAAATTGCTAATTAAAATTATTACTTAGTTTGGTCAATTAAATAAAACCCAGAATTAGATAACATTTAAAAAATCATTCACATGTTCGTATGTTTAGCCCCGCCTGTTGGAACATCAAGGTCTTGAGGGCACGGCGGAAAGCACGGAGATCAGGGAAATTTCGTATCTCAGGGGGCAGTTCATTCCAAAGGGTTGGAGCCCCCACAGAGAAGGCCCTCCCCCTGGGAGTCGCCAGTTGACATAATTTGACTGACGGTACCTTGAGTAGTCCCTCCCTGTGAGAATGAACTGGTCGGTGGGAGGCTATTGGTGGCAAAAGACGGTCTCGTAGGTACCCAGGTCCTAAGCCATGGAGCGCTTTAAAGGTGATAACTATCATGCTGGCCACATGACCACAGAAATGTCTTCAGACAATGCTGACTCCCTCCACTAAGAAATGGAGATGACCCCCCCCCCAAGAGTTGGACATGACCCAACAGGGGAAATCTTTACCTTTATATGGGAATAGGAAAAAGAAGAATGTTTTTTTTTTTAACAGACTGTTATAAGATTTATGACTCCATAAAAGTATCCAAAGGAGCTCTTTTTAAAAAAAAACAAAACTCATTGGATTGTTGAATCTTTCCAGCGTGTGGAATATCTATTGTTGTGTCTGAACAGATACCTGGTAACTGGAAAGGGATGTCTCGGTTGACTCAGCTCCTGATGATTGATTCTCTGATTGAAATCATCCTTGCAATGCTGCAACCAGGCAGTAAAATGCCTCTGCTTATGAATCAGATTCATAATTAGTCACCCTCCAAATTACGAGCCATTCTTCATACCGAAAGGGATTGGGGAAAAATTAATGAATGCAAGCTTTTCCAGCATTTCGGTGGGAACGCAGTGACCAATTTGAAACTCTCTTGGCCAAGTGATTCAAAACACTGCGTTTTGTGGTCTGGTTCTAGATCTGGCTGAATTTTCCAGTTTGGTTTTGGTTCAGGTCAGTAAAAGTTCAGGAATGGTTTAGCGCCCGTGAACCAAATAGTTCAACTTCAGTTCACATAAAAAAAAATTGTTAATATAAGACAGATCAGAAAGGATTATTTCCAAAGGAGTTCGAAATTGTATTGACAATTGCTGTTCCTCTTCCTTTCACGTAATTATATGAACTGGTGTGTGTTCACATACATAGTTACCTACAGGGGTGGGTTCTACTTAACTTTACTACTGGTTTGCAACAGGGCCGCGTGCGTGCTTCGCATGCACAGAAGCTTCCTGATGACGTCCGGGTCAGTAGGTGGAGCCTCCCGCCGGTTTTATAACCGGTTCTTGCGAACCGGTCCGAACTGGGGGCAACCCACCACTGGTTACATACAACAGCAACAACAACAAAAATCGTGGAATGGAGTGTACATAAAATAAATATAGACACTTTCCCCCCACCACCACCAATTTGGGGAATACAAGCAGTCCTTGACTTATGAGTCATGGAAACGGTGGGTTTCCAATATTCTTACCACTGGTTCACCCCACGTTACACATACCCGATTCGCGTGCACGCCTTCCACGCATGCGCCCAGCCTTCCGTGCATGCACTTCGCTCGCTCATGCACAGGAGTGAAATGCTCCCAGTTCAGATCGGATCGCCCAATCCGGTACCGATGGTGGCGGGTGGTTCGGAGAACCAGTAGCAAAAATCCCAGAACCAGTAGTGACAAATTTTACATTTCACCCCTGCTCATGCACCTTCCGCACATACGCCCAGCCTCGAAAATGTGCCTAAACAGGATAGCATAGAGCCAGGTCAGGTGGGCGGATTTCCACTACCGGTTCGCACAAACCAATACGAACCGGCTGAATACCACCTCTGCTTATGACCATAATGAGGTCTGTTCATTATGGATGCAAGTCATGATAATTTTAAAATGGGTCACCCATTTGACTGATCCAATTTTATGAGCTTTTTTGTGCCAGTTGTAACGTGAATGCTACAGTCATAAAAAGAATGCATTGTTCTCTATGGGCAGGTTTTGCTGAAAACTGGAAATAAATGCTGGTTTTCAGCAAAATCATTGTAAAATGGGGTCACATGACCACAGGACACTGCAAACAGCTACAGATACAGGTCAATTCCTGAGAACCCAACATATGGTCACATGACCATGGGGAGGGGGGCAGCCATTGCAATTTCAAAACTGGGTAGTAACAACCTCCAGGGAGGTCTGTCATCACTTTGGTTGCTAAGCAACTGGTTGTATGTTGAGGACTGCCTAAAACTACTTCTAACATCTATCTGGGAAAGGACTAACTTCACTCCAACTCACATAAGAAGCAACAATCACGGAAGAACCAATAGGTCTCACCAATAACGGGCAGAATTACCCCGAAAGAGTACCAAGTTTAAAAATTTGGCTTAATGTACAATTTTGGTTTAATTAGTATGCCCAGCCCAATGTCTTGGTTTTGTATCTTTTTTTATTTTGCTATTTTATATATACATTTTTGGGAAGATGTTCTTTTATGTCAAGATTCAGTTGCACAGAATCTTGGAGAAAGGATGCAATACAGGGAAGGTAAATAAATCAATAAATACTGCTAGCTGTGGGTTATTCTAATATGCAACAGGAAAAAAATATGTCAAATGAATTATCTCTCTGGGCATTTAGGAATATCGGGCTGAGAAAGAGTTGAGTTGAGTTGAGTTGAGTTGAGTTGAGTTGAGTTGAGTAGAGTAAAGTAGAGTAGAGTAGAGTAGAGTAGAGTAGAGTAGAGTAGAGTAGAGTAGAGTAGAGTAGAAAAATGGAGTGGAGTGGAGTGGAGTGGAGTGGAGTGGAGTGGAGTGGTACGGAACGGAACGGAACGGAACGGAACGGAATGGAATGGAATGGAACGGAATGGAACAGAACAGGTCTTTATTGCCAGACACAAGGAATTTGTCTTCAGTGCATAAGTTCTCCATGTACATAAATACAATAAAATAAAATAAGATACCAATAAGAGAAGATAGTAGAAGAGATGGATAATAATAATACAGCTCTACTACATGGGTAAATATTCTTAAACATAAAAATGAAAAAAAAAAAAGAAAGAAAGAAAGGGGAACTTAAGATTGTTCCTTATCAATCTACGTTACAGACGCTTGGCTCTTTTCCATGAATACCTTTTTTTCTTTTCCATTTCTGTGGTGGGAACCAATTATTTGACTAGCCAAAAGCAATTTTTCACTGTTTCAATGATGTATCAGCACTCTACTGTATGTAGTCTGATGACAGCTATCTAGGAATAAAAGAATTCTCTGTTGTAATGCCATACCTCCTTTCACATAAAAATTTCCATGGTTTCAAGGTCATTGGTAAACAAATAGGAGAAACGCTAATGCTTAGAAGCTTTGGGGGGAAAAAAACCTTCTGACCTACCTATTTTCTTGCATTTTATTCAACTTGTCCTCTCATGTAAATCATCTGGCAATCTGGAACTGAAACTGAAACGTTGTGAAAAACATAAATGCAAAGATATTTATTTTCTGACTCGGCTGAGATTCTGTATTATAGATATCAACAGAGCCCTTGAATTAATGAGATCCAGCAGCTTCACTCTGAGTGCCAGCTGCTGTCCTTAGAGGCCTGCCATGAGTACTGTGACTATTTTACATTCATTGGATAATGCCGAAAAAATGCTGAATTAATGTCATCCTTTGAACTTCGCCGATGCTGTCCAATTAAGTCTCCACTAATCCTAATGGCATTTCTAACATACCAGTACCTATGAACTGCTTCCAAGTTTACTGAAAGTTGGAAAGTGACAAAAGGCTCAAGATCAAAGATTCAATTTACAGTTACTCCACAACAGAATAACTGACAAGTACCACCAACATCCCTCTGGTCAGAGAGAGTACAAGAAGCATTGAAAAATCTCAACAGGCTAGTGATGCTTCTCACATCTGCACAAGTAATTTGTTGCCTGGTGAGTTCCTTTCACCAGCACTCTTAACAGCTTCATCTTTGAAAGTTTGACTGACCCACCATGGAAACGTTTTTTCAGTGCCTTGGATCTGTCAGCTTCTCTGTATCTGTTGTAGTCCCCAGCAGCCTGCGGAGCTGGCAGTGGAGTTGGACAGTGAGGAGGCTGGGGAGGACTTTGGGCCAGTCCTGGAGTCAGGAGAAGGCCCGGACAAAGGCTTTGGGTCGGAGGCAGAAATGGGGCCAGAGCCATCTGGGAGTGATGCACAGATTCCAGACCTCCAGAGGCGGATAGCAGAGAGGCAGAGGAACAGGAGGAGCCTGTTCCTAGTGAACGCATGCGCAGAGCTGCCAGAAGGCAAGAGCAGCTAAAGCAAAAAGGATGACTCGGGAGTAAGGCCAGGAGATGATTGGCCCCTCCCGGAAGCCTTAAAAGAGCAGCAACGACTCTTGGGATCTGTCAGAACCTGCTGGATTTCACCCCTGCTGTAAAGCACTGTGAAGCAATATATAAATCTAAGTACTATTGCTATTGCTATTTTTGGATTTGGCCTTGATCTAAAATGGTCACAGTTTCCCAACTGAATTCATGGTTAAATTGGTCTATGTGTTGCAAACCTAAAAATTTGCCATCATGTCTTCTGCCCACCATTGATTTTTCTGGAAGACTTCTACTAATGCCCTGCCTGTCTTCCTCAAAGGAATTTTATAGTCCTTACGTTGCATTAAATAATTCTCTTTCTCTCTTCTATAGGTCTTGAATAAATCTGAGTTTACTTAAAATGCTTTGGAGGGATTTCCCTGGTTTGTGGGCTACCAAAGTGCCTAGTGGTTAAAGTAATCTCCTGGTGGCTTCTGAGGTATTTTTTGATGTTTCGGAGAAGTATTATTTTCATGAGTTGTGGTTGTTGTGTTCTGGCTGGCCGTGGAAATGATCTTTTCTATGAAGTTGCATGGGTACCCACTGTGTTGAAGGATGATATAAAGATGGCCTGTTTCTTCTCTTTCAAGTTCTTTTCAGATGCTGGGTGTTTACTTTTATCTGGATAGTTCTTATTCAGTCATTTTGCAAGCAATTGGGCTGTAGATCTGGGAATACAGCACGTAGTTTATAAATACAGTTTTTTTTGATATGCTGTATTTTGAGATCTTCCGCTCCTTCCTCTGATATGGTTATTTTTGCGAGGTTTTTCCCCAAAAGTATGTCGTTTGATAAAATTACTATTAGAAAAGACTCAAAAGCAATAGAAGAACATTCAAACAATTATTTATTTGTCTGTCTGTCTGTCTGTCTGTCTGTCTGTCTGTCTGTCTGTCTGTTTAGAAATGTTTAGAATAACAGAGTTGGAAGGGACCTTGGAGGTCTTCTACTCCAACCCCCTGCCTAGGCAGGAAACCCTATACCACTTCAGACAAATGGTTATTCAACATCTTCTTAAAAACTTCCAGTGTTGGAGCATTCACAACTTCTGGAGGCAAGTTGTTCCACTGATTAATCATTCTAACTGTCAGGAAATTTCTCCTTAGTTCTAAGTTGCTTCTCTCCTTGAATAGTTTCCACCCATTGTGTCAACTTGCAAAGCTTTCAAGTTGCCATGAGCAGGAGGGAGGGAGAACTGAAGTGAATTCCATACATTCTTTCTGACCGCAATCAGAAGGAGGGTGTTAGGTTTCACAGCCAGCCAAAGTGGTTAATTGGAGAATGTGATTTATGACATGGCCAGAGAGGAGGGGAGAGACAGGGTCAAAGGGGAACGTAAATCTACGTGGGATCAGTCCTAACTGCATCCGAGTATTGCCGGAATGTTGCTCCTAATAAATGACTGTATTTCCTTTGAAGTTTGGATCATGGCTCATGAATTAATTAGGGCATCTTTCGGAAACTTGACACATTGCTTCTTGTCCTGCCTTCAGAGGCTTTGAAGAATAGCTTGATTCCCTCTTCTTATCTCAGCCCCTGAGATATCGGAACACTGCTATCATGTCTCCCCTGGTCCTTCTTTTCATTAAACTAGACATACCCAGTTCCTGCAACTGTTCTTCATATGTTTTAGCCTCCAGTCCCCTCATCATCTTTGTTGCTCTTCTCTGCACTCTTTCTAGAGTCTCCACATCTTTTTTACGTCGTGGCGACCAAAACTGAATGCAGTATTCCAAGTGTGGCCTTACGAAGGTATTATAAAGTGGTGTTAACACTTCACGTAATCTTGATTCTATCCCTCTGTTTATGCAGCCTAGAACTGTGTTGGCTTTTTTGGCAGCTGCTGCAACACTGCTGGCTCATATTTAAATGGTTGTCCGCTAGGACTCCAAGATCCTTCTCACAGTTACTGCTATTGAGCAAGGTACCACATATACTGTACCTGTTCATTTGGTTTTTCTTGCCTAAATGTAGAACCTTCCTTTTTTCACCATTCAATTTCATTCTGTTAGATAGCGCCCAATGTTCAAGTCTGTCAAGATCTTTCTGTATCTTAAGCGTATCTTCTGGAGTGTTTGGCTATTCCTGCTCGCTTGGTGTCATCTGCAAATTTGATGAGTTCCCCATCAAATGTATACATCATCCAGCCATAATTGCACCATATTGTTTACAACATACAGTGTTGTCTGTGAAACGTGGAGAATATAGAATAGGAAAGCTAAGACAAAAGAATTAAAAGAGCAAGAGAAATGTTTTGAATGGTCCTTCAACTGTGGTTAGCACTCCAGCGGCAATTTAAATCATGAGAGTGACTCAAACTTTCTAAATCAAACTTCACTCCAGGATTTTACAAAAACAAAAAAGTTCATAAAATCCCAAGTGAGATAGATAAAGATCTATTTCATTTAAAAATGTACTTTAATTTAATGGGAGTTCATTTTGGAGGGAAACAGTCTTGTAATTGTGGGCACTCTATTGCCACCAACTGTTTTTAGGGCACGCTCAGGAGTGGACTGCTGGGGGTTCACAGGGGTTCGGGAGAATCTCTAGCTAAGTGTTGTGACCCCGACTCCTGAGCCTGTCCTGACAGAGGAAGAGGACTCAGAAGGTGATGGGGAGGAACTGACAAGGCCTCCCTCTCCAGGACCCTCCTTTGTGGCAATTCCTCAGGTTCCATCCGAAGGCCAGAAGGAACAGCCTGGGATGTGCCGGGTGTCAGGTTTCGATGTCAACCTGCATTTATTCTAGTGCTGACACCGGGAGGAAGGCATATCAGAGCACCAATTGATAGGGAGCGAGGATGACGAATCCTGGCTTGATCCCAGGCAGCGTCGGAGGGAGAAGCGTGCGCAGCAACAGAAGAGGCGTGGGAGGGCCAGAGATTGAGCTGAGTCACGGAGCCACGCCCCACCAGGAATAAAAGTGGGTGGGATTGCTCTTCAGGCTTTGTGACGGACAAAGTTAAACCCTGAAAGTCACATTGTGATCTCTGAAATTCGGCTTGGATATATTTTGGACTGAACATTGACTAAACTCTTGTCTCGTGGATAATTTGTTGCTCCTGGAACGGACTGAAGATAAGTCCTCTTCTGCTCTATGGGAGTGAAACCGGTCTTGGCAGGCATTCGGCAGTTTGCTGCCAAAACCTTGGTCTGCCAAGAATTCTAATCTGTTTATTAATATTGGCAGGCATGCTTGGTATTACGTTTGCCTGTGTGAGGAAGGGGGACAGAACACTAAGATTCTGTGCCATTTGGAGAACCCCCAAATCCCACTACTTGGAAGTTCAGGAAGGCTGGAAACGGGCCCATTTTCGGCCTCCAGAGGGCCTCTGGAGCTTGGGGAGGCCATTTTCACCCTCCCAGTGGCTCAAGAAAAGCCTCCGGGGCCCAGGGAGGGCAAAAGGCCCCCCACCGTGGTGCAGGAGGCCGACTAGGCCACATCCATCATGGCCATGCCCACCAGCAACTGGGCAGAAAACCCCTTGCTAAAATTTTTGAAGCCCACCACTGGAGCTTAACTATAAGCTTATGGTTAACTTGCAGCTTATAGTTAACTTGACCCCTTATTCAAACAACCTGTTTTAGTCTGTACCAGAAGAATATGTTCCATATGACCCTGGAATTCGCTTTGTTATTTAGACAGGACAAATGGTACTCACATTTAAACATCAGCCTTAACTTTATGTGTTACAAGAGTTCTGTTTGCCTGTATTAAGTCTTATTCCTGACATTTGATTTTAAAGGTAGCCAAAAGCAAAATGTTTAGGGGGAAAATCAGACTTTTTCCCATAACATTTTAGAATAACGAGGTTAGCTATTGAATATATGGCAGAAAATCAGCCCGGGGAAGGAAACAAGAACACAAAATATCTCGGATGCTTCCAGAAGTCTCTTCGAGTTTGTCAACAAGTTTTATGTCTTCTTCTTTGGGATTTGTTCAACAGTCTTTCTGGCAGTTTTCTTGATTCCAATGTTCTTGGGGTGGAAAAAATAGAACTCTTTTTTTAAAAAAAGATTGCTATTCAACCAAGATGCTTGTCAAATCCTTTAACAACTTCCCTAGCTGGCATTTGTTTGGAAAATCATCTCATTGGTAGAGAATTTTCATCTTGTTTTGAAACCTTTATCCAAAACAGGTTAGGTAATTTATTCGACCTTTCACCTGTCTAGTGGGCTAGAAAAGGAGTACTTAAGATATTGTTGTCATATCTGGTCTGCAATCATCCGTGTGACCTCAAGATGGCAGTAAAGAGAAACAAACAATATTCTTCTTTGGTGCCATCTAGTGGTAGACACTTTTTGTTTTTGCCCAGAACATGAAAATTCTTCTTCAGGAGCCTCACTGGCTAAATTAATCACAAGTAGGGTTAATCAGTCATTTGTTCGCTACATTGAGGCCACCCCAACGATGCCCTTGAAGTGATGTCCCGGTGCCTGGAGGCTGTGCGGATCTGGATGGGGAGACACAGGCTCAGGCTCAACCCTTCCAAGACTGAGTGGCTGTGGTTCCCGGCATCCCGATATAGTCAGTTGACTCCATCACTGACTATTGGGGGCGAGTCTTTGGCCCCCTCGGAGAGGGTTCGCAATCTGGGAGTCCTCCTGGATATGCAGCTGTCCCTGGAGGAACATCTGACGGCTGTTGCCAGGGGGACTTTTGGTCAGGTTCGCCTGATCTGCCAGTTGCGGCCCTTTCTTGATCGGGATTCCCTGTGCACAGTCATTCATGCCCTCGTCACCTCTCGCCTGGACTACTGCAATGCTCTCTACATGGGGCTCCCCTTGAAGAGCACCTGGAGGCTCCAACTGGTCCAGAATGCAGCCGCGCGGGTAGTCACGGGAGCCGCATGGCGCTCCCATACAGCACCGCTCATGCGTGAGCTGCACTGGCTCCCGGTGGTCTTCCGGGTGCGCTTCAAAGTGTTGGTTATCACCTTTAAAGCACTCCATGGCATAGGACCTAGTTATCTTCGAGACTGCCTGCTGCTACCGATGGCCTCCCATCGACCTGTGCGCTCCCACAGAGAGGGCCTCCTCGGGGTGCCATCAGCCAAACAATGTAGGATGGTGACCCCCAGGGGGAGGGCCTTCTCTGTGGGGGCACTTACCCTCTGGAATCAGCTGCCCCCAGAGATAAGGAGAATCCAAGACCTCGGTGCCTTCCGCCATGCCCTTAAAACCTTCTTTTTCCAGCAAGCTGGGCTGGCCTAACACTTTTTAAAATGTTTTTAATTGTTTGTTATTGTTTTTAATCATGGGGCCAAATTTATATATATCTTTTTAATTGTATTTTAATGTTTGTAGTTTATGCTTTTACTTCGCTGTTCACCGCCCTGAGTCCTCAGGGAGAAGGGCAGTATACAAATTTAAAAATAAATAAATAAATAAAAATAAATTGATTGCAGTTAATAATTAGGAGAATAGAACTCCTAAGGGGGTTCATTTTCCTAATGGAGAACAATGGGTGCCAAATATAAGACACTGACAATAACAGGGAGAAAAATTGTTCAGAATGGAAGAAATAAAGATATCCCTAAGATTACTTTTATGTGTTCGCAAAGAAAAAGACTGCAGATTGCTTACTCCTATGGCTCCTCCTACATCTTTCCTGTTAAATTCAGGATCCTTTTTTTTTTTTTTTTACAAATCAAAACAATCTTTAATAATTCAAAATAACCCTCCTCAAAAAACTCAAGAAGGTCCCCTTTCTCCCGAAAATCTCTCTTGGACCCCAAGTTGCAGAAGGTCTTGGAAGCCATCAAGGGTTCCTCAGAAATTCTCCAGAAATTCCACGATCTGTTTTTGCTTGCTCTCCTGGAATTTGGGTTTTTTCCCATTTCTGATGTTCTCTGCATACTATTTGATGATGTGCCAGATGATCTTGATGGAGCTGGGCCACATGTTCAGGGTCTGGTGCACCCTCTGGCAGATCTGAGGGATGCCGGCATTGCTGGTCTCCACCATGATGTCGCAGATCAGCTGGAGCACAAAGAGACTGGCGTCCATAGAACTCCTCTTCTATGTCATTGTTGATGTTCTCCCCGTGGCGCACCATGTCATGCTTTTCACCTTTAATCTTCTTATCAACTACCTGCATGGCATCCAGGTATTTGAAATAGAGCTCCATCAGCCTGTCTACCTTCTTGCTGCCGTTCTCCATGAATTTGTTGAGCAGCCGTGTCCTCTGCTGACTCCGCAGGAGGGAGGCCAGGATGGTTCAGGATCTTAAAGGGTTATAAAGAAACAGGGGCCAACTTGTCGATTCAATAAAATGCCTTTGCTTAACTAATTTAAAAAGCACATTGTAAGACCCATTCGACCTGTAGAACAGGGATCTCCAATCCTTGGTCCATGGACCGACACCGGACTGCAGCATGCCAGAAACTAGGCCGTGCAAACAAGCAAAGCCCCATCTGCGGGATACAGGCAGCACATGAAACCATGCCCTTCCAGTCAGGGAGGAAGTGCAGGGAGGCCTCCTAGGCCCAAAATGGGGCACGGGGGTGTGGTGTCGTTCCCCCCCCCGCCCCCACGGCACATTTTTATTCCCAGGAGGCTGCATGGAGGCATACTAGGCCCAAAAAGGGGTATAGGGGCAGCGTGCCCCCCCACGGCACATTTTTGCTCCCAAAGGGGCTCAGGAGGCCGAGTACTGCCTGTCATATCCTCTGGCCATGCCCACCATGGCCATTCCCACCCAGCCAGTCATTAGGGCAGAGTACCGGTTGCTAAATTATTTTAATCTCACCACTGAGTTCTTTCTAATTTGTTCAGACCTGCCAAAGGGACTGTCACTTTCTGAACTTTTTGGCCTTCATATTCCCTGTCCATAACTCAAAAAAGAAAGAAGAGCAATCTATTTTTTGATGAAATGGGTTCTCGACCTGTATAAGATGCCTCTCTATCTTCAGGTGAGGTCTTTTCACAGGTCTGTTCATCAAATCATCCCAGCTGGCATTTCCATAAATATCGATATCAAGAGCAGAAGAGTGCAAGTAGCTGGAAAATGAGAGAGAGAGAAAATATATTTTTTTAATAATTCCCCTCCATTCCTGTCCTTCTGACAGATCTACTTCAGTTTGAGGTTTTCAAAGTCTTTATTTACGTTTTGTCCTCAGGCGGGGGATTTCCTGAAACAAAAATCAAGGTTTCAAATGGTTTGTCAGAAATTCAAATGCAGGTGAATCGCTCCTTCGGGGAGCATTTTCCTTTAAAAAAAAAAAAAGATAACATATATTAAAGGCCGCATTAAATCATTCAATCAATTGGAAGGGCATATTAATTTTGTTGCTGGGCAGAGCTGTTCTCGAACACAGGAAACTGGCCTACAGTTCTGGGGTCTCTTGGCAAATGGGAAGTCAAGGCCCAAAAGAACCAGGTACTTATTTTTTTTTGGACTATAAGATGCACTTTTTTGTCTCCCGAAAGGGAGTGAAAATGCCCGCCCACCTTTGCCTTTTTTGCCCTATGCATGCCCCATTTCGGGCCTTTTTTTTTTGGCCTTTTTCAGGCCTCTTTTTGGCCTGTTTTTGGGTCTTTTTTCAGCTGGATTTGAGGCTTTTTTGGCCCGTTTTTGGGTCTTTTTCAGCCTGTTTTCAAGGCTTTTTCGGCCCACTTTCGAGGTTTTTTTTTCAGCTCGTTTTTGAGGCTTTTTTCAGCCCATTTTTTTCTGAATATTTTTAATAAAACTGCTTTTTACTTGTTCATGGGCTCTGTTTCACTTTTTATGAGGTTTGCTGTTTTTCTGCATTCCACACATGCACACACAGATATATATATGCTAATATCACTTTATAATGCCTTGATAAGGCCACCCTTGGAATACTGCATTCAGTTTTGGTTGCCACAATGTAAAAAAGATGTGGAGACTCTAGAAAGAGTGCAGAGAAGAGCCACAAAGATGATGAGGGGACCAAAGGCTAAAACCTATGAAGAATGCTTGCTGGAACTGAGTATGACTAGTTTAATGAAAAAAAGGACTAGGAGAGACATGATAGCTGTGTTCCAATATCTCAGGGGCTGCCACAAAGAAGAGGGAGTCAAGCTAGTCTCCAAAGCACCTGAGGGCAGGACAAGAAGCAATGGACGGAAACTAATCAAGGAGATAATTAATCTAGAACTAAGGAGAAATTTTCTGACAGAACAATTAATCAGTGGAATAACTTGCCTCCAGAAGTTGTGAATACTTCTATACTGGAAGTTTTTAAGAAGATGTTGGATAACCATTTGTCTGAACTGGTGTAGGGTTTCTTGCCTAAGCAGGATCCCAAGATCCCTTCCAACTCTGTTACTCTATTCTATTCTATCTAAAGAAAACTTGTGCCTGAAGTACCAAGAAGGCTGAAGAAGCAACTTCTCATCTATGGATTCCATTCAAGAGAATACAAGCATCTTCAGAAGAAGGTGAACACCGTACACCAGGTCGACCAATATTCATTAGCAACCTGAATTAAGCTTTGCTTTGCTGGCCCAGATCCAGGCCATTGCCACATCGACATCACTGATGAAACATTTCCATTTCCTTGGCTAGAAGTGATGAAACTTGAGATGACACCACTCATATTCTTCAATGATCTCACTCAGCTGTTTCATACAGGCATTAGATAACAACACGAATTCTATAGTCTGAACATGGCAGAGTTGAGAAGAAATCCCCTTCTGAAGCCAGAAACCCACGTAGGCATGGATCCATCCTGAAGCTGTTGACTCAAACAGGCTCTCCACGAGATTCCCATGGTCAGACTTCCTGTTAGATCCTTAGAGTCACATACTTCTTAGCTGAACAATAGAAGACTCAAATGCCTCCAGCAGTGATAACAGCGATGCATGAGGCAACAAAAGTGCTGCCTTCCAATATCCCAAAGTTGCATGGAAGCCTGTAATTTGGACTAAGCTAATTGCATAGATCAATTATTATACACCTTAACATCAGGGAAATACCATGAGTTACCCTATGCAGTTTCTGGACCGGTCTTAAATCTGAACACTTACCATTTCTTTCCAGCCAACACAATAACAGACATAATATCACATTCATGCCTAGCAGTGGTGAAATCCAATTTTTTTTACTACCGGTTCTGTGGCCATGGTTTGGTGACCATGGTGTGGCTTGGTAGGCGTGGCTTGGTGGGCATGGCAGGGGAAGGATACTGCAAAATCCCCATTTCCTCCCCACTCCTGGGGCCAGCCAGAGGTGGTATTTGCCGGTTCTCCGAACTACTCAAAATTTCTGCTACCGGTTCTCTGAACTGCTCAAAATTTCTACTGCCAGTTCTCCAGAACCTGTCAGAACCTGCTGGATTTCACCCCTGATGCCTAGCCAGAAGAGACTGGCTCACGTGGTATCTCTCATATTGAATCATAAGAGCCTTGGTGGCGCAGCAGACTAAAGCACTGTTAAGTAACACCAGCTGCCTGCAATTACTGCAAGTTCAAATCTCACCAGGCTCAAGGTTGACTCAGCCTTCCATCCTTTTGAGGTAGGTAAAATGAGGACCCGGTTTGTGGGGGCAATAAGATGACTTTGTATAAAAAAGAACACTGCTGGGTGGGGGGGGGGAAGTCCTACTAAGCAGGTATATACAAAAGTATGAAGGCTATTGCTTAACGCATTGTAAGCCGCCCTGAGTCTCCGGAAAAGGGTGGCATATAAATTGAACCAATAAATAAATAATAATTTCAAAATAAGTTTTTTATTTATTGTAAATAAATAAGCTTGTTTTAAAACCTTTCATTTTTCTATCTTGTCCCCTGTAAGCGGGAGCGTCTGCCAGGAGGAAGGTATCAAGATGGTAGCTATGTCTGTCCCACTGAAGTCCATGTAGAAAGTCCAAGACTTTGATCATGCAGTCACCATCCTGGTTTATTTATTTTTATTTATTAATACAAATTTTATGTCCCAAAGGTGCTTTTTTTCAAGAGGCAACTGGACTTTCTGGCTTTTCTTTGAAGATGTTTCAGTTCTCATCCAAGAAGAAGCTTCTTTGGATGAGAAGCGAAGTTCTCGTTGAAGAAGCTTCTTGGATGAGAAGTGAAATGTCCTCAAAGAAAAACCAGAAAGTCCAATTGCCTCTTGAAAAAAAGCACTTTTGGGACCTGGATGACTGAGGATCTCCATAGACATTAAATTTTTATGGTACTTGTCTCCCCTAGAAGGTGACTCTGGGAGGATTATTTTGAACCTTGCCTTCCAGATACCTCCTACATATAAATTATGGGCCATGCCAACTTTTCTTCTTAGCTAATTCTATGGAGGAGATGCTTGCTCTGTTTTACCTTTCTGTTAAACCCAAATGAGTTTTTTCTTCTAGCTGGTTAGAAGGGTAGGCAGAGCCTGATGGTGGAGTCAAGAGAGGAATCAGCCTAGAGTCATTACATTCTCACCAAATAGTCCAAGTTCAACTCCTCTTGAATTCCGTTAACTCTTATCTGGCATCAATTTAGTGCAATTCAGAGTCGACTGGATTCTTGTGTGAGTGATAAATCAGACAAAGCAGCCATTCAAAGAAAATGGGTGAACCTTCACGGTTTCAATCGCTCCCAACTTTTTACAACAGGGTCTGAAAAAAAGATACCCCTCCCCCAAACAAGTGCCTAAATCAGTGGTCCTCAACCTTTTGGGTACCAGGGACCAGTTCCATGGGGAGAGGTTTTTCTGCAGACTGGAAGGGGTGGGAGGTTGCATGCTTCCTGCATCCTATGGATGAAGCTTCACTTGTTTGCATGACCTGGATTCTGGCACACTGCAGATCAGTGCGGGTCCATGGACCAGGAGAGGGTGGGGGAACCCCTGGCCTAGATATTTGAGGCTCAAATCAAATCCAGACCACTTATGTGGGCTGATTCATTTCCATGAAACAGTATGTCTCCGTCACTGAGTTCACATGTGAAATCAAAATCCCCTTTTGAGCATGCAGGCAACTTTATTTTATTCAAGCAAAACCAGGGGAGGGGCTGCTGGGGGTTCGCAGGGGTTCGGGAGAACCTCTAGCTAAGATTCTGTGCAGTTCAGAGAATCCCCAAATCCCACTCATGGTTGGCTCCGCCCACCCCACCCCTCCCAGGAGTACCCACACGGCCTGTTTTGCATGCAGGTAAGTGCAGGGTGCACGCGGAGGCTCAGGGAGGGCAAAAAACAGGCCTACCGGAAGTTCGGCCTCCAGAGCTTGGGGAGGCCATTTTCACCCTCCTGGAGGCTCAAGGAAAGCCTCCGGAACCTGGGGAGGGCAAAAACGCCCCCTTGCCATGGTGCAGGAGGCCAACATGTCCATGCCCACCCAGCAACTGGGCAGAGAACCCCTTGCTAAAATTTTTGAAGCCCACCCCTGAGCAAAACCGTAGCTTGCCGTGTTGTGTGTTACAATGCAGTCAGTCCCTTGCAATATCCTTGAGGCCTCCACAATGCAGAGAAAGCGGAGCATTGTTTTCCAAGCCACTCAGCCTATGTGTATGGATGTGTTTGATTCCTTTTTTTGTGTGTGTGTCCATTCCTGGCACTCAGTTCTTATTTCATTACAAGAACCCCAGGGAGGTTTGACAACATATCTACAAGGCCTAATAAAATTGAACGAAGACTGAGGGTTATTCATCCTCCCCTTGTCCAGCCATTCTGCCGTGAGGGCTTTTTCTTCACGACTTCCGTTTTTGGGGCCACAGCCGAAGATAACAATTCTGACTAAGGAAGAGGATGAGACATCGACGCTGATACATTCGGAGTTCCATTCATCGCGTTCAGGAAGAGACAGACGAGAAGCCATAATTCATATTTCATTTAATGATTCATAATTCTTTTATTTCTCCTTTGCTTCACAATCACTGGAGCTATTTGATCTCCGTTTATGGCAGGAACAGACCAGGGGCATCCGGTTCTCCTCTGCTCCAAACGATGG
Organism: Pituophis catenifer annectens; assembly: GCF_029215685.1. Lineage (NCBI taxonomy): Eukaryota > Metazoa > Chordata > Lepidosauria > Squamata > Colubridae > Pituophis > Pituophis catenifer. The sequence continues at coordinate 9,119,922 of NW_027256887.1, forward strand.
AAAGATCCCTCAGAGAGAACAAAAAGCTACTTATGAGGAAGGGTTGCATTATTGTCTCAGGGAAGAAGTAAGTGGAAATTTGAAACAGATGGTGTGCTTGCTCCAGCAGGGCAAGCCTTTAGATACTGCCCTTTCAGATATTTGAAGGTTGCTTTCAAATAAAAAGGACTTGGAATATCAATCAGTTGGGTTCTGTTTGGTCTCCCTCTAGAATAGAATAGAATAGAATAGAATAGAATAGAATGGAATGGAATGGAATGGAATGGAATGGAATGGAGTGGAGTGGAGTGGAGTGGAGTGGAGTGGAGTGGAGTAGAATAGAATGTAGAGTAGAGTAGAGTAGAGTAGAGTAGAGTAGAGTAGAGTAGAGTAGAGTAGAGTAGAGTAGATTGTAGAAGAATGGAGTGGAGTGGAGTGGAGTGGAGTGGAGTGGAGTGGAGTGGAGTGGAGTAGAATGTAGAGTAGAGTAGATTGTAGAAGAATAGAATAGAATGGAGTGGAGTGGAGTGAGTGGAGTGGAGTGGAGTGGAGTGGAGTAGAGTAGAGTAGAGTAGAGTAGAGTAGAGTAGATTGTAGAAGAATAGAATGGAGTGGAGTGGAGTGGAGTGGAGTGGAGTGGAGTGGAGTAGAATGTAGAGTAGAGTAGATTGTAGAAGAATAGAATAGAATGGAGTGGAGTGGAGTGAGTGGAGTGGAGTGGAGTGGAGTGGAGTAGAGTAGAGTAGAGTAGAGTAGAGTAGAGTAGATTGTAGAAGAATAGAATGGAGTGGAGTGGAGTGGAGTGGAGTGGAGTGGAGTGGAGTAGAGTAGAGTAGAGTAGAGTAGAGTAGATTGTAGAAGAATAGAATGGAGTGGAGTGGAGTGGAGTGGAGTGGAGTGGAGTAGAGTAGAGTAGAGTAGAGTAGAGTAGAGTAGAGTAGAGTAGAGTAGAGTAGAGTAGAATGTAGAGTAGAGTAGATTGTAGAAGAACAGAACAGAACAGAACAGAACAGAACAGAACAGAACAGAACAGAATAGTAGAGTTGGAAGGGACCTTGGAGGTCTTCTAGTCCAACCCCCTGCTCAAACAGGAAAACCTATGCCATTTCAGACAAATGGATGTCCAATCTCTTCTTAAAAACTTCCAGCATTGGAGCACCCACAACCTCTGGAGCAGGGGTGAAATACTCCCGGTTCGGACCAGATCGCCCGATCCAGTAGCAATGGCGGCGGGTGGTTCGGAGAACTGGTAGCAAAAATCCCTGCCCCGCCCCCATGCCCATCTGAGCCGCGCGATCGTCAGAGGCTAAAACCTCTTCGGCCGAAGAAGTTGTAGAAAAAATGGTAAAAAAAAAGCCTCTGACGATCCCAGCTGAGCAGCGCGATCATCAGAGGCTTTTTTTTTACTTTTAAAAGCATTGCTTTTAAAAGTAAAAAAAAAGATTCCGTGCCACAGCTGATCAACCCCCCCCCCCTCGCGTGCTGTTCTACTTACCACATGCCTCCTTTTGGCTTGCACTGTGCATGTGTACCTCGCATTTGGTGCGGGGGTGCGCACTGCGTATGCGCAGCCAGCTAACCGGTAGTAAACCAGTTCAGATTTCACCAATGCTCTGGAGGCAAGCTGTTCCACTGTTTAATTGTTCTAACTGTCAGGAAATTTCTCCTTAGTTCTAGGTTGGTTCTGTCCATGATAACTTTCTATCCATTGCTTCTTGTACCTGATTTCATGTGCTTTGGAGAATAGCTTGACTCCCTCTTCTTTGTGGCAACCCCTGAGATGTTGGAACACTGCTATCATGTCTCCCCTAGTCCTTCTTTTCATTAAACTAGACATACCCCGTTCCTGCAACTGTTCTTCATATATTTTAACCTCCAGTCCCCTAATCATCTTTGTTGCTCTTCTCTGCACTTTTTCTAGAGTCTCCACATCTTTTTTACATCGTGGCGACCAAAACTGGATGCAGGATTCCAAGTGTGGCCTTACCAAGGCATCATAAAGTGGTTTTAACACTTCACGTGATCTTGATTCTTTCTCTCTGTTGATGCAGCCTAGAACTGTGTTGGCTTTTTTGGCAGCTGCAGCACACGGCTCATATTTAAGTGGTTGTCCACTAGGACTCCAAGATCCCTCTCACAGTTACTACTACTGAGCCAGGTACTACATATACCGTACCTGTGCACACATGCAGATTATTACAGGTCTTACCCTGTTTTATGACCACAACTGAGCTCAAAATTTTCATTGCTAAGCAAAACAGTTGTTGAGTTTTGTCCCATTTTAGGACCTTTCTTGCCACAGCTGTTAAGCGAATCACTTGGTAACCTGGTTGTTAAGGGAATCTGCCTTCCCCGTTGACTTTGCTTGTGAGAAGATCACCAAAGGAGATCACATAACCCCGGGACACTGCAACCATCATAAATACATGCTAGTTTCCAAGGATTTGAATTTTGATTTTGTAACCCCAGGGATGCTGCAACAGTCCTAAGGGTCAAAAAGAAGTCACTTTTTTTCAGGGCCGTTGTAACTTTAAAAGGTTGTAAATTGAGGAATGTTGTTGTTAGTTGCGAAGTCATGTCCGACCCATCACAACCCCATGGACAACGTTCCTCCAGGCCTTCCTGTCCTTTACCATTCTCTGGAGTCCATTTAAGTTCACGCTGACTGCTTCAGTGACTCCATCCAGCCACCTCGTTCTCTGCCGTCCCCTTCTTCTTTTGCCCTCCATCGTTCCCAGTATTAGGGTCTTCTCCAGTGAGTCCTTCCTTCTCATTAGGTGGCCAAAGTATTTGAGTTTCATCTTCAGGATCTGGCCTTCTAAAGAGCAGTCAGGGTTGATCTCCTCTAGGACTGACCGGTTGGATCACCTTGCAGTCCAAGGGACTCACAGGAGTCTTCTCCAGCACCAGAGTTCAAAGGCCTCAATTCTTTGGCACTCAGTCTTCCTTATAGTCCAACTTTCACAGCCACACATTGCAACTGGGAAAACCATAAACTTGACTATATGCAATTTGGTTGGCAGGGTGATGTCTCTGCTTTTTAGTATGCTGTCTAACTCTTATAGGGGAGTTCAAATAATAGTCAAAAACAGCTAAATTGAGGAATACCTGTATTTTATTTATTTATCGTACCACGGAGTCAGTGTTAATTCCTGGCAACTGCCTGGACCTGTCCCTGAAGTTTTCTTGGCAAGATTTTCGGAAGTAGATCTTCCTGGTCTAGCATGAAGTCACCCAGCTGGCTTTGTGCCTAAGATGGAACTAGAATTTACAGTCTCCCGATATCTCTTCACAACTCACAAAATTAAGACATGTTCTGCGTGGCCTGAAAACTTTCTAATTCAATCCCTTATGTTTTTTTTTTTTTTGTGAAAACCAGGGGAAGGGGGGAAAATATGAACTTTTGATTTATGGTTTTGATGATCAGACAGGGTAGATTACAGAAAGAAGAGAGACATGTTGTAACATTAGAGAAAGAGGTGAATTTATAATTGTAGCTGTAACTGCTGTAAAGAAGATCAGAAGTCACATCTTTGTATCTCTTTCTTGACTATTTTTCTTTTACTTTGTTTTCCTTTCTTGCCCTTTTAGCTTGGCCTTTGGTGTATTTTTGTTTTTTTCTTCCTAAATTCTATATTTAGTTCATATTAGTTTTCCACCTTCCTTTTTAAAAACTTTTAAGAAAAATTATGAGAAAAGGAAGGGAGGGAGGGAGGGAGGAAGGGAGGGAGAGAGAGAGAAAGAGAGAGAGGGAGAGAGAGAAACAAAGAAAGAAAGAAAGAAAGAAAGAAAGAAAGAAAGAAAGAAAGAAAGAAAGAAGAAAAAAACAAGAAAGAAAGGAAGGAAGGAAGAAATTAAAAGAAATAAAGAAAAAAGAAAGAAAGAGAAAGAATGATGGAAGAGAAGAAAGAAAGAAAGAAAGAAAGAAAGAAAGAAAGAAAGAAAGAAAGAAAGAAAGAAATGGAAAAAAGGAAGAAAAAACAAGAAAGAAAGGAAGGAAGGAAGAAATTAAAAGAAAGAAAGCAAAAAGAAAGAAAGAGAAAGAGTGATGGAAAGAAAAAGAAAGAAAGAAAGAAAGAAAGAAAGAAAGAAAGACAGAAAGAAAGAAAGAAGAGAGAGCAATGGAAAGAAGGAAGAAAAAACAAGAAAGAAAGGAAGGAAGAAAGGAAGAAATTAAAAGAAAGAAAGAAACAAGAAAGGAAGGAAGGAAGAAATTAAAAGAAAGAAAGAAAAAAGAAAGAAGAGAAAGAGTGATGGAAAGAGAAAGAAAGAAAGAAAGAAAGAAAGAAAGAAAGAAAGAAAGAAAGAAAGAAAGAATTAAATTTTAAATTATTCTGCTTCTCACCTAAGAAGCTTCTCTAGTTCTTCAGAAATTCTTGAGAAGCTAAATGTTTTCAAAGAAAAAACCCAAGAAAGTCCAGTTTCCTTTTGGAAAAAGCACCTTTGAGACAACCATGAGCTGAATGATTGAGCATCTTCACAGACATTTTTTATGGAATGCACTGTCTTCCTTTCTTTAAAAACACAGGAACAAGAAAACAGCTGTCATTATTAATAACTTAATGTAGCACAGAAAATCAAGAGATTTTTTTTTTAATGCCAGTTTTCAACATTTCTCCCCTTTTTATTGGTGATTGCTCTCTTTCCCTAAGACTTTATCAAAAACTGAAGCTGGAGTCATACTTTTTCCTAAGTGTAATGAGTTTGGTTGGTTATGCTGCTGTGGTCTATAAACCATGATTTATGTCTGGAGAAAAAAGCCAGAAAAGGAAAGAAATGAGAGGGGAAAAAAACCCTTCTTTAAATATTCTTTTGAAACAGTGATGGCTCTCAGACCATTGTGTTGCTGGAGGTGAGATCTTAATTCTTTTCTTATCATTAAGCTCTGCCAACTCTTATAGAGAGGGGTGAAATCCAGCAGGTTCTGACAGGTTCTGGAGAACCGGTAGCAGAAATTTTGAGCAGTTCGGAGAACCAGCAAATGCCACCTCTTGACTGGCCCCAGGGTGGAGTCGGAATGAAGATTTTGCAATATCCTTTCCCCAGGAGTAGGGAGGGAATGGGGATTTTGCAGTATCTTTCCCCCAGGAGTGTAGAGTGTAGAGTAGAGTAGAGTAGAGTAGAATAGAATAGAATAGAATAGAATAGAATAGAATAGAATAGAATAGAATAGAATAGAATAGAATAGAATAGAATAGAATAACAGAGTTGGAAGGGATCTTGTAGGTCATCTCGTCCAATCCCTCACCCAAGCAGGAGACCCTACACCATTTCTAACAAATGGCAGTCCAGTCTCTTCTTGAAAGCTTCCAGTGGTGGTGATGGAGGAGGAGGAGGAGGAGGAGGAGGAGGAGGAGGAGGAGGAGGAGGAGGAGGAGGAGGAGGAGGAGGAGGAGGAGGAGGAGGAGGAGGAAGATGATTGTGGGATCATCTTGGTGCTCTCTGAGCTTGGTTGTTTTCTTACAGACGTTCCATTGCCCAAACTAGATAAGTGCCCATCAGTGCTAGAAGACACCTGGGTTTGCCCTGATGATGCTACCTAGTTTGGTAATGAAACATCTGTAAGAAGACAACCAAGCTCAGAGAGCACCAAGGACCCCTCAGAAATAGTAAAGCTATGACTCTGATTTGGTTTTCCCCTCTATAGGTGATGATACACCCGACCCTTTATAACAGAAATAAACCATTAATTTACCAAGTTCTGTTGGATCCTTTAGGCAAAGTAAAACCTCGAAATACGCTGGTGGAATTAGGCTATGAGTTAGATTGGTGGACATACAATCAGATCCAATCCAGGACAGCTCAGGACAAAAACAAGGGAGGAATCTATAATTCCCTACAAGAACTTGATAAGATTTTGTTGGGGAAGGATGAGAAGGTATTATCCAAACTGTATCAATTCCTCTTAATGGATTGGATCGGAGAGGAGGTTATCATGGACTCAATGATTGCCTGGGGGAGAAATTTGGGATATTCGATTGAGCTTGAAAAATGGGAAGAAATTTGGGGGAAAACCCTAAAACTAACAATGTCGGTTTCCTATAAGGAACATATAAAATGCTGTATAGATGGCATCTCCCTCCGGCTAGATTATTGAAGATGTTCCCGGGAACCTCCCCAGTTTGTTGGAAATGTAACACCGCTATGGGAACTTATTTTCATATCTGGTGGCCCTGTCCCCGAGTAAGAGAATATTGGACCAGAATTCAAAAATGGATTTTAGAAATCATAGGATGTAGGATAAAATTGAACCCGGAAACGTTTTTACTAGGCATGAAACCAGAGAACTTAAACAAATCTAATTGGTATCTCGCTCTCCACATCATCATTGCAGCCAGGATCTCGTTTGCGCAAGAATGGAAATCCAAAAATATCCCATCGGAGGCTATGTTAACCGCAAAGATCATGGACTGTGCAGAGGCAGACAAGCTTACCGGACTTTTGCGAGATAGACAAGAATCGGGGCTATATATGAGTCAGGACCGGTGGTATGCTTGGCTGCAAAAAAGAAATCTTTTTTTTAAATTTTTATTACATATATAAACACACAAAATACACATACACATACACATACAAATGCGACAAATACGACATTAATATCATAAATAACATCTAAACGTAATGTCTGATTTCCTCCGACATCAATAACCTAAATTCCTCGATATGTATTCCTTCCTCTCGCCTTATATAACAATATTATTTTTTAATATTTAATTATGCGTTGTTATATCTTATTTGGTACAGAATTTTGTTTTACTCTTTTAGGATCCTCTTTTGGTTTTGTTTTTTCCCTCTAACCATTGATACCACCTTTGCCAAACCAGGTAGTAGTCAGATTCTTCCTTTCCTTGAATTTCCTTGGTGAGTCTGTCCATCTCAGTGCATTCCATGACTTTAGATATTATTCTATCTTGTGTTGGGACTTCTTCCAACTTCCAATTTTGTGCATAAGTGATCCTTGAGGCAGTCAAGATATGTGTGATCAAATATATTATTTCTCTGTCATAATTACCTGTAAATATGCCTAATAAATATGTTTCTGGTCTTAGTGGTACTTTTTGAGCTGTTATTTGTTCCAATTGGGTTTTGATATTATTCCAGAATTGTTTGGCTTTGGGACACGACCACCACATGTGGTAGTATGTCCCTTTTTGTGCTTTGCATTTCCAGCAGAGTGAAGATGTATTGGGGAACATTTTGGAGATCCGTGCTGGTGGCAGATGCCATCTATAAAACATCTTGTAGATATTTTCTTTGTACGGTACTGATAGTGTTAGTTTGCTGTTAATTTTCCATAGTTTTTCCCATTTGTTTAGTTCTATAGGGTATCCGAAATTCATCGCCCACATAATCATATTTTCCTTGATTATCTCCTCCTCTAATTTATATGCCAGTAAGAAGTTATAGATTTTTGTTATTAGTTTCTCATTGGGGCTTATCTTAAGAAGAATGTAAAATAATAATCTTAGTGTGACTGTGGGTAAATATTTATAGGAATATTGCATGGCAGTTGAGAATTCTTTCTTCTGGATAATCTTTTCTTTTTTTAATGATTTGGTTTAATGGAGGTTTGTACTATTTCTAGGTGAAAATTGATGCTTTAAAACTCTATATGTATTATATCACTCTCTGCAATTCTATCCATATTGCTGTATCTTTTTTTCTGTAATTTTTAATAATTTTCAATAAAAATTTAAAAAAGAAATAGCAAAGCTCTGGCATCAACCTAGAACTAAGGAGACATTTCTTGAGCTTGCCTCCAGAATTTATGAATGCTCCATCACAAAGTTCTTAAGAGGAAATTGGATAACCCTTTTGTTGTGGCTCCGTTACCTGAGCCTGTGTCATCGACAGGAGAGGGCTCCGAGAGTGAAGGAGAGGAGTTGGCAAGGCCTCCCTCTCCAGGACCCTCCTCTCTGGCAATGCCTTCGGTGTCCGCCGAAGGGCAAGAGATAGGGCCAGGGCCAAGCACGTCCACGCAGCCACAGGTGGACAGTGATGAGGGTAATGAGTCTTGGCTGGATCCCCGGCAGCGTCGCAGAGATAAGCGCGCGCAACAGAAGAAAAGGCGTGCCAGAGATTAGGCTGAGTCACTGGACCACACCCCACAGGATATAAAAGGGGGTGAGGTGGCCATTCAGACTCTGTGACGGACAAAACTAACTACTATCGACTCACATTGCATCTTTGGAAACAACATTATCGGCCTTGGATTTATTTTACGAACTGGACAATTCTTGATTGTGGGTATTTTGTTTATTGAGTAAAAGTTCTTGGCAAGCAGCTACTGGGTTGCTGCCAAGCTTCTTATTGGAAGAATTGGTTGTCTGCCAGTTTATTTAACCCCCGGCTGTCTGTTTGTGTGTGTGTGTGAGACGGGGACAGAACACTTTTGTCCATAATAGTATAGGGCCCCTTGCTTGAGCAAGGGGTTAGGCTAGAAGACCTCCAAGGTCCCCTTTCAACTCTGTTGTTCTGTTATTTTGTTAATTATGAAAGAAAGGCCAACATGGTTAAAAAGAGCGTTTCAGTCAGTAAACCTCCAATGTTGCTTGTTTAAAAAAAAAGCAAACTTTGGCCATTGTTGCAATATGATGTACCATATTTTTCAGAGCATAAGACACACCAGACTATAAGACTCGCCTACCTTTTTTGGTGGGGAAAACAAGAAAAAGAAATCTGCCTCTGCCTCCCAGCAATTTTGCCTCCTTGCAGCAAACAGCCTGCTTTACTTTCATTTTCGTTTTCAGCACAGCTTGATTAGCACAAGGAAAAAAAAATCTGCTCCCAACAATTTACCTCTTTGCAGCAAGCAGCAGAGGCCCACGCAAAACAGCTGAGAGCAAAACAGCTGAGAGTCGGGAGGCTGATCCAATCAACTTGTGCTAATTAGGCTGTACTGAAGCCGAAAGAAGCTGTTTCTTCTTGCTGCTTGCTGCAAGGAGGTAAACTGCTGGGAGGCAGAGGCCAAAGAGTGGGGGCCAGTGGGTGGCCAGGGCTACATTCGGTGTATAAGACGCACCCAATTTTTCACCCCCTTTTAGGGGGGAAAAAGGTGCGTCTTACACTCCGAAAAATACGGTAAGTGGGTGAAAAAAAAATCCCCTATTGAATCTCCCTAAATGGCCATGCAAACTCTATCCGTAAGCCTCCTTTGTTCTTTTTCTAACTCACTCACCTTCCTCTTAAGAAGACTGTTGATAACCTCGCTTAAAATACCACACCTATAAATAAATGCAACTTTCAAATGCCAGAAGTCGTTCACACAAATCGTACCTGGCCTAAAGAAACCAACGGCACCCCATCCGGGGGGAAAGGTGACCTAGCCAGAAAGTAATATTGGGCCAAGCCACCCATTTTATTCCATTTTAATTACCTTTCTTGTAGCCGTGCTTTGTCTTCTCTTCAATTGCTCCCTCTGCTCTTTTTTCTTCATCCTTGTGAGTCATTGCGGCAGGCGTTTATGCGCATCATATTTGGATGCTGAACATTAAATCTGATATCACGCTCAAATTGATTTCATGACCTAACATGAAGAACCTGGCAAGGTGGTAATTGCTTCAGCGGTTGACAATAGCTTATAGCTTAACACATCCCTGAGAGTTAAACAATGTATGCTGCTGGAAATATCCCTGCCAAGTACAGAAATAGCTTCAGTTAAACCCTCTAGCCGTATTTATTGTCAAGAACTTTTTATACGTTTCATATGCGTCTCTAATGCGGTGGGGGGGGTGCCCATGAAGGTTTATTTTTCATAACTCTCCAGCAATCCCTTTTTTTTTTTTTACGCTGAAATAATATAGCTCTTCGGAAGACAGAAGCTTAAAGAAACGCTGCTTCCATCAGTATAATTTTAATAGGGTAAGGTTTCACGACTATGGTTTCAGGAGTTTGAAATCGAAAGCCGCCAACGTCAACACAGATTAAGTCAGAAAGATCTTTTAATTGACTCTAAAGTATTTCTTTACATACCGCGTTTCCCCGAAAATAAGACCCTGTCTTATATTTTTTTTGAACCCTGAAATAAGCGCTTGGCCTTATTGCCATGCGCTTAAAAGCCCGAATGGGCTTATTATCAGGGGATGTCTTATTTTGGGGGGAAACAGGGTAGGATGTATGGATTTCTCTCAGAGGTGCGTTTCACATATTTTTACCAGTGGTTCGCCATGCCCACGTGCCTTCTGCGCATGAGCTTTGCTTGCGCATGCGGCTTTCACGCTTAGAAAACGTGACTAAGTAGGTCGGCATAGCACCGGGGCGGGTGGGCCCCACGGTTGACACCACCGGTTTGAGCAAACCGGTCCAAGCCAGCTTAATACCACCACTGGTTTCCCTCCTTAAAACCTCTCAACATCTGAGTCATACAGTTAGGGTAAAAATGTAACAGGACACCCTGTTCATTATCGTATGCATGTATATATTTGTAAATAATAAAAACAACTTTTTGAACCTGAAGCTGTATTGACCAAATAACTTCCTCATAGAACCAAATGAGCACGACCAGGTTGTGCATAATTGTTGCTGCCATCTTACCTTGCTTGGTAGTGTCTACAAGTTGTGATCAAAAAAAGGTAAGATGTTTGAGATGGGCAGCCATGTCAATTGAATAAATAAATTATATTAGCAAGCGCTTTTCATAAAAGATTAGATTCAAGAGAACAAACATAGATCTTTTTAAAGTGTGCATGTCTCCTTATGGATTCATGTACTTACATTTATTATTTATTTCTCTTATTTTATATATGTACATAAGATATGTCTAGTCTATTCATCACTGAAGAAAAATATAGTTGGAAGGGACCTTGGAAGTCTTCTAGTCCAACTCCTTGTCCAAGCAGGAGACCCTATACCCGTGATGGTGAACCTATGGCATGCATGCCACAGGTGGCACACGTAACCATATCAGAGGGCACACAAGCTCAGCTTCCAATGGGACTGTAAGTTGTCAAACGGCCATTTTTGGCCTCTGGAGGGCCTCCGGAGGGGTGGGGAAGGCTGTTTTCGCCCTCCCCAGATGCCTAGAGAGGTCCTGGAGCCAGGTGAGAAAGAAAAACGGGCCTTCCTGGCCATTGCGTGCCAGGAGCGGGGTGAGCGGAGGGTGGGTGGGTTGCATAGAATTATGGGTATGGGCACGCGCGCACGTGACCCCCCGCCCCTGCTTCCTGGCACGCGATGGCAAAAAGGTTAGCCATCATTGCCCTATACCATTCCAGACAAGTGACTGTCCAGTCTCTTCTTAAAAGCCTCCAGTGATGGAGCACCCACAACTTCTGGTGGCAAGCTGTTCCACTGGTTAATTGTTCCCACTGTTAGGAAATTTCTTTTTATTTGTAGGTTGGTTCTCTCCTTGATTAGTTTTCATCCATTGTTTCTTGCCTTGCCATCTGGGGCTTTGGAAAATAAGTTGACCCCCTCTTCTTTGGGGCAGCCTCTTAGACATTGGAACACTGCTACCATGTCATCCCAAGTCCTTCTTTTCAGTAGACTTGTTGTTGTTAGTTGCGAAGTCGTGTCCGACCCATCACGACTCCATTGGACAACTTTCCTCCAGGCCTTCCTGTCCTCTACCATCCCCCCGGAGATCATTTAAGCTCACACCAAGTGCTTCAGTGACTCCATCCAGCCACCTCATTCTCTTCCATCCCCTTCTTCTTTTGCCCTCAATCTTTTCCAGCATTAGGCTCTTCTCCAGTGAGTCCTTCCTTCTCATTAGGTAGCCAAAATATTTGAGTTTCATCTTCAGGATCTGGCCTTCTAAAGAGCAGTCAGGGTTGATCTCCTCTAGGATTGACCAGTTTGATCACCTTGCAGTCCAAGGGACCTGCAGGAGTCTTCTCCAGCACCAGAGTTCAAAGGCCTCAATTCTTTGGTGCTCGGCCTTTCTTATGGTCCAACTTTCACAGCCATACATTGCAACTGGGAAAACCATAGCCTTGACTATACTCACTTTTGTTGGCAGGGTGATGTCTCTGCTTTTTAGTATGCTGTCTAACTCTTATAGGGGAGTTCAAATAATAGTCAAAAACAGCACATCAAAAGAATATTGAATCTGACTAGACATACCCAATTCCTACAATCTTGCCTTTAATCTCCTTCTCTCTCACACACACACTCTAGATGCCATGATGGGAAAGGTATACTTTATACCTGTCAAAGACCACGTCCCCCAATAATGATTCAGCAAATTAACCTCGAGTTTAACTAAGAAGGAATTAACTAATTGAACTTGATTCTGACTGCAGTTTCCATTCTCAAGGAAGTAAAGTAGTGAAGACTTTTTTTTTTTTTTTGTAAATTACCCAGTAATTTGTTTTCCTCTTTGATGTTGAAAAGCATAAATTAGATATCAGCAGAGATCCTTTCATCACATTCCTGGATTCCTTCCGTCGAGTTGCAACTTGGCTTCCCAACATACCTATTAATATGGGGAAGCTTTGTTTACTTAGGGCAAGTCTGGACTTGCGTGGGGAAGCAATTAGGATGGGCGAGACTTTGGTGAACGAGCACATTTCCATGCATTTCCTAGCCAGGACAACACTCAACTTGCCTCTCTTCTGTGTTTATTGCTTAGCGTCAGTTATTCTGCTGAAGACAACACAGGAAGCTTCCAGAGCCTTCGGGATGAAATTCACATAATGTAAGATGGACGACTGGTGGAAAACATCTGTTGGCACATCAATTCCTTTTTCATGACCTTTTTTTTAATAAGCTGTGCGCCTGCTTTGGGAGAAGGCTGGAGGCCCCTTCCCATATACCCAACTCACTCAAAAGGAGAGTTACTATATTTTCCTTTCCCCAAAATAAAAAAAAAACAAAAACAAAACAAGGAGGAAAATAAAAGGACATTGGTTTTATTTATTTATTTATTTATTTATTTATTTATTTATTTATTTATTTATTTATTTATTTATTTATTTATTTATTTATTTATTTATTGGTTCGATTTATATATGCCGCCCTTCTCCGGAGACTCAGGGGGGCTTACAATGCATTAAGCAATAGCCTTCATACTTTTGTATATACCTGCTTAGTAGGGCTTTCGGCCCCCCTTAAGCTGTGTTCTTTTTTATACAAAGTCAGCTTATTGCCCCCACAATCCGGGTCCTGGTGTTTTTTTTTATTTTATTTTTTTATTTATTTATTTATTTATTTATTTATTTATTTATTTATTTATTTAATTAATTATTTAATTTGATTTATATGCCGCCCTTCTCCGGAGACTCAGGGCAGCTTACAATGCGTTAAGCAATAGCCTTCATTCTTTTGTATATTTATACAAAGTCAGCTTATTGCCCCCACAAACCGGGTCCTCAATTTACCTACCTTAGAAAGGATGGAAGGCTGAGTCAACCTTGAGCCTTGGAGAGATTCGAACCTGCAGTAATTGCAGGCACCTGGTCTTAATAACAGGGTGCTTTAGACCACTGTACTACCAAGGCTCTTGCTGTTTCTTAACAGCACTTTAGTCTGCTGCACCACCAAGGCTCTTATCTTTTCTTATCTTCTGCTGGTTATTAAAAAATCAGCAACAATGAGGTTGTTTGGATTTGTGGGAAGAAATGTCCATCTGGGTTCAGTTCCAAGTGGGGAGGAAGACACTGGAAACATGGCGGCTGTTTGGAAAGATGGTTTATTGATGGACAGGATCACATGCCTTGAAGATCTTGGACGAAGAAAAAAGGGGCAGAGATGCTGAGAGTGCCTGGGTTTTACGCCCTCTCTGGGCTTTTGAATTTGAGCTTGCATTCTGATTGGTTGTCAGACACCCATAGGGTCATGCAGAGGTAACTTTGTAGGTTGTCTGTGTCCCAGGCTTGGTTGACTCTTGCTGGGTGATTATGTAATGAAGGGGCTTTGGGCAATTCCTACTATGGCTCTGCCTGAAGGAGGTAGATCTTTGTTATGTAGAATAGACTGGCCCAGGCCTTAATGTCCCATTGACAAAGGTGGGGGGGCTGAGTTTCTGCCTCCCTTTTAGGGGAAATATTCTGCCCTTTTAATATTTCCTCAAAATATCTCATTTTCTTTGGAGAGGGGTGGGTGCTAACTTCCTACAGATTTTTAAAAGTTTTTAATGGAGTTGTTGGGTTGGGTTGGCTCCTTTTATTTATTTATTTATTAACCAACTTTGTTAAGCTTCAGAAGAAATAAAATACAAAGGAACAGGAAAAAAAAAGGGAGGGGCTAGAACAGGAGAGAAGCCAAGAGAGAAAGAAGTTAAAAAGTGATTAAAAAAAAAAAGTATGGAAGAAAGAAACACAAAAGGAGTGACTTCTGACTTTCTTCAGGACAGATACAAATGTATATAATGAACTCAGTTCTTGCATTAAGTTAAAAGCAAAACTCCCAAATAATATAAGAATAGAATAGAATAAGAATAGAATAGAATAGAATAGAATAGAATAGAATAGAATAGAATAGAATAGAATAGAATAGAATAGAATATTCTGAGCTGCAAAGATTTTATCTCCTTTTGCCTGGAAGTTGAGCCAGACTACTGGACTTCTTGTAGGTTCAAAATATCCTGTTGCCGTGACTCAACTTCCAGACAATTCTACCTGGATGACTGAGAATCTTCATTGATATATTCTATTGATAAAAAGAAGTTGGAATGCAGTATTGCAGGCTGACTCTGCGCAAAGCCCTGAGTTCAATCCTGACTGGCTCAAAGTTGATTCAGCCTTCCATCCTTCTGAGGTCGGTAAAATGAGGAGCCAGATTGTTGTGGGGCAATATCCTGACTCTGTAAACCATTTAGAGCAGAGGTGGGCAATTATGGCCCTTTTGTGACTTTTTTTTTTTAATTTGATTTATATGCCGCCCTTCTCCGGAGACTCAGGGCGGCTTACAATGCGTTAAGCAATAGCCTTCATACTTTTGTATATTTATACAAAGTCAGCTTATTGCCCCCACAAACTGGGTCCTCATTTCACCTACCTTTGAAAGGATGGAAGGCTGAGTCAACCTTGAGCCTGGTGAGATTCGAACTTACAGTAATTGCAGACAGCTGGTGTTAATCACAATGCTTTTAGTCTGCTGAGCTACCAGGCCCGTCAGCTAACATGGCTGGCTCAGGAATTCTGGGAGTTGAAGTCCACAAGTCATAAAAGGGCCACAGTTGCCCACCCCTGATTTAGAGAGGTCTATAAAGCACTATTGGGGGATGGGGTTATATATGTATAAGTGCCATCACTTATAAAAAAGAGCCTTGGTGGTGCAGTGGACTAAAGTGCTGTTAAGTAGCACTTAGCTGCCAGCTGCCTGCAATTACTGCGAGTTCGAATCTCACCAGGCTCAAGGTTGACTCAGCCTTCCATCCTTCCGAGGTAGGTAAAATGAGGACCTGGATTGTGGGGGCAATAAGCTGACTTTGTATAAAAAAAAGAACACTGCTTAGGGGGCCCAAAAGGATGAAGGCTCTTGCTTAACGCATTGTAAGCCGCCCTGAGTCTCCGGAGAAGGGCGGCATATAAATCGAACCAATAAATAAATAAATAACTTTATTTATATAAATAAATAATAAATAATAAATAAATAAATAAATAAATAAATAAATAAATAAATAAATAAATCACTATTGCTATTGGTAACATAATACAAAAAGCATACAAATTAAACAAAAAAAAATTGAAACAACTATCAATGACCAAGAGAGCTAGAAACTATACAGCTTTGCACCCGATCTCTAGTCTAACTGGATTTATCATCTAGATCAAGCTCGAGGCCTGTGTGCGTGTGTTTAGATCTGACCCATGGGGTTGCCATGGAAACAGCGAAGGACCGGCCCTCGGTCTCTCTGCCAGTGAAAACAGAGCTTGGGAGGGCTGCGTGCAATCATATTTCTACCACTCCAAAATGATAAACATGGAAACGTTAAACAACTGTTACCTTCTCTTTCACCTAGGTTAGTGAATAACCCAGGGGTGGGTTCTAAATTTTTTTACTACCGGTTCTGTGGGTGTGGCTTATTTTGTGGGTGTGGCTTAGAGGTCATGTGACTAGGTGGGCGTGGCTAGATGGTCAGAGTCATTTCTGGAAGGTCCTCTCACTTACGACCAGTCCTCGCACTTATGACCCGACTCATTTGTTTGCTTTTAACACTGATCAGCTGTAGGGCGGCCCTTTGAAGCCCCGCGGCAAGAGTTTAAACAGTTTTTTTCCCTCTAGTCATCAGCTGGGACTCAGGAGGCAGCAATAGATTGGGGGTGGGACCAAATAAAAGGTAAGAATAATGTGGGAGGGCAGGGGGGGGAGAACCGGTTCGGTGACGTCATATTGTCACCGCTACCGGCTCAGCCAAACCGGACCGAACCGGGAGGAACCCACCACTGGAATAACCCCATTATTGTGTAATTACTTAGACACGATGGAGGTTCTTCCTTCCTTTATGTCAGATGTAAATGCCTTATTCTCTATTGTGTAAATAATGTATATATGGAACATCAGGGGTTAACTTATTACTTGAGCTTTAATGTATTCATATTTTACCACTCCCATTCCTGGCTCCGCCCCTTGTATATAAAAGGAGCCATCCTCCCCATTTTCCTTGCTTCTATCTTGAATATTCAGCGAATATAGAATGCCTATTATGATTAAAGAGAATTATATTTAAACCTATAACTTCTATTATCTTTATTGAGTCTGATCCTGAAAATATTGCAACAAGCTGGTAGCAGAGGATGGTTAATTGACTCAATAAGTAATTAAAAATGTCCAAGAAAGATAGGCCCAACACCAGGGCCTACAGCAAAGAAATAGAAACTGATCAAGAGATGATCAACGAATCCACTAATGCGATTTCGAGAGAATCCGAAGAATACACCACTGAAGAAGAAGAACTGATGAGTGAAAATAACGACCAGGAAGAAATCGAGATAGAAAATAACGAACTCAGGTCAGAAATATTAAAAATACTAAAAAGCCAAAAGAATGATGAAAGCCTCATCGCGGACCTCCAGGAGATGCTGAGGAACAGCGGAGCAGCGAGAGAGAAAAACATCATTAAAGAAAAACCCAAAGATCAAAAAACTGTGAGTGAAATGACTACTGAGAAAATAGTTGTAAAAAAGAAAAAATGTGACCCCGCGCGAAATTTTGAACGGCAGCCATCTTGGTTTCAACGAACTTCAAAAGAGAGTGAAGCAGAGCCAATCAAAACGCTCAGTTCAAAATTTCTGGCGCGAAAAACGCTATCAGACGAAGAAAGTGAAAAAGAAGTCTCAAACTCTTCAGATGAACCAAAATCAGAAAGTGAAGACGATTTAACAAAGTCTCAAGTAGAGTCAGCAATGAAAACACTTTTTGCTGCTTTTGGGCCAAGATTGAAAATTTCTAAGACATCAACGAAGAAGCAAGCAATCAAACCGACAACTCAAGACCTGCACGCTCCCATCCTGACTTCGAAAACGACGACACCCGAGCCCAGAGAGCCATGCCGATTCCGTCCTACACCGCAGACAGAATCGAGTGCCAGCACACACAAGAGAAAGAGAAGAACCGCCGCCATCACCAAAGCCCCAAAAACCGAGCCAGAGACCGACTCATCTGAAGAGGAGCGGATCGAGAGAGCTGAAATGGAGAGAACCTTCCACAACGGCGCCAAAGAAGAAATGAGCAACGCGCATGTGCAAAACTACGTAGACGGCCCCGAAAGACTTGAACTGGCCAGAGAACCGCGCAGACTCGTTACAAGCATCCCAATGCCGTTCTGTAATTTCCTGCACTTGAGAGACCACGGACTGCCTCAGGTTGTAAGTAATGGACAAAATAATGTGGGGAACTTACCCAGTGACTTCCCAAAACTTAGAGTTGATGGCATTAATTTACAAGAGTGGTACCAACAGCTTCAGGTTATTTTTATGAAAGAAAATTTACTATTCTTTATAACTAGTCCTCCAAGAAGACCTTGGACTTTAAAAATAGACTGTTTACATCATAGAGCATTTTTCATAATAATTTCTAGCGTGTCTCCTGCAATGTATCATAGCATCAAACCAAACCTAACTGTATCAGAAATAATTCAATGCATGTTTAATCTATTTCACAGCGATAGCGTAGCCACAACCACAAGAATGTCTAAGGATTTCTTTTCTTCTAGAGTGAAACCAGGGGTTTCTATAAGTGAACATTTGATAAATCTAAACAAAATAAGAGCTGAGCTGCAATTGAGGGGGGAAGTGATTTCAGATCAAACTATGAAAAGTGTTATTATCAATTCACTTGATCCATCATGGGATAGCTTTATGTCACACTTAGATACCATTAATTTGGGATATTTATCAATAGAAAGTCTATCTAACAAATTGATAGCAGAAGACAATTCAAGAAAAAATCGTTCCAGTAACCAAACAGAACACAAATCTTTTAGGAAAGTAGTCTTTCAAGATAAATATAATGAAGCCTTTAGATGCCACAATTGTGGATCCAGGGAACACAGTAGAAGAGACTGTCCCAAAGTCCCAAGGGAGAGACATAGGCCAGAATATAGGAGCAAATACAATTACAGACAATCTTCCACAGATAGACACAAATATAGAAGTCCACCAAACTACAGAGAAAGTAGAGGGGGTAGAGAAAATTCAAAAGAGAGAAAATCTGGGTCACTAAATGGGCTAAATAAACAAGACAGCACCAAAACACAACAAGATGAGAACAATAATTGGCTTATTGATTCTGGTGCAACAAATCACACCACTAATAACAAAAGTATATTATCTTCATTTACAGAAGATAAGTTTGTGATAAAGGTAGCTAATCAAGAAAAGGTTCAAGTATTAGGCAGAGGAAATGTGACCTTGCCTGGTTTAGGGAAAATAGAGGGGGTATTATTAATCCCAGAAATACCTCACAACATACTAAGTGCCATAAAACTAAGCAGAGAATCTGACATCAATATAGTTTTCTCAAAGGGGAAAGCAACTATAGAAAAGAACAAAACAAATGTAGGTACTGTGATGATAAAAGGGGGTCTACCCTATCTGATAACCAAAGAAAGATGGTTACATAACATTGATTCAAATATGGAAGATTGTATTGAAGCAGATGATGAAAATGTCAGTAACAGTGACAATGATGAATGTAAAATAACTCATGATAACAAAAATACACACAATGAGAAGAAACCAAAAATAGGTAAACCAATTCATGATGAGTGTGCTCATATCTTACATAGGAAGTTAGGACATGCAAGCTTTCCTGTAGTACAAAAAATGACTGAACACGCAGAAGGTGTAAAAATAAAAAATTGTGAAAATTATTTAGAATGCTCAGTATGTAAATCCACCAAACTAAAAACCAGTCCTAGACCAAAAAAATCTAACAGATCAACTAACAATATTTTTGATTTGGTACATATGGACTTAGTTGGTCCATTAACTCCATCAATTACCTATAGAAAACGTTACTTCCTAACAATAGTGGATGATTACAGTCGCTATGGTTTTGTTTACACATTAAAGCACAAGGATGAAACCTTTCAGAAATTTAAGGAATTCTACAAACGCATAGAAACACAACATAATATCAGAATAAAACAAATTATGACAGATAGGGGATGTGAATTCATGTCTAAAGAATTCTCCCAATGGTTAAAGGATAGAGGGATGCTACATTTCACGTCCAATCCATTTTCTGCCTTTCAAAATGGGATTGCAGAGAGAAAGAACTCCACACTACAAACCATGATTAGATGCACATTAGAGGATGCTGGTTTAGGCAAACAATTTTGGTCAGAAGCCTTACATTATTCAAATTACACTCAAAATAGAACATGGTCCAGTATTGTGAATAAGACACCATATGAGGTGATGTACAATAGAAAACCTAAATTAGCACACATGCACATATTTGGAGTTACTGCAGACGTGCACATACCTAAACAATTGAGGAGAAAGGGAGAAAACGTATCCAGGAGATTAAGATTCATGGGATACGAAACTGGAACCAAAGGGTACAGATTCATCGATAATAATAACAAATTTATAGTATCCAGAACAGCTGTGTTTCATGAGCAGGCCAATTGGTCTAAGTTGCACCTTAATGAAATTTTTCCTAATAAAAGCAAAGATAATATATCTTGCGAGGAAGGAACAACAGAAAATCAAAATATTAACAAAAGTAAGAACAAAACCAAAACTTGGACAAATAGTCAGCATAAAATAAAGACAGACACATTAACAAAAAAGGAAGCCAGATATTTGCATGACAACCATAGCAAACCTGAAAGAAATATTAGAAACAATAGAAACCAAATACCAAATAAATACAAAGATTATATTATGCATATGGATGGAGAACAAATAACACCTAATACATATGAGGAAGTATTGAAACTTCCCCGTGAAGAAAGAGAAAAATGGGAACTAGCTATGGAAAAAGAAATGAAAAGTTTACAAGGATTAAATGTATTCACACCTGCGATCGCACCTAAGGATAAAACAATTATAGGTACCAGGTGGATTTATAAAATTAAGAATTTAGAAGGAGGTAATACCTTATACAAGGCCAGACTAGTTGCACAAGGTTATGCACAAAAATATCCAGAAGACTATACTGACACATATTCACCCACAGTGAGAACAGAGAGTGTCAAAACAGCTCTTGTAGTAGCATCTGCACTCAATCTAGACGTGTTTCAATATGACATACAGACTGCATACTTACATGCAAAATTAGATAAGGAAATATATGTAAGAGCACCGCACAGTCAATACACTAATAAGAACGAAATTTGGTTACTAAATAAGAGTCTGTACGGATTGAAGCAATCTGGCAAAAGATGGTACGATTGTTTGGTAAAAGTACTAAAGACCATGGATTTCAACGCCACCACTGCTGATAACTGTTTCTTTGTAAAAAAGAGTAATGATCATATTGAATTTGTATTAATTTATGTGGATGATATTTTATATATTGGAAAGCATAAAGAGAGCAGGGAAATCTTTGTAAATAAGTTAAACGAACACTTCTCATTGAAATCACTAGGTAGAGTGAATAAATACCTTGGTGTACAAATTAACAAAACAAAAAGGGGATTCAAACTTACTCAAAAAGATAAAATCATTGAACTCCTAAACAAATGTAACTTAAATAATGCCAAAACATGTGACACACCTATGCAAACTGATTTTCTTAGAAACAATGATGAATCTTCCCCTGAGTTTAAAGACAACACATTTTACAGATCAGTTATAGGTTCACTCCTTTATATATCTAATTGGACTAGGCCAGATATTGCATTACCTCTCAATTTATTGTCAAGATATGTTAGCAAACCAACCTTGTATCATTGGGAAGCTGTCAAAAGAATTTTAAGATATCTGAAAAGTACATTAGATTTTTGTTTAATATTGGAACCCAATAATGACAAAGAACCAAAAATTACTTGTTATGCTGATGCAGATTGGGCTGGTGATACATCATGCAGAAAGAGCACCTCTGGTTATGTTTTTCTATTGAACGATTGTCCAGTTTACTGGTATACTGGTAAACAAGAACTGGTAGCCACCTCTACCACAGAAGCAGAATATGTTTGCTTGTCTAAAGCTGCAAATAACCTTGTATGGTTCAATGATTTGATCACAGATGTTTGGAAGAAACCTACTTTACCATTTATTATGCATGAAGATAATAAAGCGGCCATTGAAATTTCTAGATCCGATGCAATTGGACAAAGGTCCAGGCATATTGATATAAAATTTAAGCACGTGAGACAACTATCTCAAGACGGATTCATCAAAGCAATACATTGTGATACTTCTGAACAATTAGCTGACATATTAACAAAACCCTTACCTTCTAAACAACACAAATATTTAACTTCTAAATTATATGTATTATATTGTCCTGAATCTGAATGTAACTGGTGTTGTATAACGAACAGGCATTTAGAGGGGGATTTGTCAGATGTAAATGCCTTATTCTCTATTGTGTAAATAATGTATATATGGAACATCAGGGGTTAACTTATTACTTGAGCTTTAATGTATTCATATTTTACCACTCCCATTCCTGGCTCCGCCCCTTGTATATAAAAGGAGCCATCCTCCCCATTTTCCTTGCTTCTATCTTGAATATTCAGCGAATATAGAATGCCTATTATGATTAAAGAGAATTATATTTAAACCTATAACTTCTATTATCTTTATTGAGTCTGATCCTGAAAATATTGCAACACTTTATTTATAAACAAAGCTTTATTTTAAAGCAACATAGCATGAACTAAGCAGGGGTGGGGGCTGCTGGGAGTCCGCAGGGGTTCGGGAGAACCTCTAGCTAAGATTCTATGCAGTTCGGAGAACCCCCAAATCCCCACTCCTGACTGGCCCTGCCTACCCTGCCCCTCCCCTCTCAGGAGTCCTCATGCGGTCCGTTTTGGATGTAGGTAAGTGCAGGGCATGCGTGGAGGCTCCGGGGGGGGGGGGCAAAAAACAGGCCTACCAGAAATTTGGCCCCATTTCCGGCCTCCAGAGGGCCTCCAGAGTCTGGGGAGGCCATTTTTGCTCTCCCGGAGGCTCAAGGAAAGCCTCCGGAGCCCGGGGAGGGCAAAAACTTCCCCCCCTGCCATGGTGCAGGCCGACTAGGCCACACCCACCATGGCCATGCCCACCCAGCAACCAGGCAGAGAACTCCTTGCTAAAATTTTTGAAGCCTATCCCTGGTTATAAGTCCGATGTCTTCTTTCGTTTGGGAGTACAGAACTCCAGAGAGTTTTCAGCCAACTTATTTCGAATATTACATACCATCTTCACTTTAACAAACCTCAAGAGGAGTTTATTTTCTTGAGAAAACTTTACACTTGGGCAACTTAACAACAACCGCAAACGCAATTCACGCCCTGTGCTTTTGTACCCAATTTGATTAATATTCCACCACTTTTTTCTCCCTTTTTTCAGTATTTGGTTTGTTTAAAAAAAAAAAAACAAGAGAGAAACTTTTCACAAAAGGAATAAAAGGTTGAGTCATTTCACCTTTTTAAAGGCAAGGTAAGCTTTTAAGCCTCCTAAATTCCTACAGGCGGTATTAAATATCTTAATGGCTTCAACTCCTGAATGAGTTGATGCTCTAGGAACCCTTTTCTGGTAATTATTTTAAACTTAAAGGTCATCACCATTATTACCTGGATTGGACAAAAGTAAGCTAGAAAGGCTGCTGATCGGAGTTCAAAAGGTCAGAAGTTAAAACAGTAGGCAACCTTTCAATCCGAGGACAATTCTTAAAACTACTCATGGAGAAGTTATCCTTTCAATAATCGACCCACCCAGAGGTTGTTCCTACATTTAAAAAAAAAATAACATCCCTAAGCACCTGAAGGAAGGAGAAGAAACTGGATGGAAACTAATCAAGGAGAGAAGCAACCTAGAACTAAGGAGAAAATTCCTGACAGTTAGAACAACTTGCCACCAGAAGTTGTAAATGCTTCAACACTGGAGGTTTTTAAGAAGATGTTGGATAACCATTTGTCTGAAATGGTACGGGGTTTCCTGCCTGAGCAGGGGGTTGGACTAGAAGACCTCCAAGGTCCCTTCCAACTCTTCTACTCTACTCTACTCTACTTTACTCTACTCTACTCTACTCTACCCTACTCTACTCTACTCTACTCTACTCTACTCTACTCTACTCTACTCTACTCTACTTTACTCTACTCTACTCTACCCTACCCTACTCTACTCTACTCTACTCTACTCTACTGTACCCTATTCTACGCTACCCTACACTACCCTACCCTACTGTACTCTACTCTACTTTACCCTACTCTACCCTACCCTACTGTACCCTACCCTACCCTACCCTAGCCTAGCCTAGCCTAATCTACCCTACCCTACCCTAATCTAATCTAATCTAATCTAATCTAATCTAATCTAATCTAATCTAATCTAATCTAATCTAATCTACTCTACTCTACTCTACTCTACTCTACTCTACTCTACTCTACTCTATCCTATCCTACTCTACCCTACCCTACCCTACTGTATTCTACTCTACCCTACTCTACCCTACCCTACTCTACCCTACCCTAGCCTAGCCTAGCCTAGCCTAGCCTAGCCTAGCCTAGCCTACCCTAGCCTAGCCTAGCCTACTCTACTCTACTCTTCTCTACTCTACTCTACTCTACTCTACTCTACTCTACTCTACTCTACTCTACTCTATTGAATTAGATCAAATTCACACTATTCCCTTTGCAGGAACAATTGACTTTGGATTTTTTATCTAGAATCAGAGGATTGAGGAATAAAATGTCAGTTTTCAACTGAGAAATTTACTGATGGAGGACTTCCCCTTTCACATCTTAAATGCATGTATTTGAACTTCTCTTGTAGGATCCTTGAATGGGAGAGTTGGCAGAGATTTAGAACATAGAATCATAGGGCTCGAAGGGATCTCAGAGGTCTTCTAGTCAAGGCAGGGGACTTTATACCAATCCAGTCAAATGGTTGTCCAGTCTATGTTTGAAAACCTCCAGTGATGGAGCAGCCACAACTCCAGTAGACAAGCTGACCCATTGGTTAATTGTTAATTGTTCCCACCGTCAAGAAATTTCTCTTTACTTCTAGGTTGGATCTCTCATTAATCAGCTTCCACCCATTATTTTTTCTCCTGCTCTCTGGCGCTTTGCAGAAAAAAGTCAATCCCCTCTTCTCTGTAACAGCCTCTCAAGTACTGGAAGACAGACAGAGGTGGTATTCAGCCGGTTCGGAACGGTTCAGCCGAACTGGTAGCAGAAATCGCGGGTGGACCCTCCCCGGCTCTATGCCATCTATTTAGGCACGTTTTTGAGGCCAGGAACATGCACGGAAGGCGCACATGCCAGCAAAGCACATACGCAGAAGGCCAGGCGCAGGCGTTGACAGAGCGCATGCGAGAGAAGCGAGCGAGCGTGTGTGCAAGCTCACATTTGTGAACCGGAGGAGAAAGTAAGTGAATACCACCCCTGAAGCCAGTTATCATGTCTCCCCAATAATAATAATAACCTTTATTGTCACTGCACAACATATGTACAATGAGATTGGTGGAGCTCCCTCAGTGCACTCCCCTCCCCCAACACAATACAACTCACAGTGATGTTGTGGCCCACCAGCGGCCTGCGCGGATCGTGGCTGATCCCGATGACGAGGAGGCTGGTGTGGGGTCGCGCCAGCAGCCTGTGCAGCCAGCGCTCGCATCAGACAGCGAGGAGGCTGAAGAGGATGTGGTGCCAGAGGCAGAGACTCAGCCTGGGCCTTCAGAACCTCCAGAGGCTCCTTCAGGTGGAGAGAGTGAAGTGGAGGAGCATCTCCTCAATGCTCGAGCACGCAGGGCTGCCAGAAGGCAGGAGTGGCTACTCAGGAGGAGGAGGTCTCCTTGAGAGTAAGGTTTGAGGATAATTGGCCACTCCCTTAGCCTATTTAAGTCGCACGCAGTTAGTAATTTCTTGCCGGAAACAACGTGTAATTATTACAGAGCATCTTGGAGAGTGAGTGTCTTATCGTATCTTGTTTTCTGGGCTGGTTGCCAACCTTTGCCGGACTTTGTTTATTCTTGGTACGTTATAACTTTGATAAGGACCGTTGGTGTGTGTCACAATCCTTGGAAATCTGGAGCTGGGGCAGAACAAGTGAAGGCAGAAAATCCCTAACTCAATAAATCATGTTAACAAACACCCAGTCCTATTACACCAGTGTGAACATGTTACACGTTGCGCCGGCTCTGCAAGTCCATCGTACATCATTACATATATCATGATGACGTTATTTTGCATTCAGGAGTCTGACAGCCGACGGATAAAAACTGTTCTTCAGCCTGTTTGTGCAGCTGTCTATGCTTCTATATCTCCTTCCGGATGGCAGGAGAGTAAAGAAGTGCTGACCAGGGTGTGAATCGTCCCTGAGGATTTTCAATACATCTCTTCAATAAGCTAAACATGCCTAGCTCTCTCAAATATCCTTCATACGGTGTAGCCTCCAGACCCTTTATGCTGCTTCCAAAACTTGGTTGGGCGTTTGAACTTTAGCACATGTTATACAGATCCATGCAGCAGCAGCTAAAAAAGCCAATGCAATCCTAAACTGCATTAACAGAGGGATATAATCAAGATCAAGTGAGGTACTAATACTATAAAGCCCTAATAAGACCACACCTATGAGTACTGCATTCAGTTTTGGTCATCACACTATAAAAAAAAAATGTTGAGACTATACAAAGAGTATAGAGAAGAGCAACTAGGATGATTAGGGGACTGGAAACTAAAACAAATGAAGGACGGCTGCAGGAACTGGGCATGGCTAGTCTAGTGAAGAGAAAGGACCAGGGGAGACAAGATAGCTGTCTTCCGATACTTGAGGGGCTGCCACAGAGAGGAGGAAGTCAAGCTGTTTTCCAAAGCACCTGAAGGCCAGACAAGGAATAATGGATGGAAACTGACCAAGGAGAGATTCAACCTACTGCAATGTTCTCTACATGGGGCTGCCCCTGAAGACCACTCGGAGGCTTCAGCTGGTGCAGAATGCGGCCGCGCGGGTAGTGATGGGACTGTCCCGACACTCTCATATTACACCTGTTCTGCGGGACCTGCATTGGCTACCAGTTGCCCTCCGGGTGAGATTCAAGGTGCTGGTAATCACTTATAAAGCCCTACATGGCTTAGGCCTGAGGTATTTGGCGGACCATCTGTAGCCAGCGACAGTCCCCATCGCCCAGTGCATTCCCACAGGGAGGGCCTCCTTGGGGTGCCGTCGGCCAGACAATGTCGGCTGGCGACTCCTAGGGAGCGGGCCTTCTCTGTGGGTGCACCTACCCTGTGGAATCAGCTCCCCCTGGGGCTCCGGGTGGCCCCTGACCTTCGCTCTTTCTGCCGTGGCCTTAAAACATGGTTATTCCGCCTGGCCGGCTTGGACTGAAGGGGTTTTAGAGGTGATTTTAATGGTTTTTATAGTTTTATTGGGTATTTTTTTTAAAAAAATTGAACTTTGTGTGTTTTATTGTTGTGAGCCGCCCTGAGTCCTTTCGGAGATAGGGCGGCATATAAATCCAAATAATAAATAATAATAAATAAACCTAGAAATGAGGAGGAACTTTCTGACAGTGAGAACAATCAACCAATGGAACAGAAGTTGCCTTCAGAAGTTGTGGGAGCTTCATCACTTGAGACTTTCAAGAAAAGATTGGACTGCCATTTGTCAGAAATGGTGTAGGGTCTCCTGCTTGAGCAGGAGGTTGGACTAGATGACCTACAAGGTACCTTCCAACTCTGTTAATCCCTTTGGATTTATTTAAGATTCAAAGTTTGTACAAAGCCAAAAATGGAGTCCATTTTTCAGCAAAACTGTGCACACACACACAAATCACTCTTCCAAAGTCAAAAACCAAGACTGTTAGGAACATTAATTTGTTGTCCTTGAAGGATTGTCTTTTTGTTTGTGGCTATGAGGTACTCGTTTATCAAAAATCATAGATTTCTAGAAAGACTGCGTTAGTGCATTTCTCTCTGGCCTGTCCTCTTTTCCTGAGCTGCATTTATAAGAAACAAAGCTGGGTTTTGTAAGTGTTTCTTTGAAAACTCTCTCTTTGTCCTTTGTGTTTTCCTCTGAATGCCTTTTTTTTTTTTTTTTGGAGGAAATTGCTCTTTAGAAAAATAACGTCTTTCTACAAAGATTATATACTGCATCCTGTGCGATGTATTTTATATATATATTCTCTTTCTAAAGTAATGGCTTTTACAAAATGAACTTTATTTTCCAAGTCCCTGATTTGAGTTTGTAAAGCTCGTATACCGCCCAGGTTGGTGTGCGAGGTAAATCCTTTTTACGGATAATATTTCATGCAATCTGGGGGGATATAAAGCTGGCTACGGTTTGCTTTCACTGTAGGGTTGTGGAAATTTATCTCTAGGTAGCAAAATTCAGCCTGCCGTAGGAAACACCTCCATCTTGGACCATGACTTTCCCATTATGGCTGCCGGATGCCACTGTGTGCCAAGCTGATTAAAACTCTGCAGGCCTCCCCCCCCCGCCGCCCCCCAGCGCAAAACACAGAATTCCTTATGCAAGAAGTAAAAACAAATTCAGAATTCATTCCGCTGGTCTTTCATCTCCGATGAGTGATGATAAGAGCCACTTTTTTCTACCCTGGGTATCCAATTACCTTGACTGAGATCCCTGTTTTTTCATCGGACAGTTAATGGCATGGTGGTGACAGGATGTCCTGGTGTGTGTGTGTGTGTGTGTGTGTGTGTGTGTAGTGTGTGTAGAAGACAGGCTGTTGAGCTTCCAGGGAAGCCACAATTGAATTTTGCCTCCCTAAAAATAGCTTCAGAATCAGGCTGTTTCAGAAACCGAAATTCGGCATGGTTGGGAGAACTTGTTTCACATCTGTGTCCTCTTTGTGAAAATCATAGCTATCCCCATAGTTCTTGGTGCTTTAGACTGAAGGCAAGGGTGGGCTGCCTGCCTTAAACCCAGCTGTAGAAATGTACAACAGCTCCCTTTATTTAATCCTAACATTCACCTTCTGAAAGTGCCTGCGCAACTTACCACTTGCTTTCAGCCTGGGTAACAACCTGCCAGGGATGGGATTCAGACCGACTTGGGCGAACCGGATATTAATTTTAATCTGGTTTGCCGAACCGGTACTTGCAAGGACTGGCTGACCCGCCTACCCTGCCCTGCTCCTCCCAGGAGTCTCCACGCAGCCCGTTTTGGATGCCAGGTAAGTTCAGGGCCTGTGCGGAGGCTCTGGGAGGGCAAAAAATGGGCCTACCGGAAGTACCGGAAGTCCAGAAATGGTCCCATTTCCGGCCTCCGGAGGACCTCTAGAGCCTGGGGAGGCCATTTTCGCTTTCCCGGAGGCTCGAGTAAAGCCTCTGGAGTCTGGGGAGGGTGACAAATGGGTCTACCGGAAGTACCGGTAGTCCAAAAACGGGCCCATTTCCGGCCTCTGGAGGGCCTCCGGAGCCCAGGGGATACAGTTTTCGCTCTCCTGGAGGCTCGAAGAAATCCTCCGGAGCCCAGGGAAGGCAAAAGTGCAGGAAGTTGACTAGGCCACGCCCCCATGGCCACACCCACCCAGCATCCAGGCAGAGAACCGGTTGCTAAAATTTTTCAATCCCACCCCAGCAACCTACCAAAGACTTAGTCAATCCTTTGAGTTTGTTCCATGCCCAATCTAATAGGCCAAGCAGAGAAGTTGAGTGAGGAACAACAACACACATTTTGGACTCAACTCAATTGCTAAGTAGTGTAGTCTTGAAATTAGTGGAATTAACCTGAATTCCATTTCCTTTACAGCTTCAGGAAATGTGCCTGATTGATAAGAAGGAAAATATTTCTATTTCTTCTATCCCCACTTGAATACATAAAACTGTCTCTCTACAGCTTGGCTACTTGAAGATACTGTATGTGGACTTTAACTCCCAGAATTCCCCAGTCAGTTTGGGAATAGCAATTGTAATAGCATTTACACTTTTATACCATCCTATAGCACTTTCTAGCACTCTCTGAGCAGTTTACAATGTACGCATTATTTGCATATTGCCCTCAACAATCTGAGTCCTTATTTTACTGACCTCAGAAGGATGAAAAGCTGAGTTAACCTTGAGCCCTATCAGAATCAAACTCTGGGGCTGTGGGCAGAGTTTGCCTGCAATGACTGCACCACCAGGGCTCATCTGGGAATTTTGGGAGTTGATAACCACAGATATTTTAAGTTGCCAAGATTGAGAAATGCTGTTTGGTTGCTTTCCTCAATATATATGCCAACCATTTCCCTGACTTTGCAAATTCAAAATTCTTTTGTTTTGCATAATTCAATTTTTGCCTCCTTTTCTCTTACTGTTAACAAAGGCAACTGGAATATAAATAGAGCAAAGAGAACACAGTGATATTAAAACTACAAGAGATAAATGCCATAACAACTAATAATTTAAAGATCCAAACAAATATCATCGATATTACTCTAAATTATGTAATGAAGAAGAAATTTACACCTAGGTTTGTATGGCAAGGGAAAAAGCCAAAGGGTTAAATATAAGATTCCCCAAGAAGTAAAGAAACAAGAAAGGTTGGGACTGACTGATTTAAAACTACATTTTGCAGCCAGCTGTTTGGTCTGGATGAAAGAATGAGTTCTTCAGAGAAATAAATGATATTAGAATTAGAAGGGTCTGATCTGAGGTTTGGATGGCATGGTACGATAAAGTTTATGTAATTTTAAGAATTATTATGTTAAGATGGAATATGGAAAAGATATAAACCCTAAAGAACCCTAAAGAACCTAAAATGGATCTTTGCACAAGAACCATTTTACAGGAACAAAACAGTAGGGAAAGAAAAATGATTAACTCATCAAGAGATAAATTAGAACAAGAACACAAAGAGAGCAATTGGTTACAGAGGGATTTAATTTTCAATAGTTTTCTTATGCACAGTTAAGGGAAAGATTCAAGGCTGATAATAGGACATTTAGAACTGAGCAGCAGAACACAAACTCTGAAGCTGAACTATATAAAAATGTCACTGTAAAGATGTAAGAAAAGGTAAAAACATATGAGGAACCTAAAATGTATAAACTATGAAGGAACAGTTGGTGAAGATGACAGAACTAGCAGAGATGGCAAAATTCACTTCTTTCATTAGAGAATGATGGACAGCTGTGTTTATCAGTGATGGGCAACCCTTTGTGCAGTGGTGGCATTCAGCCGGTTCTATCCGGTTCAGGAAAACTGGTAGCACCGGCTGCGGGAGGCTCCGCCCACCTGCCTAGATGTCATCACGTCCTGTTTTTGATGCTCTGTGCATGCGCAGAGGTGGAGGCACGCCCGCCTGAATTTGCGAACTGGTAGCGAAGGTAAATGAATACCACCCCTGCCTTTATGGATATTTTGTTTAAAAAAAACACAGAATGAACTTTTGATTTATTTGGCTTTAATCTTTTAGAGAGAGTTAGTTTGCTGGTGCAAAAAATTGTGGATATTCAGTTGAACTCGATAGATGGCAACAGTTATGGGAAAGGAACTATAAACTAACAATGTCCACTGCATAGAAAGAGAATCAATATAAAATGTTTTATAGATGGCATATGCCCCCTGAAAAATTGGCAAAAATGTTTAAAGACAAATCAGCTAAATATTGGAAATGCCATCAAATACCAGGATCTTCTCATCATATGTGGTGGACACGTTCAGAAGCGAGAGTCTATTGGAACAGAATTAACATTTGGTTAGAGGAAATGACCCAACAACATATTGATTTAAAAACCGGAGCTGTTCCTACTGGCTATCCTACCAGAGAAAATTAGTAAAGAAAATGAAGATTTGATTATTCGTATAATAACTGCAGCGAGGATACTATTTGCACAAAGATGGAAAGCAGAGAAAATCCAGTTGGAAGGGGAAGTAATTAAAAAAAAATTAGACTCTGCAGAAATGAATAGATTAACCTTGATGATTAAAGAGAGAGAAGATACGGAATATTTTAAGATATGGGGAAAATTTTATGATTGGTTAGAAAAGAGAAATAGATAAAGATTTTGATAACGAAATGGGAGAATATTATATTAAATGTATTGTACTTGGGGGGCAATATTGTAATAGAGAAATTATAAGGGAAGAAATGAAGATAGGAGGAGTAATCAAAAAAAGGAGCCTTGGTAGTACAGTGGTTTAATGCAACCTGTTATTAACACAGCTGCTTGCAATTTCTGCAGGTTCGAATCTTACCAGGCTCAAGGTTGACTCAGCCTTCCATCCTTTCTAAGGTAGGTTAAATGAGGACCCATTTTGTGTGGGCAATAAGCTGACTTTGTATAAATATACAAAAGTATGAAGGCTATTGCTTAACGCATTGTAAGCCGCCCTGAGTCTCCGGAGAAGGGCAGCATATAAATCAAATTAAAAAAAAAAAAAAAAAGAAGTTACTGAAAAAACACCGAGATGACACACGGAAGGATTGATGTATTATATGTTCATTTGTGTAAAAAAATTTTTTTTTAAAAAAAGAGTTAGTTTTATCACCTCGATCACCCTATCTATCAATCTACCAAGTCTATCTAAGGCATATTCCTGTTACGTCTTTGTATTGGGCGAGTGAAATTCATTTGTAATTCCAGCAATGCAAACTGCCTTCCTAACCTCTCCCTTCATTTCCTTCCTGAACTCCACCACCAAATTCCTACTTGCATTCTCACTGGCCTTCCTTTCTGGAAACGACCACTTTATGGGCCCTGCAGAATGCCTAAAGCCACCTCTGCTTGCTCAGCAGGAAGTGACCGATGACTTAAGACAGCCTTGTTGGTCATTCATTCTTCTCCTGAACCGTCCTTTCCAACACTGAGTGACCAGTCTTGACTGATGAAAGGCCGGTTCCCAAATTTTATCCGGCCTCGTAAAAAAGGAATTGTATTATTAATGTGATTCCAAGGAAGCGAAGTGCAAAATGCTTAAATAACTCAGATGTTTCATACTAGTAAATAATTTGATCCATAAACAAAATCACTGTGATATTTTAAAAAATGAGTTTTTTTCCCAGTTGCCAGTTAGGTGACGTATTTAGGGAAGAGATCATGCTCTTTATTGCAAGACAATAAAACAGTGAGTTATGTCTACCATGGTACGAATGACTTTGTCTGGAAACTAGGGGTGAAATCCAGCAGAACCTGACAGGTTCTGGAGAACCAGTAGCGGAAATTTTGAGCAGTTCAGAGAACCGGCAAATACCACCTCTGCCTGGTCCCAGAGTGGGGTGGGAATGGAGATTTTGCAATATCCTTCCCCTGGAGTGGGGAGGGAATGGGGATTTTGCAGTATCCTTCCCCTGGACTGGGTGGGAATGGAAATTTTGCAATATCCTTCGTCCCTGGAGTGGGGTGGGAATGGAAATTTTGCAATATCCTTTTCCTGGAGTGAGGAGGGAATGGGGATTTTGCAGTATGCTTCCCATGGAGTGGAGAGGGAATGGAGATTTTGCAGTATCCTTCCCATGGAGTGGAGAAGGAATGGAGATTTTGCAATATCCTTCCCCTGGAGTGGGGTGGGAATGGGGATTTTGCAGTATCCTTCCCATTGAGTGGAGAGGGAATGGAGATTTTGCAATATCCTTCCCCTGGAGTGGGGTGGGAAAGGGAATTTTGCAGTATCCTTCCCATGAAGTGAAGAGGGAATGGAGATTTTGCAATATCCTTCCCCTGGAGTGGGGAGGGAATGGAGATTTTGCAATATCCTTCCCCTGGAGTGGGGTGGGAATGGAAATTTTGCAATATCCTTCCCCCTAGGAGTGCGGAGGGAATGGGGATTTTGCAGTATCCTTCCCGTGGAGTGGAGAGGGAATGGAGATTTTGCAATATCCTTCCCATGGAGTGGGGAGGGAATGGGGATTTTGCAGTATCCTTCCCCTAGAGTGGGGTAGAAATGGAGATTTTACAGTATCCTTCCCCTGCCATGCCCACCAAGCCACCCTACCCCCACCAAGCCACGCCCACAGAACCGTTAGTAAAAAAATTTTAATTTCACCACTGCTGGAAATTGACTTGTCTGTTCAGGCTTGTGTTTCGAGCTTGCCTGCCTTCAGAAAGGCCCTTTATATTAATTTGGACCACAGTTGCTTTCAACACTGATACAGATCACCGTGGATAATTGATAACCGGCTTATGCTCCAAGAATAACAAACAGTTTATCATCCCATCAGGAGTTCTTAACTCCCGGTGAATGTTGTTTCTTGACCCACATCCCAGAAATACCATTTTAAAATTATGCAAAAGAAAATATTTTCTTCCAAACTATTCACAGGGGAGAGATATATAATAGATACACCGTTTTTTTTTTTCCTTCCCCAGTCTCTTTTTCCGGTCCATTTAAACCATCTCAAATATGGAATGGACTGCCTTACTGCTCTCCTGGGTATCCAAAATACTTGTCTGAGATGCAGGAGAGGTGGTGTCAAGTATCCTTCCTGAAGTCCTTCTCTCTCTCTCTCTCTCTCACCTCAAAATCAGCCTTGCACATCAGGCAAGGAATTTTGATTTTAAATAGATGGCCTGATAGGTTGAAATATATAATACAATTCGGAATTCTTTGGTGGTTTGACATGTACATCTCCGTATACAAAGCTAACTCTATACATAGGGTACTTCCTTGTAACACATTTCTTAAAAGAACTTGTTAGTCCAACCCTCACTCAAGCAGGAGACCCTACACCATTTCTGATAAATGGCAATCTAATCCCTTCTTGAAAGCTTCCAGTGATGAAGCTCCCATAACATCTGAAGGCAACTTCTGTTCCATCGGTTGATTGTTCTGTCAGAACATTTCTCCTTATTTCCAGGTTGAATCTCTCCTTGAGCAGTTTCCATCCATTATTCCTTATCTAGCCTTCAGGTGCTTTTGGAAAATAGCTTGACCCCCTCCTCTCTGTGGCAGCCCCTCAAATATTGGAAAACTGCTACCATGTCTTCCCTGGTCCTTCTCTTCACTAGACTAGCCATGCCCAGTTCCTGCAACCGTTCATCGTATGTTTTAGCCTTCAGTCCCCTAATCATCTTGGTTGCTCTTCTCTGCACTCTTTCTAGAGTCTCAACATCTTTTTTTATAGTGTGGTGACCAAAACTGAATGCAGTATTCTAGGTGTGATCTTACTAAGGCTTTATAGAGTGGTATTAGTACCTCAGTTGTTCTTGATTGTATCCCTCCATTAATGCAATTTAGGATTAAGGTAACCCCTTGCACATATATGGTAGTCGTTCCCAACTCTAGGAGGCGGTGCTCATCTCCGTTTCTAAGCCGAAGAGCCAGCGCTGTCCGAAGACGTCTCTGTGGTCATGTGGCCGGCATGACTCAACACCAAAGGTGCATGGAACACTGTTACCTTCCCACCAAAGGTGGTCCCTATTTTTCTACTTGCATTTTTTATGTGTTTCGAACTGCTAGGTTGGCAGAAGCTGGGACAAGTAATGAGAGCTCACCCCATTATGTGGCACTAGGGATTCGAACTGCTGAACTGCTGACCTTTCCATCAACAAGCTCAGCGACTTAGCCGCTGAGCCACCACATCCCTCTGTTTAGGATTGCATTGGCTTTTTTGGCTGCCGCAGCACACTACTAACTCTTGGTCAAGCTAATCTCATCTTCTGAGAAGCTTTGAATAAAAGTTCAGATCTCAAGTGTATGAAGAGCAGGGGGGACTCCAGCAACACAAACAGAGGTGGTATTACTACCGGTTCAGACTGGTTCAGCCAAACCGATTGCGGAAATCACAGGTGGGTCCACCCACCCACCCCAGCTCTATGCCGTCCTATTTCTGCACATTTTGATGCCGTGCACATCAGAGGTGGGTTTCAGCAGGTTCTGACCAGTTCTGGAGAACCAGTAACGGAAATTTTGAGTAGTTCGGAGAACCGGAAGTAAAAATTCTGACTGGCCCCACCCCCATCTATTCTCTGCCTCCTGAGTCCCAGCTGATTGGGAGGAAATAGGGATTTTGCAGTAACCTTCCCCTGGAGTGGGGTAGGAATGGAGATTTTACAGTATCCTTCCCCTGCCACGCTCACCAAGCCATGCCACACCCACCAAGCCACACCCACAGAATTGGTAGTAAAAATTATGTGGGTTCATGCGTGCAAGCCGTGCACGGGAGCAAAGCACATGCATGGAATGCCCCCAGCGCGCTCACATTTGCAAACCAGTAGGAAAGATAAGTGAATCCCACCTCTGAACACAACCCCAATCTTCTGAATATAGCTATTTTTGCAATCTTCGTGCAAGTA
This sequence comes from Pituophis catenifer annectens, assembly GCF_029215685.1. NCBI lineage: Eukaryota > Metazoa > Chordata > Lepidosauria > Squamata > Colubridae > Pituophis > Pituophis catenifer. The sequence goes on from NW_027256887.1 coordinate 9,155,625, forward strand.
ACATGAATAGAGATGTATGTGAATTTGTGGGTTTCTTTGGGCATCAGAGAGTAGCTGATTCTGTTGCAGCGCCAGCCCTCTTGAACCCCATACTCTCAAGATCCAACTGGCTGATTCAGATGGCATTTTGTAAAGTCTTGAATATGTAGCTGTTTTCCCAAGCGTGGGAGTTAGGAATTTAATAATAATAATAATTGACCAAACTAAGTAACAATTTTAATTAGCAATTTTATGATGTTTGTGTGTCTATATTTTTCTTGACTGTACACCGCCTTGAGTCCTACGGGAGAAAGGCGGTATAGAAATATAATAAATAAATAAATAAATAAATAAATAAATAAATAAATAAATAAATAAATAAATAAATAATAGGGTCCGTGAGATGGAAGCATAGAGCCCTGGTGGTGCAGTGGTTAAAATGCAGTATTGCAGGCTAATTCTGCCAACTGCCAGCAGTTTGATTCTCATCAGCGCTGACAGGATAGTGGGGAAACGGAAGGATCTTCTTCAGAGTTGTCAGAGCTGAAGAAACTTCTTGGATGAGAAGCGAAACGTCTTCAAAAGAAAAACCAAGAAAATCCAGTTGCCTCCTGAAAAAGCCCCATTGGGACAACCATGACCTGGATGACTGAGAATCTACACAGACTTTTCGCCCTGTTAGTTACAATTCCAAAGAGAATGATTCAAACCTACTGTCAGGTTTCGATGTCGTCTCAAATAAAATAAATTGCATTTCCAAACAAATATTCATTGAAGAAATCTTTCATTTTATTAAGCATGACAACCTGTCCCCGATCGTGGCGTAGCCAACTCTGACTTCCTGACTCCAAACCTTCCCTTTCCATTCCTTAATTCTCTGCGTCTCATTGGCCCTCTTCCAAATCACTCTCCCCATATCTACTACTTCAGCTCCCAGGAATGTCCCCCCTCCCATCTCATCTCCTAGGGGATATTATCTTCAGGGAAAATAAGTAGGTGAGAAGTCAAGCGTCCTCTTGCCAGCTGCCCCCTCTTCTCCTTCTTATGTCAGCACTAGAGTAAATGCAGGTTGAAGTGCTGACACCTACCATATTTTTGGGAATATAAGACGCACCTTTTCACCCCCTAAAAGGGGGTGAAAATTTAGGTGCGTCTTATACACCGAATGTAGCCCCGCCCACCCACTGGCCCCCACCCTTTGGCTTTGCCTCCCAGAAATTTAGCTCCTTGTCTTGCAGCAAGCAGCATGTTGATCATCCATTGGATCAGCCTCCCGACTCTCAGCTGTTTCAGGCTGCAGAGATTGCCATGGTCTATTGCTGTGCAGGCCTCTGCTGCTTGCTGCAAGGAGGTAAATTGCTGGGAGCAGATTTTTTTTTTCTTGTGCTACTCAAGCTATGCTGAAAACGAAAATGAAAGTAAAGCAGGCTATTTGCTGTTTGCTGCAATGGGGCAAAATTGCTGGGAGGCAGAGGCAGATTTCTTTTTCTTGTTTTCCTCACCAAAAAAGGTGAGGTGTGTTTTATAATCCGGTGCATCTTATACGCCGAAAAATACCATAGTTATCAAAGGTGTTTGTATGTTATGTACTCAAACAGTGTTTTTCATGTCAGAACATATAGTGTTTATTGCAAAGGAATAAATGGTGGCCTTTTTAAGATAATTCGGTAAGATCTTTAGTTTGTCTTCCTGGAGAGCAATAGCCTAACATTTTATAGAAATTGTAAATAAGAGGCCACCAGATTCACTGTTTGGCATAATTCATTATTTTCCAGTATCTAGTCTTTTCCCTTCGCTGAAAGCGATTTACTGTGCTTATCATAAGTCACCCTTATACAGCTTTACGTTACATAAATATTATCAAGTCATACATTAATAATAAAAATAAATCAAGACAGGCATAAGGCTGGAAGGTAGCTAAAATACGTCTCAGAAAATGATTTATGGGGTTCAGCAGCATAAAATTGTGTGGAAGGCAGCAAAGGAAACAGGTTGGGTGCCTCTCTGGGAACATAAATTTCAATGGCTTCGTTGCACAATCTCTAACAACACTTCCCCAGTTAGACTTCCATTCTCAGTACAGGTAGTCCTCGACTTACGACCACAACTGAGCCCCAAATTTCTGCTGCTAAGTGAAACATTTGCTAAGTAAATGTTGCCCCATTTTACGACCTTTCTTGCTACATTTGTTAAGTGAATCGCTGCAGGTGTTAAATTAGTAACACGGTTGTTAAATGAATCTGACTTTGCTTGTCGAATGGTCGCAAAAGGGGATCACATGAACCCGGGACACTGCAATGGTCATAAATATGAGTCAGTTGCCAAGTGTCTGAATTTTGATCACTTGACCATGGAGATGCTGCAACGGTCATAAGTGTGAAAAACGTCATAAGCCACTTTTTTCCAGCGCCTTTGTAACTTTGAACGGTCACTAAATGAATGGCTGCATGTCGAGGACTATCTGTTCCCTTCCTCCTCCTTTTTTCCCCACAACCCCATGAGGTGAGTTGGGCTGAGAGAGAATGACTGGCCCAAGGTCACCCAGCTGGCTTTCATGGGTAGGGTAGATGTCATGGCCCCTTCAGAGCCTGAGTCTGTGGAGGACGACAAGCCGGGGCTGGGCCCAATGAAGGTTGAAGGGGCAGCCTTGTTGGCTTTGAAGAAATGTGAGGAGAAGCAGGATGAGGCAGCAGGGAAGAATGGGGGACACCATGACCGAGAGAGGGGGGAAGAGAAGGCTGGCAGTGGAAATGAGGAACGACAGAACTCAGGCAACGAGCAAGGACCGACCCCTCTGATCCCCAAGCATGGAGAGTGGAGAGGAGGTGGGAACAGCACAGGCCGACCCGACAACTTGGGAGGAGAGCGCCCCGCCCCTCTTCACAAGGCACACCTGGGGACTGAGACTTAAGGAGACGCTGTGGGGAGAGGCACTTGTTGGGAACAAGCACTGAATTTCTGGAGTTTTGTGCGTCGTTGGCAATGTCCGGAGTTTGCTGGATTTCTTGCCTTATTGCTGCCTTGTTCCTTTGCTTCGTGGACTTAGTGCCTTGTTCCCTTGCCTCACTGGACTTCTTGCCTTGAAGCCATTGTGTCAGAATATTCATGACTGGGAAGACATTGGCTAACAAGGTCAGCCAATGAATAGGCATTGCAACTAAGTGAGCCAATGGGAGCTGAAACCAGTTGGGAGCCTGGGCGTGGCTTAGCAAACAAGTCTGGTCTAATCTGTGTGCTGAGAATTGAAGCTGAAACTAGTCTGCTGAACTCTGCTTGTGTTTTGCTTGTAACTACTACCACGTTGGAAGACTCTGCTGTTGGTATTGTACATTTATTCATGTGTTATTATGTATATAAAGAGAAGTTAATGAATCTGTGTGTGCTTTCTGGGTGTGACTTCTGCAAGAAACTCTGACACATTGTGCTAACAGCGTTTTGCTGGTCTACTCGTGGCCAGAGGCTGCTGGAAGTGTGTGTGTGTGAGCCAGTGGTGGCTTGCCCCCGGTTTGGACTGGTTCACAAGAACCGGTAGTAAAACCGGCGGGAAGCTCCGCCCACTGACCTGGACGCCATCAAAGTTGATCTGCACATACGCAGGTGCACGATGCGAACCGGTAGTAAAGGTAAGTAGAACCCACCCCTGGTGCGAGCGCTTTGCTCCGGCTCTTGCCATAAACGTGAGAGCATTTGGGGGGAAAGTTGGAGCAACCATGAGCCACAAAACTCAACAATTCTAGATCAGAAATATTCTCAGAAGCCAAGCCTTCTGCCTGTTTCACATTGAGGCTCTCTAATCACTTACCTCAAGCACCCTGAATTGGAAAAGGATCCGTACTCCTATGGCTGGACCACACTTTAGAAACGTCCTGCTTTGAAACACCAGATTGATTCACCTCCTTGAGCCAAGGTAAATATACAAGTCATTGGAGAATCTGCCTTCAGAATCGAGTTTTTGACATAACTGGAGAAGGAAGGACTCCGCTAGCATCCAATTTTGGCTTCCTTTTTAACTAGCGTGTCACCGACAATTAGAATTAAAGTATACTGTTTCCTCTGAGAATGTCAGTCAAGACAGGATTAAAATAAACACCCATTTTAAATTCAGGAGGGTAAAAGCAAAATTTAGGATGAGGGCTGGAAGAAAAGTAAAAAAACAAATAAGACTCTCGGATTTCCATATGGGTGGATTGTGGCCAGAGGCACCTTATTTCCTTCTCCGAAGGAAAAAAAAATGATAATCGCTTCTAAAAGCAAATAAATATCTTGGTGAAAATCAAGCTTAGGCATGCAAACACTGACCTAAACAAAGACTTTCTGGAAAAATGATGGTGTAACCGACTCTTAAATAAAAGCCGGATGTTATTAACATGCTAAATGTACTGAGGTAAATGTCAGAAAGGACAGAAAGAATTAAGAATTTAACACCCATGGATTAAAAAAATAACGAATGAGTACTAAGTAATAAGATAGTGTTCCAATATTTAAGGGGCTGCCACAAAGAAGGGGAGGGGTCTCAACCTATTCTCTGAAGCATCTGAAGGCAGGGCTGTCGGGGTTCCAACGGATGCCCTAATTAAATCATGAGTCTCGAGCCAAGCTTCAAAAGAAATCCAGTTATTTATTAGGAGCTTCATGTTGGCACGTTCCTAAGTGAAACAGGCTCTAACCCCATGTAATTTACACCCCAATCATGACCCTGTTTCCCCGTCCCACCAGTGTGTGTCATCAATCACATTCACCAACAGAGCAATTTTGCGGGTTGTAAAGACTACTCCACTCTGGCCGCTGTGAGTAACCCTGAGAGACAACCTTGAGAGAGATAAGTCTGGAATGTGCATCTGTCTTTAGCTGCCGTGCTGTTTCATGGGTTTCCCATCTCCCTTGCCCATGGCAACTCGAGAGCAGGCCAGGGATGCTTTGCGAGTTGACACAGGACAAGAAGCAACAGATGGAAACGAATCAAGGAGAGAAGCAACCTAGAACTCGGGAGAAACTTCCTGACACTGAGAACAATTAATCAGTGGAACAACTGGCCTCCAGAAGATGTGAGTGCTCCAACACTGGAAGGTTTTAAGAAGAGATTAGACAACCATTTTTCTCAAATGGTATAGAGTGTCCTGCTTGAACAAGGGGTTGGACTAGAAGATTTCCAAGGTCCAATTCTGTTAGTCTGTTAAGTAAAAGTTATGATTTAATTGAACTCAGCCAATCTTCTACACGTCTCTAAATTCCTCATACTCTAGTGCCATGATGGCGAACCTATGGCACGCGTGCCACAAGTGGCACACGGAGCCATATTGGTGGGCATGCAAGCTCAGCTCCGGCGCGCATACTTGTACCGGCCAGCTGGTTTTCGGGCCTTCTGGGCCCACTGGAAGTCGGCAAACAGGCCGTTTCCAGCCTCCGGGGGGGGGGGGGAAAGCCATTTTCGTCCTCCCCAGGCTCCTAGAAAGCTTGTGGAGCCTGGGGAGGGCAAAAAGCAGACCTACAGAGCCCACCGTGCTATCACGTGCCAAAAGCAGGGGGAACGCGGGGGGGGGGGGGTCATACATGCATGCACAGAGGGGCGGGGCACATTGAATTATGGGTGTGGACATGCACACACGCGACTCTCCCGCAGTCCCCCCCCCACACTTTTGGCACGCGACGGCAAAAAGGTTAGCCATCACTGCTCTAGTGTAATTTCTGGTATAATCTTCAAGAAGGATTAATTCTTGCAATAAAAATAAAGCTATTCAATTAGAAATATATTTTGGGGATTGTTATGTGTGTTGGACCTGGTCTTTGGGTGTTAAGTGAACTTTGTTATATGGTTATACGGTGTATACACATATAATGACAATAAAGTTGTTGTTGTTATTATTGTTGTTGTTGTTGCTATCTCTTTTATTCATTAAACATGAAACTCAGTCAACTGAACATTTAAAAATGTGTCACAGATACTGTTGACTAGTGCTAATGGTTGATATGGGTTGCTGCCAGCATCCTAGGTATCAACCAAGTACCTTCTTAAAATATATGATCTTCCGAGTAGCGCAATTTTTTGCAGTTCTGCTGGTGTTATTGCAGGAAGCTGCAATTTCTTGAAGAGTTTTGTGAAATTCTTGGACATGGTACCAAGTGCCCCGATGACAATAGGTATCACTGTGACATGTTTCATCCATAGCCGTGTAGTTTCTATGGCCAGGTCGCGATATTTCATGATTTTTTCCAGTTCTTTTTCTTCGACTCTGGCGTCTCCTGGTACCGCGATGTCAATAAATTGTACGTTTCGGTTTTTGACAACTGTGATATCTGGCGTGTTGTGTTCCAAGTGACGATCCGTCTGTATTCGAAAGTCCCACAAGATCTTCACCTTCTCATTTTCTATAACTTTTTCCACTTTATGTTCCCATGACTTTTTGGATACAGGTAAGTCGTATTTTTTACATAATGACCAGTGGATTAATTTAGCAACTCGGTCGTGTCTAGCTTTGTAATCGGTTTGTGCGATTTTGCTGCATTCACATATTAAATGTGAAACAGTTTCGACTTTGTTGTTGCAAAGTGGGCAGTTTGGATTGTCGGTGGATTTTTGTATCTTTGCTTTCATGGCATTAGTTTGTAGTACTTGTTCCTGAGCAGCGAGTATTAAAGCTTCCGTTTCTTTCTTGATGGTTCCCATCTTAAGCCATGCCCATGTAAAGCTGTCATCACATTTTCCTTCAATTGTTGTTGTTGTTGTTGTTATATTTGTCTCCACCCCACAACATACAGAATAACAAAGTTCGAAGGAACCTTGGAGGTCTTCTAGATCCCATTTTCAGATAAGTGGTTGTCCAATCTCTTCATAAATACATAAATACTCAACTGATATTCAGAACATAACATTATTCTAACATCTTTGGAACTGGGGGAAATGCTCAGGTATCTTTCTCTCAGATCATCTCTTTAGCTACATGGACAAGAAAGAAGAAGAGACACCTATTCATAGCAGCTTCTTCCAAAACATGAAAAGCCAAATTTAGGAACCTGAGAGACATGAGTTTCCACAAATCCTTCTACCTCCAAGCTATCTGGTCCTTAATCTGTATAACAAAAGAGGCCCCTGAGGCTCACCAGAAGGCAATTAGCCAAATAAAAACTTGTTATTTCTTGAACCTTTAGTCACACTGAATTGGTTTGATCTGAAGGTAAAAGAAAGGTGACATCCATATTAGGAATTGAGCTTTTAAAGACTACTTTCCCATTACCAAAAGTAATCAGGACTATACAGAGGTAGTTCTTGACTCACAAACACAATTGAGACTGGAATTTTTGTTGCTAAGCAAGATGATTGCTTAGCATTTTGATTTTACAACCTTTTTTTTTTGCCCTGGTTGTTAAGTGAGTCGCTGCGGTTGTAAAGTGAATCATGTGGTCATTAAGTGAATCCAGCTTCCCCCACTGACTTCTGTTGTCATCTGGGAAGGTCACCGATGGTGATCACATGATCCCAGAATCCTGAAACCATCGTAAATATGCAGTTGCCAAGCATATATTGATCACGTGACCATGGAGATGCTGCAACAGTCATAAGTCATTCTTCTCAGTGCCGTCGTAAGTTTGAACAGTCACTAAACAAATGGTCGTAAGTCGAGGACTACATGTATTGTTATAGGATGGTGGAGAGTTGGCCAGAAAAGTCCTCTTTTCTCATTTTTCTTCTCATCTTATTTATTTATAGATAGCATTCACATCAGGGGTGGGATTCAGCCGGTTTGGATCGGTTCGGGCAAACCAGATGCTAATTTTACATCTGGTTCACCGAACCGGTAGTTGCAAGGACTGGTTGGCACCACCCACTCCGCCATGCTCCTCCCAGGAGTCTCCACGCAGCCTGTTTTGGATGCCAGGTAAGTTCAGGGCCCGCGCGGAGACTCTGGGAGAGTGAAAAACGGGCCTCCCAGAAGTTCTGGAAGTCTGGAAATGGTCCTGTTTCAGCCTCTGGAGGGCCTCTGGAGCCCGGGGGAAGCTGTTTTCGCCCTTCTGGAGGCTCGAGGAAAGCCTCCAGAGCCTGGGGAGGGCAAACACCGTCCCCCCCTGTGGTCCAGGAGGTCGAGTAGGCCACACCCACCATGGCCACGCCCACCCAGCAACCGGACAGAGAACCGGTTGCTAAAATTTTTGAATCCCATCCCTGATTCACATGGTTTCCCATCTCAGAGTAACGTGACTATGAGGGGTATATACTTAAAACCAGAAGGAAAACCAACAGTAGAATTAAAATGACCAATAATCCATATAACATATGTCCCAGGACAGAGGGAAAAAAACAACAACACCACTTTCAGCTTACAAAAAAAGAATTAAAAAAAAAACCACCAGAAATAAAAACCAATCAAATCATAGGGCACGTTTAACCTCCAGTCCAAATTCTGGAGGGAACAGCTGGGTTCTTAGGGGCTTTTTCCGTGCTTTTTTCCAAAGATAAAACCAACAAGTGTTTTGCCTTTTTGTGGTAAGAAAAATGCTACATCCCCTGAATAATTGGGATTGTTGTTTTTCCATAGCTATACAGTTCCTTCCTCAGTTGGTTAATATCACTTCAGATCCCACACGTACATACTCACGCGTCCATCATGTTAATTATTTCCTTTATGAGTTGTACAAAGAGCAGAGCCAGCGCCAGAAGTATTAGGCAAAATAAATTAATGGCAGGAGGCAAACTGAAAAAACGGGCCTACCGGAACGGGCCTAATTTAACCTGCTTTATGCTACCACTGTTTGTTATAAATGTCTATGGAGATTCTCAGTCATCCAGGTCAGGGGTGGGATTCAAAAATTTTAGCAAGGGGTTCTCTGCCTGGTTGCTGGGTGGGCGTGGCCATGGTGGGCGTGGCCTAGTCGGCCTCCTACACCACAGCGCGGGGGCATTTTTGCCCTCCCCGGGCTCCAGAGGCTTTCCTCGAGCCTCCAGGAGTGCGAAAACGGCCTCCCCAGGCTCCGGAGGCCCTCTGGAGGCCGTTCCCGAACTTCCGGTAGGCCCGTTTTTCCTCCTCCCCAAGCCTCCATGTGTGCCTTGCATTTATCTGTATCCAAAACGGACCACCTGGGGACTCCTGGGAGGGGCATAGTGGGATGGGCAGGGCCAGCCAGAAGTGGGATTGGGGGTTTTCTGAACTGCACAGAATCTTAGCTAAAGATTCTCCTGAACCCCTGCGAACCCCCAGCAGCCCTACCCCTGATCCAGGCTATGATTGTCCCAAAGGTGCTTTTTTTCAAGAGACAACTGGACTTTCTGGTTTTACTTTGAAGATGTTTTGCTTCGTCAGTTCTGACTGGATGGTGGGGAATGGAAGGATTTATACTCCTTGTAGACAGCTGGTCATTTGCATTCTTTTATTTATTTATTTTATTTATTTTATTAAATTTCTATACTGCCCTTCTCCCGAAGGACTCAGGGCGGTGAACAGCCACAAGATAAAACACATAAATACAAAAATTTAAAATAAATTAAAAACGAATTAAATAATTTGGCTGAATTTAAAATACCCCATAATTTAAAATCAAATTAAAATTTACATTTAAAAAGGGGAGAAGATTTAGGCCAGGCCAGCTTGATGAAATAAAAAAGTCTTAAGCGCGCGACGGAAGGTACGCAGATCCGGGATCCTCCGTATCTCCGGGGGGAGCTCATTCCAGATCGTAGGTGCCCCCACAGAGAAGGCTCTCCCCCTAGGGGCCACCAGTCAACATTGTTTGGCCGACGGCACCCGGAGGAGCCCCTCTCTATGGGAGTGTACTGGCCGGTGGGAGGCTATTGGTGGTAGCAGGCAGTCCCGTAGATAACCAGGTCCTAAGCCATGGAGCGCTTTAAAGGTGATAACCAGAACCTTGAAGCGCACTCGGAAGACCACCAGGAGCCAGTGCAGCTCGCGCAGGAGAGGTGTTACATGGGAACTCCATGTTGCTCCCATAACCACCCACGCAGCTGCACTCTGCACCAGTTGAGCCTCTGAGTACACCTCAAGGGGAGCCCCATGTAGAGAGCGTTACAATAGTCCAGATGAGAGGTGACGAGGGCATGAGTGACTGTGTGTAGAGTCACTTTTAGAGAGTCATTGAGGCCACTTGGAGATTTATCTGTGTCCTCAGGGTCACCTGAGCAGTGCAAGTGGCTGCCTTGCTGCCCTCAGCAACTCCATATTTGCACAAAGCTTTCTAAAATTCTGAAGGCTGATTCACATCACCATTTTTCTATAGCCTACAACCAACTCGCCAAAGACTAAATTCCAGGAAAAGCTTTGTTAGATCGACGGAAGACTTCAAAGAATTTGAAAGCAGAATGGACCTATGGAAAGCTACCAAGAACCAACGCTGAACCAACTGAGGAGCTGGCATATGGATCTGGTGAAAACTGGGAAGCATGGAAATTGTTGAACAGACTGCGCATGGGACCAACAAGATCCAGAGGCGCTGAACAAATGGGGCTATCCTATAGTTTCTGCCCTTTGCAATTGTGGTGACATGCAAACAACAACACATGTATATATCTGCCCTTTGTGTCCTGATCGGTGCACCCTTGAGGACTTCATGGCAGTGCGAACACAATTAATGTTGCTAGTTTCTGAGCAAGATCTGTTTAAATCTGTATATAATCTTGTATTTTGCATTATAAAGAGCCCTGGTGGCACAGCGGTTGGGATGCAGTATTGCAAGCTAACTCTGCCCACTGTCAGCAGTTCGATCCTGAGTGGCTCAAGGTTGACTCGGCCTTCCATCCTTCTGAGGTTGGTAAAAAGAAGATCCAGATTGTTGGTGGGCAATATGCTGACTCTGTAAACCGCTTAGAGAGGACTGTAAAGCATTGTGAAGTGGTATATAAGTCTAAGTGCTATTGCTATTGCTATTCCTTCCTTCCTTCCTTCCTTCCTTCCTTCCTTCCTTCCTTCCTTCCTTCCTTCATTTCCTTATTCCCTTTCTCATTCTCCTTCCTCGTGGTGCAGTGGTTAGAATGCAGGATTGCAGGATGACTTTGCCCACTGCCATCAGTTTGATTCCTGACCGGCTCAAGGTTTACAGCCTGTATTATAAAGAGCCCTGGTGGCTCAGTGGTTGGAATGCAGTATTGCAAGCTAACTCTGCCCACTGTCAGCAGTTCGATCCTGAGTGGCTCAAGGTTGACTCAGCCTTCCATCCTTCTGAGGTCAGTAAAATGAAGACTCAGATTGTTGAGGGCAATAGGCTGACTCTGTAAAACATTTAGAGAGGGCTGTAAAACACTGTGAAGTGGTATATACTGTACATCTATTGCTATTCCTTCCTTCCTTCCTTCCTTCCTTCCTTCCTTCCTTCCTTCCTTCCTTCCTTCCTTCCTTCCTTCCTTCTTCCCTTTTTCATTCTCCTTCCTCTTGGCGCAGTGGCCAGAATGCAGTATTGCAGGCTGACTCTACCCACAGCCTGGAGTTTGATCCTGACCGGCTCAAGGTTGACTCAGCCTCGCAAGATCAATAAAATGAGGACCCAGATTGTTGGGAGGTGGGGCAATACACTGATTCTGTAAACCGCTTAGAGAGGGCTGTAAAACACTACGAAGCGGTATATCAGTCTAAATGCTAGAGCTGCTTTAAATTTTATGTCACTTAGTATGCCTTATTTTAACCGTGATGCTTCTGGCACGAATAAAGAAGCAATCTCTATTCTTTAAATCAATACATGTACAGTACATTTTTTTTTTTCAGTCACTTTCCAAGCAGCCAAACTTTGATTTGTATATGCCTGGCCAGAATAAAATTGCACGGTTTTTGGTGTTTTTTTTTTTCTTCCCTTGTCAGTTCTTGTATTCTCAGTCGGAAATCTTTGCCAAGTTATAAGATACTTTACAAACTAAGCATGACCCCACTGTTTTTATATTTCCCCCTTATTACCTTTCCCTTTTGTGCAGCAGAATCATAATGTTTGTTCTTGCTCTCATCAGACACAGATGTTGTCTTCACACACGGAGGATCAAAAGTTGCACAGCCGGTTGGCAAACGAGCCGCATCTATAATTTAACGTTTCTCCAATTTCTCCGACCGCCTTTCCGTTTTTCAATGTTTTCCCAGCATTTGCAACTTCCCTGTTTTCTTGATTGCTATCGTTGAGAGCATTCCTTTTTCCATGCTTTGTTCTGTCACTATCATCCCAGCCCAAATGTCTCCTTCAGCATTCCCTCGTTCCTGCTTCATCCCAAATGGTTTTTTCTGCTTTTGTTTGTGAGGTTGCGTACTTCAACGTGATCCTAATAGAAGCTCATTTCTATGCTCCTAATTTCACACTGTCTGGATGTACAGTCAGGAATCCCTTTCGGAGTGTGAAAGGATACAACTTGCCTCCAGAGGTTGTGAATGCTCCAACACTGGAAGTTTTTAAGAAGATGTTGGATGACCATTTGTCTGAAGTGATGTTAGGGTTTCCTGCCTAAGCAGGGGGTTGGACTAGAAGACCTCCAAGGTCCCTTCCAACTCCGTTATTCTATTCTATTCTATTCTATTCTATTCTATTCTATTCTATTCTATTCTATTCTATTCTATTTTGATTTCTCTATTCTATTCTATTCCATTCAATTCTATTCTATTTTATTCTGGTTTCTCTATTCTATTCTATTTTGATTTCTCTATTCTATTCTATTCTATTCTATTCTATTCTATTCTATTCTATTCTATTGATTTCTCTATTCTATTCGTTTCTGATTTCTCTATTCTATTCTATTCTGGTTTCTCTATTCTATTCTATTATTTTATTCTGATTTCTTTATTCTATTCTATTCTGATTTCTCTATTCTATTCTATTCTATTCTATTCTATTCTATTCTATTCTATTCTGGTTTCTCTATTCTATTCTATTCTATTCTATTCTATTCTGATTTCTCTATTCTATTCTATTCTGATTTCTCTGTTCTATTCTATTCTGATTTTTCTATTCTATTCTATTCTATTCTATTCTATTCTATTCTATTCTATTCTATTCTATTCTGATTTCTCTATTCTATTCTGATTTCTCTATTCTATTCTATTCTATTCTATTCTATTCTATTCTATTCTATTCTATTCTATTCTATTCTATTCTATTCTATTCTATTCTATTCTATAGGATATGTCATCATGTAAAGAATGGGCCCTCTTTACGCACTCTGGCAAAAGAATTAATTCCTTTTAAATATCTAGCTCATTTTTCTTTAAATAAGACAAAATCGTAAATTAAGCCAATTCTTGAAGTCTTTTGTCAACAGCAATCAGGTTTTACCTTTGGGCCATGTGCACATACGAATGGACGTATGCTTCAATCACGTATTCAAAACAAACAGTCCTTTTTCTAGGATGAGACTCACTTAATTGTCACTATTCTCATTCATTCTTGATTCTCCAAGTGGCCCATTTACTGTTTTCCCCAGTCAAAGTTTCTTTCCATCTCCCCCTTCACACAACCCTTTCTAATGCTCTTCAAAGGCACAAAATTACTGTCTAGCTGGATTGGCAGTAGCTTTTTCAGTTCTCACAATGATGCCCTTGTTATCTGATATAGATGGTTGTACAATGAACACTTTTAGGTCCAGGTAGGGCCTATTAATAAAAAAAAAACAAAACCAGAGTGTATTAATGTATTTGTGTGTGTATATCCGACTCCCTGGACAATCAAACAAGGCAATTAGAATGAAGCTGATGAAAGGGAAAAAGATAAATGATGGCAAGAATTCTACGGTTGCTAGATGTAAGCCTTCCCTGATAGACCAGATGGAAAAACAACAACTGGATGAGCTAATTCTACAACTGCCCCACCATCTGCTATACTGCCTGAGAATTTGAGGTGGGATGTGGGGGGTGGTCTCTTCTGTGTTTTTTCTCCACCCCTTATGCCAAGGGTCTGCAGCCTTAAACACTCAAAGAGCCATTTGGACCCGTTTCCCACAGAAAAGAAAACACCGGGAGCCACAAAACCTGAGTGGGCATGGCCAACTCGATGTCACTCACTTCTACCAGTCACATGACCCCCTAGCCACGCCTACCCAGCTGGTCATTAGGGCAGAGAACCAGTTGTTAAAAAATACCGGGAACCACAAACCCCTTTTCACATATCTCTCTCTCGTCTCCCTCCCTCCCTTCCTCTCCCTCTCTCTCTGTATCTCTCTATGTCTCTTTCTCTCCCCCTCTCTCTGTATCTCTCTGTCTCTGCCCTGGCCGCTTCTCCATCCCCCGCCATCGCCCTTACCTTCTCAGGCCAGGCAAGGAGTGACTGGGAGGGGAGGGGAAGGGGCGGGGCCAGCCAGTGGTGGGATCACCTGACAGGGAGTCACATCAGAGGGCCCAAAGAGCCACATGTGGCTCCAGAGCCATAGGTTGCTGACCCCTGCCTTATTCAAATATAGACTATTCCCCTTAGGCACCATTTCTTCATCCTGTTTCCAGGGGTGAAATTCAGCAGGTTCTGATAGGTTCTGGAGAACCGGTAGCGGAAATTTTGAGTAGTTCAGAGAATCGGTAAGTTGAGTAGTTCAGAGAACCAGCAAATATCACCTCTGGCTGGCCCAAGAGTGGGGAGGGAATTGGGGATTTTGCAGTATCCTTCCCCTGCCACGCCCATCAGGCTGTGCGAGGAGTGACTAGGAGAGGAGGGCGAGAGGCGGGGCTTGCCCACCAAGCCACACCATACCACACCCACCAAGCCACGCCCACAGAACTGGTAGTAAAAAAAATCTGAATTCCACCACTGCCTGTTTCCCAAGGTCTTCCTCACATACCTTTACGGTAGAGGCTTCAGGTTTCCTTCAAACCCTATAATTCTATGATTCTGCAAATGAAAATGGATGGAAGCTTATTGTCCCTTGCTGGGGGCCTGGTTGAAAAGCCAGATCTTCACCGTTTTTTTAAACAGCAGCAGAATGAGAGCTATATAGATTCTGAGGTAACTTCATTCCAGACAGCAGGCACCATAACAGAAAAAAAAAACATACTTCCATGCACACGGTAGATGACATTATTTAACCAAAGGAGCCCAGAGCATGACAATCCTGCAAGAGCAAATTAGTTGGACAGATATTATTCACCACTATCCTGTCAGAGCTGAAAAAGTTTCTTGGATGAGAAGCAAAAAAAACCCCCAACCAAACAAGAAACTCCAGTTGTCTCCATGAAAAAGCATCTTTGGGACAACCATGGATGACTGAGAATCTCTACAAACTCTTAGCTACAGTATATAATTTGGGATGAACACCCTTTGAATAGTATGGGAGTAGGAATGGATTTCCAGCAGAAAAATTGCAGACTACAGGAACCAGAAGCACTTACTCAGGTGATCCTGAGGACACAGATAAACTGAGCACAGATAAACACAGGGTCCTTGAAGCACTTGGAGGTGTATCTGTGTCCTCAGGGTCACCTGTGTTTCAACGACCCTCTAAAAGGATGCAAATCAGTGTTGGTGGGTTTCAAAATTTTTTACTACCGGTTCTGTGGGTGTGGCTTGGTGGGCATGGCATGGCCATGGCTTGGTGGGCGTGGCAGGGGAAGGATACTGTAAAATTTCCATTCCTTCCCCACTCCAGGGGAAGGATACTGTAAAATCTCCATTCCCTCCCCACTCCAGGGGAAGGATACTGCAAAATCCCCATTTCCTCCCGATCAGCTGGGATTTGGGAGGCAGAGAATAGATGGGGGGCGGGGCCAGTCAGAATATTTACTACCGGTTCTTCGAACTACTCAGAATTTCCACTACCGGTTCTCCAGAACTGGTCAGAACCTGCTGAAACCCACCTCTGATGCAAATGACCAGCTGTCTGCAAGGAATATAAATCCTTCCGTTCCCCACTATCTAGTCAGAAGCTTCTTGGATGAGAAGCAAAATATCTTCAAAGAAAAAAACAACAACAAGAAAGTCCAGTTGCCTCCTGAAAAAAACATCTCTGGGTTCCCCTGGTTTAATTCCCCTCCCTTTTAAATTTGATTTATATGCCGCCCTTCTCCGGAGACTCAGGGCGGCTGACAATGCATTAAGCAATAGCCTTCATACTTTTGTATATTTTATACAAAGTCAGCTTATTGCCCCCACAAACTGGGTCCTCATTTTACCTACCTTAGAAAGGATGGAAGGCTGAGTCGACCTTGAGCCTGGCGAGATTCGAACTTACTTTAATTGCAGACAGCTGGTGTTAAATTACAGTGCTTTTGTCTGCAGAGCTATCCAGAGCTCTCCTTCAACTTCCTGTCCCCAAAGGAATACACCACCATCATTCTGGGGATGAAACAGTTAAGGCCTATGCAGCCTTTGGAAATTACTCTACGCGGGCCTGAAACACTGGCACTATCGATGGAAGTACCCTGGCATTTTCCATCGTTCAGGCCACTTTATTAAACTTCCTTAAACAGCAGGAGACCACCTTTAAGGCTAATGGCTGCTTCGTGCCAAATTAGTCCCTCGACTTTGGTGAAGCTGCCAAAGTGGAGAAGTCGAGCCTGTGCTCATAAAAGCAGATATTCACCACCCACCGAGAAGCCATTCATTCGTGGATTTATTCTATTTATTTTGTTACCTCACGTCAGGTAAAGTTCCTTCCTGAAACTTTCGCGTCACAGCTGAAAACACCTCCAAACAACACATTCAGATTCAGAGTCGGCTTTCTATTACAGTACTTAAAACCTTACTCTTTTAGACAGCCTCGTAGTGAACATGGAAGTGTTTTTCCTTCTCTTCGAGGGCATTAAAATATTTTTTTGAAGTGGTATCATCTATTTAAAAAAAAGAAGACGATTATAATCTATTATCTGATGCCATCACTCAATGGCACGATGTCAGTGTTCGTTGCCCCTGGGAAAATCCTTTGTCTCTCCTATGTTAGGTAGCACCTCTGGAAAAGAAATATAATGACATGAGCAGCTCTCCAAAAAATTAGGTCATCCGAATGGCAAGGGACCAGCACTTTGGCTTGGCTACGTGACAATTTCATGTGTTCAAATGACATTTAAATACACAACTGGAGACCAGGCGTTCAAATGCACACACGTTCTGCGCCCAGGTGATCTGAGTTAGCTGCTCTAGGAAGGCCAACAGGTCTTGGCTTGTCCAGGAGCCAAACTGAACATGGCTCTCTTCACTGGGGTTCAGCAGACAAATGGGCTCCAGGGTGGGCTAAGATAAGCAGCTGCTGATGCCCTATATACCGTATTTTTTGGAGTATAAGATGCACTGGAGTATAAGACGCACCTTAGTTTTTGGGGAGGAAAATAGAGGGAAAAAATTGCCTACCAGGTATTCATCTGGCTAGCATTCTTAGTCTGGTCAGCTTCAGTATATTAGTTCACTGGTTTTGAGCTCACGTGCGCCGGGTTGGAGATTAAAAAAAGCTTCTAAAGCACAGCTGATCTTTGGAGAGAGAAGCAATGAGAAAAGCAGGCAAAGTACGGAAGATTGCTTCACTTGCTAGCACCTCATTAAGGATAAAAAAACAGCTTCTAAAGCACAGCTGATCTTCGGAGAAGCAATGAGAAAAGCAAACAAAGCCCAGAAGATCGTTTCGCTCACTAGCGCCTAGTTAGGGCTGAAAAACAGCTTCTAAAGCACAGCTGATCTTTGGAGAGAGAAGCAATGAGAAAAGCAGGCTAAGCGCGGAAGATCGCTTCACTTGCTAGCGCCTCGTTAGGGCTGGAAAAAAGCTTCGAAAAAGCTACATTTGGAGTATAAGACACACCCAAATTTTCAGCCTCTTTTAGGGGGGAAAAAGTGTGTCTTATACTCCAATAAATACAGTAACTCATGGGGAGAAAGCGACCCAATCAAAACGAAGGCTGACAAAACTCTACTGTCAGTAGAGTTGCAGTGCAGGAAGGAATAGAGTCAGAATGCAATCTCAGAAAGGGGGTTTTATGGTTTCATTTCATTTTTATTTATTTTTTAGCTGCAGACCCACAGTTAGGGAAGGCAATCCAGGCAGAGATTTTGCATCTGGCTTTACGTCTCCATGGAGAATTGGATGATCAGCAGCCAAGAAGGCATGTTGCTTTGAATTGAAATGGCAGTGGCCAGTATCCTCTATGGAGAAGTCATCCTCCTCCAACATCTGGGTCTTCTACCAAATAAACCTGGAAACAGACAGGAATGGTGGCAAGGTCAATTAGCAATAGCAATGACAATAGCACTTAGACGTATATACCACTTCACGGTGCTTTGCAGCCCTCTCTAAGCGGTTTTACAGAGTCAGCATATTGCTCCCAACAATCTGGGTCCTCGTTTTACCTACCTCAGAAGGATGGAAGGCTGAGTCAACCTTGAGCCTGGCGAGATTTGAACTGCCAAATTGCAGGCAGTCGGCAGTCAGCAGAAATAGCCTGCAGTACTGCACAATAACCACTGCGCAACCATGGCTCAATTAATCACTAGCATCCTCCTTGCAAAAGTCCCATGGTACGATTGACTTTAGTGGTTTCAGCCATCATTTCTAATGTGGCTCCCATGGGTATGGATTAGCTAAAGAATAGCAACAACAATAGCACTTAGACTTATATACTTCTTCATAGTGCTTTGCAGCCTTCTCTAAGCAGTTTACAGAGTCAGCCTATTGCCCTCCCAGCAATCTGGGTCCTCATTTTACTGACCTCGGAAGAATGGAAGGCGGAGTCAACCTTGAACCGGCTGTGGACAGAGTTAGCTTGCAATACTGCATTCTAACCAGTGATGGAATTCAATTTTTTTTTACTACCGGTTCTATGGGCGTGGCTTGGTGGGCGTGGCTTGGTAGGCGTGGCAAGGGAAGGATACTGCAAAATACTACCCCACTCCAGGAGAAGGATACTGCAAAATCTCCATTCCCACCCCACTCTGGGACCAGCCAGAGGTAGCATTTGCCGGTTCTCCGAACTACTCAAAATTTCTGCTACTGGTTCTCCAGAACCTGTCAGAACCTGCTGGATTTCACCCCTGGAACAAAGGTAGAATTAGCCCTCAGCCACAATAGGAATTGCCCAACAAGCCCTTTCATTGCATCAGCAGCCCAAACCTCAACCAAACTTACCTCAGACAAACTCCTAGGATTTGTACATGGCCCCATGAGAGTCTGACAACAGCCAATAGCAATAGCAATAGCACTTAGACTTATATACCACTTTACAGCTCTCTCTAAGCGGTTTTACAGAGTCAGCATATTGCCCCCAAACAATCTGGGTCCTCATTTTACCCACCTCAGAAGGATGGAAGGTTGAGTCAACCTAGAGCCTGGTGGGATTTGAACTGCCAAATTTCAGGCAGCCGGCAGTCAGCAGAAGTAACCTGCAGTACTAACCACTGTGCCACCTAGGTTCATAGAATACATGTTCTTGAACAGGAAGTTCAAGTGCAAATATTGAAGCTCTGCTATCATGTCATCTCTAGGCCTTGAGAGAAATAAAAATAATAGAAATAGAATTGGACTAGGACTAGGACTGGAAAGGGTAGGGTAGGGTAGGGTAGGGTAGACTAGACTAGACTAGACTTAGACTTAGACTTAGACTTAGACTTAGACTTAGACGTAGACGTAGACGTAGGCTTAGGCTTAGGCTTAGACGTAGACGTAGACGTAGACGTAGACTTAGACTTAGACGTAGACGTAGACGTAGACGTAGACGTAGACTTAGACTTAGACTTAGACTTAGACTTAGACTTAGACTTAGACTTAGACTTAGACGTAGACGTAGACTTAGACTTAGACTTAGACTTAGACTTAGACTTAGACTTAGACTTAGAATAGAATTAGAACAGAACAGAACAGAACAGAACAGAACAGAATAGAATAGATTAACAGAGTTGGAAGGGACCTTGGAGATCTTCTAGTCCAACCCCTGCTCAGGCAGGAAACCCTATGCCAGTGATGGCAAACCTTTTCGGCACTGAGTGCCCAAACTGGAACGTTCATGCATGCACATGCATGTGCTTGCGCCAGAGAGCCAGAAACCGGAACACCAGGTAGCCGGTGCACATGCCTGTTTTTTGGCTGTTTTTTTGGCCATTTTCAGGCTGTTTTTTGGGCCGTTTTTGGCCAGAAAACGGCCCGAAAAAGGCCTGAAAATGGCCCCAAAACAGCCTGCTTTTGGGCGTTTTTTGGGCCATTTCCCAGCGCTCCAGCGCCCATGAAGAGCAGCTGAGAAGAGCAAAAGAACAGCTGGCGATGGCGATGGTTCGCGTGCCCACAGAGAGGGCTCTGTGTACCACCTCTGCCCTCTGTCATAGGTTCACCATCACGGCCCTATGCCACTTCAGACAAACAGTTGTCCAATCTCTTCTTAAAAACTTCCAGCGTTGGAGCATCCACAACTTCTGGAGGCAAGTCGTTCCACTGATTAATTGTTCTAACTGTCAGGAAATTTCTCCTTAGTTCTAAGTTGCTTCTCTCCTTGATTAGTTTCCACTCATTGCTTCTTGTTCTACCCTCAGTTACTTTGGAGAATAGCTTGACTCCCTCTTCTTTGTGGCAGCCCCTGAGATAGTTTCAGTAGACTAGACATACCCATTTATGGAGCTCTCTTCTTTCTGTATGCAGTTTTCAAAATCATACTTTTCCTCAGAAGCGTCTCTCACAAACAATGGGGTTTTTGTTTAGATGTTTAACAGGGGAAGGTAGGCTTTAGCAGATTTAGTTCAGTCTCATTAAACAAGTTGTGGGGATCTGCCGTGGCATTTCTTACTAAACAGCACACTTAAAAAGCTACATTTCTTTTCTTTCCCTAATCTTTGGCAAGAAACTATATCTCGGCTTTGTTTGTGAGGTTGAAAAAAATAAGAGACTTTTTGAGTAGCCTAAGAATGAAAAGGTGGAGACAAGAAGTGTGAATTCGATAAGCTCACAAACATCGCACAAATCATGGAGGTCACCAACAGCACAGGATCCAGTTGATGTGGAGAAGATCTATTTTTCATAATTATTATTTAGCATCTGATGAGAACATGGCAGAAGAGAAGTAAACATATATACACAGTCCACATAATTATAAGTAAAATTACTATGGGCAGTGGCTTCGTAGCTGGATGTCCACAACACAGATTAAGAGAGTTGGAAGGGATCTTGTAGGTCATCTAGTCCAACCCTCCACCCAAGCAGGAGACCCTACACCTGTGATGGCAAACCTATGGCACACGTGTCAAAGGGGGCACGTGGAGCCATGTCGCCTGCACGCCAGCTCAGCTCTGGCGCCTGCATTTTCAGGCCTTCTGGGTCCACCAGAAGTAGGGAAACAGGCTGTTTCTTGCCTCCGGAGGGCCTGGGTGGGGGTGTGTGGAAGGCCCATTTTTCTTTCTCACCTGGCTCCAGATCCTCTCTATGCATCTGGGAAGGGCGAAAACAGCCTTCCCCACCACCTCAGAGGCCCTTCAGAGGCCCGAAACGGCCCGTTTTCCAACTCCCCAAATGTATAGAGAGGATCTGGAGCCAGGTGAGAAAGAAAAACAGGCCTACTGGGCCATCGCGTGCCAGGAGCGGGGGGTGGGGGGGCACATGCGCGCACGAACCTCCCCCGTTCCCCCCCTTCCTGGCACACAATGGCAAAAAGATTAGCCATCACTGCCCTACACCATTTCTGACAGATGGCTGTCCAGTCTCTTCTGGAAAACTTCCAGTGATGAAGCTCCCACAACTTCCGAAGGCAACTTCTGTTCCATCGGTTGATTGTTCTGTCAGAAAATTTCTCCCTATTTCCAGGTTGAATCTCTCCTTGATCAGTTTCCATCCTTGTCTGGCCCCTTCAGGTGCTTTGGAAAATAACTTGATCCCAGGGGTACGTTCTACTTACCTCCGCTATCAATTCGCAATGGGAGCGTGCGCACACACTTCTGCGCATGAGCAGATCGTCCATGATGACGTCCTACTGGGTGGGCGGAGCGTCCCACCGCCATTACTACTGGTTCGCAAGAACTGGATCAAACCGGAAGCAACCCACCACTGCTTGACCCTCCTCCTCTCTGTGGCAGCCCCTCAAATATTGGAAGACTGCTATCATGTCTCTCCTGGTCCTTCTCTTCACTAGACTAGCCATGCCCAGTTCCTGCAACCGTTCATCCTATGTTTTAGCCTCCAGTCCCCTAATCATCCTGGTTGCTCTCCTCTGCACTCTTTCTAGAGTCTCAACATCTTTTTTATACTGTGGTGACCAAAACTGGATGCAGTACTCTAGGTGTGGTCCAGTGGTGAGATTCAAATTTTTTTACTACGGCTTGGTGGGCGTGGCAGGGGAAGGATACTGTAAAATCTCCATTCCCACCCCACTCCAGGGGAAGGATACTGCAAAATCCCCATTTCTTCCCGATCAGCTGGGACTCGGGAGGCAGAGAATAGATGGAGGCGGGGCCAGTCAGAGGTGATATTTACTGGTTCTCCGAACTACTCAAAATTTCCGCTACCAGTTCTCCAGAACTAGTCAGAACCTGCTGACACCCACCTCTGGTGTGGTTTTACTAAGGTTTTATAGAGTGACATTAGTACCTCACTTGATCTTGATCCAATTCAGCTATCCAGTTAATCACCTCTGGCATTACTTCATGCAGATCTTCTAGGGAACCAGAAGAAGCATGTTGTGAGCAGTCTTGCACAATGTGTTTTATAGTTTGCTTATCAGCACCACAATCGGGACAAGAGAAATCTTTCCATCTCCACTGATACTGGGCAGAGATATGTCTTCCAGTACCACCTCCAATTCTGTTCAATTTTGACCCTAATGTTCAGACCACCAAAAAAGCATCCTATATTTCTCAGTGGTCCAGATCAGGGGTCACCAACCTTTTGGACCTCAGGGACCACTAAAATCATAATTGTAAATCCCACAGACCACTAATACGAATTTTTTAAAAGATAAATACCATTTAGTGCAATATAAAAAATGCAAATAATTTTTCTGCGGACCACCAAAATTTTCTTATGGACCTGTCCTAATATTCCTTTTTACTTACTCTTTTCATGTATTCAAATTATGTTTATACTTTTACCTGTTATCTTATATATGCTTGACAAACTTATGATGATGATGATGATGATGATGTTTATGGTCCTTCACCAGCAATATGTCTTGTGAAAAGCTGTAACTCAGCAGCTTCTGATAAATTAATCTTCTCCAAGCATCAAGGACATTATTATTCTCCTAAGAGCAGTGACCCATATATACTCCTCCACATCAGAGGTGGTATTCAGCAGGTTCTGACCAGTTCTGGAGAACCGGTAGCAGAAATTTTGAGTAGTTCAGAGAACCGGTAAATACCACCTCTGACTGGCCCCGTCCCCATCTATTCTCTGCCTCCCGAGTCCCAGCTGATTGGGAGGAAATGGGGATTTTACAATAACCTTCTCCTGGAGAGGGAAGGGAATGGAGATTTTATAGTATCCTTCCCCTGCCACACCCACCAAGCCACACCGACCAAGCCATGCAACACCCACCAAGCTACGCCCACAGAACCAAGCTACGCCCACGGTAGTAAAAAATTTTTGATCCACATCCTTTGAAGTAAGAGTTCGATGATGAGAAGTGGGGCTGACATCAAGATAAAAGATGGATTTATTTTTTTTTCTTTCATTTCTTAAGACTTGTGGCATCAAGTCATGAACGATGAGTATTTAGATACCTTATTTATGTCCATCTACCTTAGGCACTAGACACAACCAATGCAATTTGTTTTTTGATTGGAACTTGCCTTCTGTTGTGACCGAGGCCCTAGTAGTGATGACCAAACACAATTCAGTCCTGTACAAACTTATTTTATTAAAACAGCTCAGAATTAATTCATTCTCAGCTTTAGTCCAAAACCAATTCTTCGGCCTTATCACCAACCTTTGATGTCTTTGGCAACCTGCCAAAGGCTTTTCTTGGCAAAACCCCCACAAAGTTCAAGAGACGCTGACAAGAAGCACAGGAATCAACTGTGCTTTTCTACAAAGAACCCCAACGACTCGTTGCTGCTCTTTTAAGCCTTATGGGAGGGGCCAATCATCTTCTGGCCTTACTCCTGAGTCGTTCTTTTTGCTTCAACTCCTCTTGCCTTCTGGCAGCTCTTCGCATGAGTGTGCTAGGAAAAGGCTCCTCCTGTTCCTCTGCTTCTCTGCTTTCCGCCTCTGGAGGCTCCGGAGTCTGCGCATAACTCCCAGATGGCCCTGGCCCCACCTCTGCCTCCAACGCAGGCCCATTGTCCTCCCCAGCCTCCTCACTGTCTGACTCCACTGCCAGGTCCTCAGGCTCCTGGCAGACCACAACACCTTCTGCATCAAGCAGTGTTTCTTCATCTTGACATCTTGAAGATGTGTGGACTTCAACTTCCAGAATTCCCCAGCCAGCCTGGCTGGGGAATTCTGGAAGTTGAAGTCCACACATCTTCCAGTTTCCAAGTTGAGAAACATTGGCATCAAATATGCTGTTATTTTCCTTCGGTATGAAACCTATCTTTGATTTGCTATTGGAAACTCTTCTAGTCTTGAGCATCTTGGCGAGATGGTCATTCTTCATCCATCCGGCATATTCAAGATGCTCCCCTATCAAGTCTTTGTATCCCTTTATGTTGAACCTCAAAAGTATTAGCTACCCATGATGGTTACCTAAGACAAATGGGAAAAATCATCGCATGATGACAGCTGTCCAGAAATAGGTATAAATAACTATAATCTATGAAGACGAACGCTAGGACTCATACCGTATGTTTTTCAATGGTTACAATTTTTCCAAAATTTGTTCGACAGACAGAGAGCTTTCTATATTCAATCACTCTTTGGAAACATTTTTTTTTTCTCGTTTCTACTTGGCTTTGAAGAACGATTTTAATTTACATGTGAAACTCCACCCTCCACCTCCGTCTACCCAGTCCAAGGCAAGCAGGACCCTTGGTGGTCCCAAAGATGTGTTTCATTGACTGTCAACATCCAAAGATTGATGGGGTTTACTAATTCCTCTTTTTTTGGCCCAAATGCTTTTCCACCCCTGAGCACAAATTATGTGCATAACGGATGACCAATCAGAGCTGACCCCGTGACCAAGTCAGGAACACAACATTCAGTTCATGTTTTCTTTATAATCCAAACAGCCCAGCAAAGACTGACATATTATGTTCCTCCTCCAGTCCTAAAAAATGTAGAACCTCTCAAAGCCTCATTTGTCATCTAAAGTAATTTTCTTGCAAGTCAAGCTGGTGACATCATAAGCTTCTCCGTGAGGTTTTCTTGGCAGAAGAAGAAAAATTGTTTCTTCAGCTTCCTTCACTGACTAGCCAGTTATTTGAACTCTTACAGGTCTAAGGTTGCTTAGTGGTTGCCCCATTCAAGAGTTAATTTGGTGCAATTATTTTGGGAGATAAGCCAAGATTGATTAGGTGCTATCTTCTTCTTCTTCTTCTTCTTCTTCTTCTTCTTCTTATTATTATTATTATTATTATTATTATTATTATTATTATTATTAATTGAATTTATATCCCGCCCTTCTCCCCGAAGGGACTCAGGGCGGTGAACAGCCGAGAATTAAAATAACATACAATATAAAAGTTAAGATAATTAAAAATAAATTAAATTAATCAGCCTCCCAATTTAAAACCCCTAGCTATACAATTAAAACACTAACCCATAAAACCTATTTAGGCCAGGCTGGCTTGCTGAAATAAAAACGTCTTCAGGGCCTTACGGAAAGTGCGGACATCCGGAATCATCCGTATTTCAGGAGGTAGCTCATTCCAGAGGGCGGGTTCTCCCTCAGAGAAGGCTCTCCCCCTGGGGGCCGCCAGCCGACATTGCTTGACTGACAGCACCCTGAGGAGGCCCTCTCTGTGAGAGCGTATTGGCCTGTGGGAGGTTATCGGTAGCAGAAGGCGGTCTTGTAAATACCCTGGCCCTAAGCCATGGAGCGCTTTAAAGGTGAGAACCAACATCTTGAAGCACACCCGGAAGACCACCGGGAGCCAGTGCAGCTCGCGCAGGAAAGGTGTTATATGGGAGCGCCATGTCGCTCCCGTAATCACCCGTGCAGCCGCATTCTGGACCAGTTGGAGCCTCCGGGTGCTCCTCAAGGGGAGCCCCATGTAGAGAGCGTTGCCGTAGTCCAGGCGAGAAGTGATGAGAGCATGAGTGACTGTGCATAAGAAATCCCGACTCAGAAAGGGGCGCAACTGGCGTATCAGGCGAACCTGATCTTATCTGCTTTGTGGCAATGGGCAAGATTGAGTAGATGCTACCCAGAGGTGTTATTCAGCCGGTGGGCTCGCCCACTCACCCCAGTGCTATGCCATCCTATTTAGCCACATTTTTATTTATTTATTTATTTATTAGTCATATTTTTATGCCGCCCACTCTCCGAGGACTCTGGGCGGCTTACACCAAAGACAGTATACTAAATAGCATATTGCCCCCCAACAATCTGGGTCCTCATTTTACCCACCTCGGAAGGATGGAAGGTTGAGTCAACCTTGAGCCGGTGAGATTTGATCCACTGATCTGCTGAACTAGCAGTCAGCTGAAGTAGCTGCAGTACTGCACTCTAACCACTGCGCCACCTCGGCTCATGTCCTCATTTTTGAGGCCGGGCACATCGCAGAAGGCACATGCGCAAACAAAGTGCATGCATGGAAGGCCGGGCGCAATCACGGAAGGCATGCGCACGCATGAAGTGAGCGTGTGCGCACACAGCGAACCACTGGTAAAAATATTTGAAACCCACCTCGGATGCTACCTTACCAACCTTGTGGCAATGGCCCATAGGGTCATTCTTCCCATCTGTTGTATTCTGCTTGCTAAGTTATTGAAAGTAATGATCTAAGAAGAGCCTGGTGGCGCAGCAGACTAATAGCCTGTTATTAACATTCAGCTGCCTGCAATTACTGCAAGTTCGAATCTCTCCAGGCTCAAGGTTGACTCAGCCTTCCATCCTTTCTAAGGTAGGTAAATTGAGGACCCAGTTTGTGGGGGCGATAAGCTGACTCTGTATAAATATACAAAAGTATGAAGGCTATTGCTTAACGCATTGTAAGCCGCCCTGAGTCTCCGGAGAAGGGCGGCATATAAATCAAATTTTTAAAAAAAGAAGAAGAAGAAGTAGATAATAAGTACTGTATTTTTCGGAGTATAAGACGGACCTTTTTCCCCCCTAAAAGAGGCTGAAAATTTGGGTGCATTTTATACTCCGAATGTAGCTTTTTTGAAGCTTTTTTTCAGCCCTAACGAGGCGCTAAAGAGGCACTAGCGAGCGATCTTCCCAGCTTTGCCTGCTCCCTCGACTCTCTGCTGCTCTTTAACGAGATGCTAGTGAGTAAAGTGATCTCCATGCTTTGCTCTGACTCTCAGCTGTTCTTTAGAAGCTTTTTTTCAGCCCTAACTAGGCGCTAGCCGAGTGAAGCGATCTCCCCCCCTCCCCGGCTTTGCCTGCTTTTCTCATTGCTGCTTCATCTCAGCTGGGCCTCAGAAGCTGTTTTTTTATCCCCAAGCAGAGGATAAAATACCCCAGCAAACTAATGTACTGAAGCTGACCAGACTAGGATGCTAGCCAGATGAATACCTGGTAGGCAGTTTTTTTTTAAAAAAAATTGATTTATATGCCGCCCTTCTCCGAAGACTCAGGGCGGCTTACAGTGCGTTAAGCAATAGCCTTCATACTTTTGTATATTTTATACAAAGTCAGCTTATTGGCCACACAAACTGGATCCTCAATTTACCTACCTTAGAAAGGATGGAAGGCTGAGTCAACCTTGAGCCTGGCGAGATTCGAACTTACTTTAATTGCAGGCAGCTGGTGTTAAATTACAGTGCTTAGTCTGCAGAGCTATCCAGGCTCTGGATATCCAGATTCTGCCCCCCCTATTTTCCTCCCCAAAAACTAAGCTGCGTCTTATACTCCGGTGCGACTTATACTCTGAAAAATACAGTACCTACTTTTTAGATAATCCTGGTGGTGTCCTCGGGCTGAGAACCTAACGTTAATTAAGAGTTTTACATTTTGTACTTTTACAAATGTACCTGAAGGTCTTTCTCTTAAAAAAAAATATATATATAGGTGGCGTATCCTGCAAAAAGAAAGCAGCCTTCCTTGATGTTTAACTAGCCTTATCAGAGGTGGTATTCAGCCGGTTCAGACCAGTTCACCCGAATCGGTAGCGGAAATCACGGGTGGGGGGCAGCCCAACCGCCCATCCGCCTTGGCTCTATGCCATCCTATTTAGGCATGTTTTCGAGGCCGGGTGCAGGCACAGAAGGCACGTGCGCCAGCAAAGTGCATGCGCGGAAGTCCGGGCGCATGCATGGAAGGAGCACGCGCACTCACATTTGCGAACCTGTAGGGAAAGTACGTGAATAACACCCCTGATCCTTATGTCAATTTTTATGGAGATTTTTTTCCCCTTAACCTAGCCCCGTGATGGCGAACCTATGGCACGCATGCCACAGGTGGCATGCGGAGCCATATCTATGGGCACGTGAGCGTTGCCCTAGCTCAGCTCCAGCGCACATGCGTGCGCCAGCCAGCTGATTTTAGGGCCTTCCGGGCCCACCGGAAGTTGGGAAATGGCCATTTCCGGCCTCCAGAGGGCCTCCGGGAGGGTGGGGGAGGCCATTTTCACCCCGCCAGACTCCCAAGAAAGCCTCTGGAGCCTGGGGAGGGTGAAAAACAGGCCTACCAGACCCACTGGCAACCTTTTTGCCACTGCGTGCCAAAAGTGGGGGAAACACGGAGGGGTTGCGCATGCATGCACGGGAGAGCATTGATTTATGGGTGTGGGCATATGCGCACATGACCCCCCCCCATGTTCCCCCTGCTTTTGGCACGCGACGGCAAAAAGGTTAGCCATCACTGACTAGCCTTTTCCGTATTCGACAATGCAATCCTATATGTACTACTTAGAAATGATTTTGTTTGAGGGGAAATATTTTTTAATACATCTCCAGTATTGCCCCCAGAGACACCTTGTCCGAAATGTAGTGACAAATTGCCAAATATTGCAGGTATATTATCATCAAATTAAACTACATACTAAGGAAGAAGGTGGATTGTGCCTTCAGAATAAGAACCTGCAAATGTTTTAAAAGGTCATCAAATAATCAATCAAGGTTACTAGTGGCAGGATAAACATCTTTTTCAGAAGGTCTCTGACACTACAAGTCTACCTCCTGTCTTGATCTTCAGCTTGGTAAGTACTGCTGCCTATCTTCCAGAACAGGGGTCTCTAACAGAGATGGGTTTCAGCAGATTCTGGCCAGTTCTGGAGAACCGGTAGCGGAAATTTTGAGTAGTTCGGAGAACCAGTAGTAAAAATTCTGACTGGCCCCGCCCCCATCTATTCTCTGCCTCCCAAGTCCCAGCTGATCAGAAGGAAATGGGGATTTTGCAGTATCCTTCCTCTGGGTTGGGGAGGGAATGGAGATTTTACAGTATCCTTCCCCTGCCACGCCCACCAAGCCACACCCACAAAGCCATGTAACGCCCACCAAGCCACACCCACTGAACCAGTAGTAAAAAAAAATTTGAAACCCACCACTGCACCATATTCTTGCCGTTGAGTGTTGAGGTAAAGTCTGACCATTCTTTTGAGGCTAACCAATCTCACAAGAAATAGGAGGAGCCTGGTTTAGCTCAACAGACAGAAGCACTGAAATTTAACACCAGCTGTCTGCAATTAAAGTAAGATCGAATCTCGCCAGGCTCAAGGTTGACTCAGCCTTCCATCCTTTCTAAGGTAGGTAAATTGAGGACCCAGTTTGTGGAGGCAATAAGCTGACCTTGTATAAATATACAAAAGTATGAAGGCTATTGCTTAACGCACTGTAAGCCGCCCTGAGTCTCCGGAGAAGGGCGGCATATAAATCAAATTTTTAAAAAAGAAAAAAAGAAATAAACAGAATCAAACTTATGAAAAGGAAAATTGAGAACGTGTCCCTTTTTCTCTTTTAAATAGTTTATATAAAACAATCAGTGCAAAGGAGATTTTTTTTTAAAAAAAAATAGACCTTTT